>NW_004443943.1:33293267-33331439 GCF_000243295.1 Trichechus manatus latirostris
AGTGAGCAGAGAGACGAGGGGGACCTCATACAACCAAGAAAGCAGTGCCAGGAGCAGAGCGTGTCCTTTGGACCTGGGGTCCCCATGCAGAGAAGCTCCTAGTCTGGGGGAACATCGATGAGAAGGCTGACAGAGAGAGAAAGCCTTCCTCTGGAGCTGATGCCCTGAATTTGGACTTTTAGCCTACTTTACTGTAAGGAAATAAACTTCTCTTTGTTAAAACCATCTACTTGTGGTATTCCTGTTAGAGTAGCACTAGATGACTGAGACAGGGAGCTAACGTAGATTGGATCCAAATATCACCAAGGTCAACAGACAAGAGCACCGAGGCTCAGTGCTCAGGCTCTGCTGATGAGGAGTGAGCAGGAATGATGACATGTGGTTGGCCCATCAATCTCTCTCGTGGCTGGATTTATCAAATCTGTCACTGGCTATTTCCCAACTGTCACTGAAGTCGGTCACATGCCATGCAGTTTGTGGGGGATTAGACATATGGAACAGGTGCTGGCTAAGAAGGGAGGGTCAATACGTGACTGTGGGTCAGTTTAATTATGGACACTCCCTGTACACCTAGGACTGGAGGTGTACATGAAAAGGATAAGATAAAATCTTGGTCTTAAAGGTTCTCCAATATAAACGGAGAAATAAATATAAAATAAATAATTAGAAGCTCAGCTAAGGATCTATAACATACATCCCTCAATTTTAAAAGAGTGACTAAAAAAATAGTCTCAATAACCATATAATCATACTATTACTTCAATGCATAGATGATGCGACTCAGCAGTAGTGGGAGACCAAAACAAGCGGAAGAAGGAAATTATCACTTGGAGCATAATTGGAGCTGTGCCTTGGGAAGATGGTCTATCAGCAGTGTGAAGATGGAACGGAGGAGGGAGAAAGCAGTTAGAAGGTGACTGCCAGGGTGCACAGAAGAGATAATGAGTGCCTGGATTAGTCAGGGCTGTTGGGTGTGAGAAGGAAGGAAAGAAGGGAGCAGTGTTTTAAAAAAGCAAAAATAAAACACAAAAACACCTGATCAGATGTGTGGCATAAGAAAGGGTCATACATGCAAGTCCCCATGGTTTTGCCTGGGCAAGAAGAGGTTTTACTCACAAAAAACAGGGAATAGGGTTGGTGCAAGGGTGGAGAGAAGGTGAAGGAAGGGCCAAAATGCTTGGTGTCTCATAGTGTCAGAAACAGGTCTGATGAATTCCGCGGGGCTATTGAGTACCTGAGAGCCAGCCAGCGAGAGTCCTCTTTGCTCACTAGGCCCTCCCTCCCCTTCCACTCCTGTATGATCTACTTCAAATAATCATCCTCTCTCTGCTGTGAAACCCTAGAGATGGGTATTGCAGCTTCTGTCAGTGGGAAGGGGTCTCATAGTGGATTAGAGAGGGAGAAGATAGTTAATATTAATAGAAAAAAATAATTGGCAATTAAAAAAGAAAAAAGATCACAATGGATTTTCTAGGAAGGCCAGTGTTTTTGTGCAGTAGAGACTGAGTCTGGACATAGTCAAACCTGGGTTAGATCCCGGGCTCTACCAATCACTTGATATGCTTCCTTGGGGGATTTTCTTAACCCCGCCCCTCTGAGCCTCAGTTTCCTCATATGCCAACAGACATAATGATACATCTAATGCTTGATATAAGAATGAAGTGAGATAATAGATGTAAAATGCCTATCAGAGTGCTCACTACACAGCTGTTGTTGCTATTGTTAGTAGTTGCTGTCAAGTTGGCTCCAACTCACGGCGACCTTATGTATAACAGAATGAAACACTGCCCAGTCCTGCACCACCTTCATGATCATTGGTGTGTTCGAGTCCAATGTTGTGGCTATTGTGTCTATCCATCTCATTGAGAGTTTCCCTTGTTTTAGCTGACCCTCCACTCTACCAAACATGGTGTCCTTTTCTAGCGGTTGGTCTTTCTTGATGACATGTCCAAAGTAAGACAAAGTCTTGTCACCTTGGCTTCCAAGGAGCATTCTGCAGTAAACGGTCAATATTGATTCTCTCACCTTCTTCCCTTTCTGCCGCCAATTGTTGCCTTCAGCCTTAGCTGTCCACATACTCTGAGGAAAAGAAGACTGGCAGGGAGGAGTTGATGTTCTGGTTTTTTTGTTTTGTTTTGTTTCTTCTAGACTTTCAGAATCAAGGAAGGATCCTAGACATGTGTCCATGTCCCCAGCCTCTAAAGTTGCGTATTGCCTTGCCTGGCCTTTCCTGGAGCAGCTGATACTGCTGACTTCAGATCACAAGTCTTGTTCTGGATATTTTCTCTCATGCTTGTAGTTAGAGGAGGCTGGCAGACATTAGAGTTAAGCAAGTCAGGAGAATGAGAGTACTCAGGCCTTTTTATTTCATGACATTTTATAAATAAGCATGTAGCTTGGTAAAGGAACCTGGCACTGTAAGGCAGGGCACCTGAGTTCTGGTTACTCTTTCTCTTGCCAGCTAAGAGATTTGTATCTCATGGAATACTAGATATGCCACCTGTAATTTGAACTTGCAATATCATATCATACTAAAGGTAAGAGGCTGGACAAGACAAAATATTTTTAACAAATTTTTTAAAGGGCATAAAAACCATAGCAACATAAAATCACAGAAAGTGTCTATTCACAGGGTCAAGACTTCTCTCCCCAAACCACCTCCCTCCTTGGCAACATGCTTAGTTGTAGCCACTGCCGGCAAGGAAGAATGCAGAAAAATCTAGTATTACTAGAGTTCTACTCTTAGGGAAAGTTATTTGCTGGGCACTCCTTGGGCTCACTTAAGGAGAGTCATGCTCTCTTATGAGATCAAATGTCCTTAAAAGTTGCCCAGGCTAGTTTCTGGATTTAGGAGGCATCTAGAATCCATTCAGATGAGTGTTGGTGGCATGGAACAGATCCAAAGATCTGGCTATAAAGTTGCACAAGAAAAGATAGGGCTCTATTTCAAAGGCCAAACAGCTACCAAGTATAATTGTGACTGTTGAAACTTTAATCCCTATCATTTATTTCAAAATGTCCAATTCTCCTTATTCTTCCATCCATTTCTTAAAAAATGATTTGGAACAGGTAGATCAAACAGGTAGCAATTGGAAAATAATGACACAACCTGGTTAAACATGGTATCTATGGTGAATGCAAGTATTCCTTGCTTGCATATGATGGCACTTCAGCTTGAGAATTTGTTTTATAAACAAGCATTGGGGTTGACATTTAGCAAGACCCCTGGTTTCCATTCTAATTGCCAGTTTTTCTACTTGGATACTTAAATTATTTACATATTCATGAGATTAGAAATCAGCTCCGACATTGGGAAATTTCAAGCACATGGAAATCCTCCAAACCAGCATGGTATATAATGCTCAACATATTTCTTATAAATAACTGAGTGCCTTTTTACTTAATGCAGTGCCTTGGGGAAGCATGATGGCATTAGGTAGATATCAGATTCCTAAGTGTTTGTGCTTGTGAAAAATCATTTGAATATCCCCAGGAGGCTGAATTTCAAGGATTCACTTGTGTGTTATTTCAATCTGCCCTTCTGACATTAAGGGGCTGTTACGTCTGTTCGAAAACAAATAGAGTTACTGTGAAGATAAAAACTTTAATATTTAATGGCTTACTGTTATTATAATCAATAACATTTCCTGAGCACCGCTACACAGTTCTTGCAGCTCCATTCATTCTGGTTCCACAACACCTTTTAGAGACCGACTAAGGCGTCACTCAATATTGACCAAAGTGCCCGATAGGGATTGAATTATGTCCCCCAAACAATGTGTATATCAATTTGGTTGGGCGATGATTCCCAGTATTCTGTGGTTGTCCTCTATTTTGTGACTGTAATTTTATGTTAAAGAGGATTAGGGTGGGATTGTAACACCCTTACTAGGTCAAATCCCTGATCCAATGTAAAGGGAGTTTCCCTGGGGTGTGGCCTGCATCACCTTTTATCTTAGAAGAGATAAAGGGAAAGGGAAGCAAGCAGAGAGTGGGGTACCTCATACCACCAAGAAAGCAGTGCTGGGAGCAGAGTGTGTCCTGTGGACCAGAGGTTCCTGCGCTGAGATGCTCCCAGACCAAGGGAAGACTGATGACACGGACCTTCCTCCAGAGCCAACAGAGAAATTGTTCCTCTGGAGCTGATGCCCTGAATTTGGACCTGTGGCTACTGGACTGTGAGAGAATAAACTTCTCTTTGTTAAAGCCATCCACTTGTAGTATTTCTGTTACAGCATCACTACGATGACTAAGACATGCCTATAACTTCAGGTGCTGGAAGGACACTGGCCTAGTGCTAAGTAGCCTTGTGCCTAATTCCAGCTACACCACACCAGTTCCGCTATCTCACAGGACTCTGAATAATACCATTGGCTAGGGTGTATGCAATGCTTGCTTTGTGCCAGGCTCTGTGCCATGTTTTACATACATTATCTCAGCATCCTCAAACAGTCCTATGAGACAGATACTATTATTATTACTCCCACTATACAGATGGCGAAACTACAAAGCTAAGTGGCCAACTGATGATCACACAGCTAGTGGTGAAGCCTGAAGGAATATGGAGCTGATGCTTTTATCCTGCTTCCCTATTGTCTACCAGTGGTGAAAAACCAGTACAACTGAGTTTTTGAAAAACTTTCTTTCTTATCAAATAGTCATTCTTTTCCAGGGAATGCCCAGCACTCAAAGCAGCCATGATAAGCAATGCCCCTCTGTTAGGGCAGAGTGAGAAAAAGAAAAAAAAAAAAAAGATTTAAAAATAATAAGGGAAAGACATTTTTGAAAGAATAGATATGAAACTGTTTAAATAAAACTGCAGGACTAGTAGAGAGAAAGAAGGGAGAGAACTAGAAATAGTGCTTCATTGTTTATTATTTACTTACATACAAGTCACTAAATGTCTATCTTTGGCTAGCAAATACAATACCAGTACATTTTTCCTCTTCTATCACTATATGATTTTAACTCAAAGTAAGCCTTCATATTTATATAAGGAATGCTGACTGTAAATATTTGGGTTTTTTAACTGTGAAGAGAACCTCCCTTATGGAAACCTGTTTTTCCCCTCTAACACCTGTGCTTTGGTTTTGTGGGTATGTTATGCATATATACCAAAATGCTGAAGGTGAGGCCAACATGCGAGTTGTAGGAATTCTCATTTATTTCATAAATCGTGATTCTTTGGAATTTAAAGGAGATCAGGAATGAGGCAGGTTTCCCACATGGTATTACTTGAATTGCTGACTCATGGAGCTCCAGAGTAAATGAGACAATATCAACTTGTGAATGTCCCTACCTTCTAGAACTGCCACAAAGTGAAGCGTGGCCCACCAACCTGTTCTCCCTCCATAGAACTGATCACTTTTTTGGATTTTTTCTTATAAGCATAACAAAATTAACACCTCCCCCCCAGAAAAAAAAAAAAATTGTCAGAGGGACCCATAAATAGAAGAAAAACAAAAAGGATAGGAAAGAAAGAAGGGAAAAAAAGCAGAAAACAGGAAAAAAAGTATTAAGGAAGGAAGGGAGGAACGGAGGGAGGGAAGGAGGAAGGAGGAAGGTCATGGCCACAGAGAGTATCACGGTAAAGGTAGCTCAAGAAGGCTAACTAATTTCTAAGAGCTAAATCTTCTTGTGATCAGTGGCCAAAAAGTGATCTGAGGGCTAATATAGAGCAGACTATGAAGTTGACTTGCCCTGCACGGTGTTTTTTGTTTGTTTGTTTTGTTTTGATTTAGTTTGTTTCCTTGCTTGTTTTAATTTTTGAATTAGTTGTAAACACTTAAAAATAAGAAAATATCACATTTCCACAAAAGCAGAATTACATCTCGCAAAAAAAATCTGAAGGTCTAGCAACACTGGACCCACCATTCTCCATGCCAAAGAGAGCATGCTGGACCTTAACAACAACCCCCAATCCCTTCTAAATGAACACCTGCTCTCTAGTTTCCCACAGCCTGGACCCAGCTTGCCCATTTCAGTTATATATCTTGCCTATCTGTATAGGTGTTGAATTCATGGCCTAGATGGACTGCATCAACCAAAAGGGTGAGGAGAAAACTGCACAGGGCTGGAGAAAAGGGGGCCCACTTATTTATGGCCGTAGCAGCAGACCCTTCTCTGATGAGGGGCTCCTGTGAGCATGGCCACCAGAACAAAGGGCCTCTCCTCTAGGTACTCAGTAGCCTGAGGCTGGAAGTTCTCATGTTGGTTTCACAACATCACAGACTCTCCCCTTTACAAATGGCTCCTCCAGAACAATTGTTACAGAGTCAGGCCCCCAACTCATGGTAACCCCTTGCCATCACCATGATTGGTTGCAAATTAGATCACTGGGATCGACAGGGTTTTCACCGGCTGATTTTCAGAAGTAGATCACTAGGTCTTTCTTCCTAGCCCATCTTAGTCTGGAAGCTCTGCTGAAATGTGTTCCACATCATATCAACATAAAAACTTCCACTGACGGGTGGGTGGTGGCTGCACATGAGATGCACTGGCTGGGAATCGAACCTCAGTCTCACGCACGGAAGGTGAGATTCTGAACCACAAATTCCCCCAATGGAAAGACCAGAATTCCAAGGCCTCAGGACAACTGACAAAGCTGGGATATATGCATACTGTATTCTTACACTCTTCTCCTGATTTTTCCTTCAGTCACATCTGCTCTTTGTTTTCTCTCATTTCCAATGTTTCCCAACACATCATGTTTAGTGAGGTGTTTAAGACAGACTGAGAGATGCCGTTGCAGGCAATGTTTTATAGCACAGTTTGTACACTAGTTTACTGGCAAATTAAAATAGAGATGTAATCTGGCAGACTCAGCCTGCTGCCAAACCTTTCTTGGGTGGTTTCCTGTACTGAGGCAAAAAAGTAGCAGAAAACTAGACAAGAAATAAAAGACTCTATCTCCTTTCTCCTACCTGCCCACCTTCCAAAGCCAACAAAAAGAATACAAAGAAACAAAAAGAATGAGCAGGATGGTTAACTTGCCTACTACTAAAACTACAGACATTTAAAAAAAAGAAAGAAAGAAAAGCAAGCAAGATGCTGTTGCTTCTATGATAAATGTTGTGGAATTCTTCATAGTGTCCACTCCAGAAGTGATTCACTGTTGCTTTGGAAGTATAAGGAATCTGACTTTACTTGTCTACTATTCCTTTGTCAATTTGACTTGGAATTTCCATAATGGCTATAACATTTATTTTTCTAGACGTTCCTGGACTTTTCACAAGAGCATAGGGCTGCATAGACCCGTCAGAGGCCGAGGAATCTAACTCCTATTTCTAACCCGGTTAAGTCCAGGGTCAGGACTACCTAAGTCATCAGGTTACTTCTTTAAGAACTTCAAATAGAAAAAAGGTTCCTCATCTTTTCCCTTAGTCATTCATCCTAGTTGTGCCTGAGCAGCTACATGCCCATTCAAGAGAGCTTTTACCTCTTGGCAACCACATAGGTGTTGAATATCACAAATTTCTCCTTCTAAGAAAAAAAGACTAAAACATCAAAACATCTTGATTTTGTGGATTCTGAAGGCAAGTAGCCACAGATATTTCTTCCTGATTAAAACAACCTTTTTTTTTAAAAAAAATCTGGCCTTCCATAGAACTGATGGCCAGTAAAATCCTATTCTAGGCCAGAAATGACAATCTGCTTAGCAAAACTCTCTGAGTCCCCTAAAACACACACATCAAAAAGCCTCCCACTGGGTGTTTAGGCATCCAAGACAAAATGTGGTCAGAGCAGAGCACTGCAGCCCACACGAATTCTATCCAGAGTCTGTCCTCAGGGCCTTTATTCATTGAAGGAGAAAGGAGAAATGCCATGGCTCTGAGTCTAAATTTCCCTACGTGCTGCAAACAGTTAAGTGCTCAACTACAAGCCAAAAGGTTGGTGGTTCAAACCCACCCAGAGGTGCCTTTGGAAGACAGACCTTGAAAACTGAATGGAGCAGTTGTACTCTGAACACATGGGGTCACCATTACTTGGAATCAATTAACAACAAGTCCAAAGAAGGAGACTTTGCCTGAAAAGACAAAGACGGCAAACAAGCAAAGAGAGAAGAGAGGATTCAACTTTCTTCACAGGTGAATTTGGAATGAGTTGCAACCTCAGCAAGGTACTTTCTAAGAAATAGTACCTTTTGCCTGAGGATTCTGTTTGCCAGAATTTGATGGAAAACAGCACCCTGCAGAGCGAATCCTAGCACTTGGGCTAAGATCTTAGTTGGGAGTTCTGCAGCAGCAGCAGCAGCAATAGCAGCTGTCACAGAGAAACTGATGAGTAGTACTTAGGTATATGGGAGAATAAATGTTCCCATTCCATGGGCAAATGCACTCACTGCTCTGTCAGCAGCAGCACGGGCCTCCTTGATGCCCAGGACTGCATCTCATCAGTGCATGATTCATGGGTGACTGCCAGCTATTATTTCCATATCACTGACCCACCTGAGTGGCCACAGCCCCTCTCAACTTGACTTCCAGACAATACCATCAGCTAATAGCTCCTCTGATGGCTGGTGCACACTCCCTTCCCAGCTCATCCCTACTCTTCATTCCTTTATTCAAGGTCTTGAGATATGGAGCTCTTCTCTGACTCACACTCATATTAGCAGGTTATCCACAATCTTTCCCCCAGGATGATTTCTCCTTCATTCTCTCCTAGAGAAAAGAGAGGTCAGCAAAAAGGCTGGCTTCTGCCCAGCTGTTACTCCCAAGATATCACCCCTAAGAATGACAGACCTACCAAATTTCATGAAGGCTTTATTCTATTCACAGAACTTGCATACGTGATAGAAGTTAATGGTTTTCACTTTGGGAAAATTGAATAACCTCTCAGAGTTTTGGTTACTTAACTACAGAACAAAGACTATAAAAGGCCTCTTCTAGACTTAAAATGATAGGGTTCATTGGAGCTATGGTCACACAGGAGTCCTGGTGGTGCACTGGTTAAAGCATCCAGTTGCTAACCGAAAGGTGGGTGGTTCAAACCCACCAGCTGCTGCAGGAGAAAGATGTGGCAGTCTGCTTCCATAAAGATTACAGCCTTGAAAACCCTATGGGGCATTCTATCCTGTGCTATAGGGTCACTATTGAGTTGGAATTGGCTCCACAGCAATGCATTATAGTCACAAAAGATACTCTTTTGTCCAAACCCTCAACCAGGACTACTGGAACATCATCCCAACTGGTGTTCTTGCTTTTGAACACCATCCTTATATCACCACCAGACCAACTCTTGTAATCTATAGCTCTGAGCACATCACTCCCCAGTTCAAAATTTTCAAAAGGCCCCTATTTAAGAAAACAAAAATGTTATTGCCTAGAATTCAAAGCAGCCAAGATTAGGTTCCAAAAGCCTCATCTCCACTCTAATTAGCTTTACCAAATTTCAGGTTCAGCCAAATAGACAAATTCACACTCTTGTACACATTTTTTTAAACTTTATATGATTCTTTATGTCATTACTTTTCTGTAAAATATGTCCCATGCTAACAGAAATCTTACATATTCTTTAAGGTCTAGGTGAAATCATTTAATCACATCTTCAGAGCAAACAGAGTGCAAAGTCTTCATCTCCTGAAATTTGTGCTCCAGTGCCACATAATTCCTCCAGCCAACTGTGATGGGGTATCTATTAGATGTCAGTTAGATCACTGCCTACTTGACCTCTCTTAGAATATTGGTGAACTCATATGTATTAATCTTCTCTCCCCAGATGGATTGAAAGCTTCTTGATAAAGTTATTTTATGCAAACAGTATACCATGCAAAGTGTCTAACACAGAAGTGGAGTTTCATATTTGATTTTGTCCAATCTCATTGGTAGTACACCTACAATTATAATCATTCATACAAAAGCATTTCTAAGGCAAAGGAAGACAACATTAAGTACTGTTCACTATTGTTGGCTGAGTTGGGGCTACAGCCTAGACATCCTAACTCCTCAGGGCTGTCTTCTCTGCCACAGTGATTATGGGAGGCACTGTTTAATATGCTGGGACGTGAAGGGTTACATTTCTGAGCATCTCCTGCACAGAATTGCAAAGATGCATAGTTACACTTCACCTGGTAAATCTGGCCCTCATCAGGCCTCTAGCATCACGGGAAAAAATGAACCAACTGTCAAATAAAATACAACAACCCTGTGGATTAAATGACTAATACTCTGTGTCCTGAGCCACTCAGCCCTTGCTTCTGCTAATGCCACCATCCTGGACCAGATGCATAGTGGCCTGACTCCAGGAATGAAATTATACATTCTGCTAAGAGGGTAGCCAGGCTGCTCAAGGGGAAAAAGAATACCAATTGTAAATCCTTTCTATTTTTAGGCTTAATGTGCATTTTATTTGGCAGTAAGGGCAGTATGAATAAAACTCTAATCCTAAGAATTTTAATTTGCTTCCTCCAAAATGTTCATGTCAGTGGAGACTTTGGGAAGTCGCTTACACCATTCTCTTGCCTTGTTGAAGAACCCCATGCATCCACACCAGCCCAGGCAGATGAAACCCCCAAGAGGGGAACTGACTACCCTAAGAAGAAGATATAGGAGCAGAGTGAATCCTTTGGACCCGGAATCCCTGTGCTGAGACCTTCCTAGAACCAGAATACAGAGAGAGAGAGAGCTAATACATGGAAGATGGCAAGACAACGAGAAGCAGCAGCAGAGAAACGGCGGCAGCAGAGGCAGCAGAACCAGAAGACTGGCAGGAGACGGCGCATTGCTGTTAAATCAATTCTACCTCATGGTGACCTTACTTCTACAAAGAATTTTCAATCTGCTGATTTTGTGGTCCCCAACTCCTGATTCAACCTAAAGGTGTGCCCTGTCCAGCTGCAGGATTTGGACTCAATTCCAAATCTTGGCTTTGCTCCAGTCCTCGCCGGCCTTTGTATAAGAACTGCTGCTAACTTCAACGGTGAAGTCCCAAGGGACAAGGGAGTGCACGCGTGCGTGTGTGTATTTGTTGTGTGTGTGTTAAAGAGATACATGTAATATATAAGACTGCCATGGTTCATGTAGCCCCATTTGCATATAGCACTCATGATGCCCTATATGCACAGAATTTCAATGGATTCATGATGTGTGGGCTTTCAGTGGGAATCAAAGGAAGTACAAGCATGGTCAATTCCCTGTCAGAACTAAGGTGATTAGAGAACAATTTCCTCATGTGACTTCTAGTTTTAATACACGCTTCATGAACAAAGTGTCCTATAATCAAAGGAGTTTGGAAAACACCACCTTCTTGCAAATTCACACCACACACGAGCATATTCAAGTGGCAGAATACTCCTGAGACATCTGTTGGTTCCAAATAAAATGAAAGGCAATATTACCAAAGATACAGAAAAATCGCAAAAATAAGAAGCATTCCCCAACTCCTAACATCTTCAATAAGTCAAGGCAAGAATTTTGTTCAAAGTTAAAAAAACAAAAAAACCTTGACTATTCTCCTCACTCATGTAAGTCCAATATTTCTTTAAATATATGTAACTTTAAACACATGATTCCTCTAATTAAAATTCTCAGAATGACTTGACTGACACATTTCATAAAAAGCATTCCAATATTTCACCTTTTGGCTTTTATGGCTACAATCTCTCTCACTCTTCCCTGTGTATATTTTGTCTCTCTTTAAAAAAAAAAAAAATTCACTACTTCTAGCTTTATAGTATACCTCAGAAGGTAAAAGTTTCTTAAAGGTAGGGACTATACATATCTTACAGTGTAGCTGTTGTTGTTGTTGTTCTTAGGTGTCGTCAAGTTAATTCCAACTCATAGCAACTCTACGTACAACAGAATGAAACACTGCCAGGTTCTGCACCATCCTCCCAATCATTGCTATGTTTGAGCACATTGTTGGAGCCACTGGGACAATTCATCTCATTTAGGGTCTTCCTCTTTTTTGCTGACCCTCTACTTTACCAAGCATGATGTCCTTCTCCAGGGACTGGTCCCTCCTGATAACACGTCCAAAGTACGTCAGACGAAATCTCACCACCTTCACTTCTAATGAACATTCTGGCTGTCATTCAAGGACAGATTTATTCATTCTTCACCAACACCATAATTGAAAGTCATCAATTCTTCTCTGGTCTTCTTTATTCATTGTACAGCTTTTACATGTATACGAGGCAACTGTAAAAACCATGGCTTGGGTCAGGTTCACCTTACTCCTCAAAGAGACATCTTGCATTTTTACACCTAAGTAGGTCTTTTGCAGCAGATTTGCCCAATGTAATACGCATCATTTGATTTCTTGACTGCTGCTTCCATGGGCGTTGATTGTGGATCCAAGTAAAATGAAATCCTTGACACTTCAATATTTTCTCCATTTATCATGATGTTGTTTACTGGCCAAGTTGTGAGGATTTTTGTTTTTTTTATGTTGAGGTGTAATCCATATTGAAGGCTTTGATCTCCATAAGTAAGTGCTTCAAGTCCTCTTTGCTTTCAACAAGCAAGGTTGTATCATCAGTATGTCGTAGGTTGGTAATGAGTCTTCCGCCAATCCTGATACCACATTCTTCTTCATATAGCCCAGATTCTCAGATTACTTCCTCAGCATAAAGATCGAATAAGTGTGTGAAAGGATACAATCCTGACACACACCTTTCCTGATTTTAAACCTCATAGTATCCCCTAGCTCTGTTTGAATGACTGCCTCTTGGTCTATGTACAGGTTCCTCATGAGCACAATTAAGTGTTCTGGAATTCCCATTCTTTACAATGTTATCCATAATTTGTTATGATGCACGCAGTCGAATGCTTTTGCATAGTCAATAAGACACAAGTAAATATTTTTCTGGTATTATCTGCTTTCAGCCAAGATCCATCTGACATCAGCATTGATATCCCTCGTTTCATATCCTTCTGAATCTGGCTTAAATTTCTGGCAATTCCCTGCTGATATACTGCTACAAACATTTTTTAGTGATCTTAAATTTTACTTGCGTGTAATATCATTGATACTGTTTGGTAATTGCTGCATTCTGTTGGATCACCTTTCTTTAGAATGGGCACAAATACAGATCTCTCAGTCATTCGACCAGGTAGCTGTCTTTCAAATTTCTTGACATAGATCAGTGAGCACTTCCAGTGCGGCATCCATTTGTTGCAACATCTCAAATGGCATTCTGTCAATTTCTGCAGCCTTGTTTTTTGCCAAGCCTTCAGTGCAGCTTGGATCTCTTCCTTCAGTACCATCGGTTCTTGATCATATGCTACCTCTAAAATGGTTGAACATCGGCCAATTCTTTTTGGTACAGTGACTCTGTGTATTCCTTCCATCTTCTTTTGATGCTTCTTGCATCGTTCAATATTTTGCCCATAGAATCTTTCAATACTGCAACTCAAGGCTTAAATTTTTCCTTCAGTTCTTTCAGCTTGAGAAATGCCAAGTGTGTTCTTCCCTTTTGGTTTTCTAACTCCAGGTCTTTGCACATTTCATTATAATATTTTACTTTGTCTTCTTGAGTTACCTTTGAAACTTCTGTTCAGCTCTTTTGCTTCATCATTTCTTCCTTTCACTTTAGCTACCTGACGTTCAAGAGCAAGTTTCAGAGTCTCTTCTGACATCCTTTTTGTCTTTTGTTTCTTTCCTGTATTTTTAATGACCTCTTGGCTTTCGTTACGTATGGTATCTTTGATGTCATTCCACAACTCGTCTGGTCTTCAGTCATTAGTATTCTATGCCTCTAATCTATTATTGATATGGTCTCTAAATTCAGCTGGGATATACTTATGGTCATACTTTGGCTCTCACGGCCTTGTTTTAATTGTCTTCAGCTTCAACTTGAACTTGCATATGAGCAACTGATGGTCTCTTGTGCAATTGGCCCCTGGCCTTGTTTTGACGGATGATACTGAGCTTATCCATTGTCTCTTTCCACAGATGTAGTCCATTTGATTCCTGTGTATCCCAACCGGCAAGGTCAACGTGTATAGTCACCACTTATGTTGTTGTAAAAGGTATTTGCAATGGGGAAGTCATTCGTTTCTACTACAAAGACCACATTTTCCAACTACTGAACCTTCTTTGTTTTTCACATTTCAATCACCAATAATTATCAATGCATCTTGATTGAATGTTTGATCAATTTCAGACTGCAGAAGTTGGTTAAAGTCTTCAGTGTTTTCATCTGTGGTATTAGTTGTTGATGAGTAAATTTGAATAATAGTCCTATGGATATTATCCTATCACTGAAAGCATTGTACTTTAGAAATGTTGTACTTTCTTTTTGACTATGAATGTGACGCCATTCCGCTTCAATTTGTCGTTCCCTGCATAGTAGACCATATGATTGCCTGATTCAAAATGGCCAATACCAGTTCATTTCAGCCCCCTAATGCCTAGGATATCTATCTTCAAGCCTTCCACTTCATTTTTGACAACTTTTGATTTTCCTAGATTCATACTTCATACATTTCATGCTCTGACTATTAATGGATGTTTGCAGCTATTTCTTCTCATTTTGAATTGTGCCACATCAGCAAAGGAGGATCCCAAAATCTTTACTCCATCCACATAATTAAGGTCGACTCTACTTTGAAGAGGCAGGTCTTCATATTCTGAGTGTCTTCCAACCTGAGGGGCTCATATGCCAGCTCTATATTAGACAATGTTCCACAGCTATTCATAAGATTTTCACTGGTCATTTTTTTTAGAAGTAGATCACCAGGTCCTTCTTCCTAGTCTGTCTTAGTCTGGAAGCTCTGCTGAAACCTGTCCACCATGCGTAACCCTGCTGGTATTTGAAATACTGGTGACATAGCTTCCAGCATCATAGCAATACACAAGCCACCACAGTAGGACAAATTGACAGACGAGAGTATGGGTGTAGTATATAACATATAATATAGTTTACAGTATGGCATTTTATAGAACACGTATATTTCATAGCATAACCTCACTTAATGTTTCTTGAGAAGTGGACTTTGAGAACTTCAATCCAAACACCAATAGAAGAAAAGTCGTGAGACAACTTGAATATATTATGTATGTTCATTATCATAGAGCCCTGGTGGCACAAGGTCAAAGCGCTGGCTGCTAACTGAAAGGTCGGCAGTCCGAACCCACCAGCTGCTCCACGGGATAAAAGATGTGGTAGTCTGCCTCTGTAGAGATTACAGCCTTGGAAACTCTATGAGGCAGTTCTACTCTGTCCTATAGGGTTACTATGAGATAGAATTGACTCTGTGGTAGTGGATTTGGTCTTGTTTTATGTACATTATTATTATCATATTTTTACGCAAATAACACACACCTACATTTGTTTGCCAACAGCTCTCTCCCTCCATGAGGTATTTTCCTAAGAGCCCTATGCTGATTTATTTTTACAGCAACATGTAAAAAAATTGGCATAGAGGCACTTATGAAAATACCTCGTTGGAGGAGGAAGCGGCTGGCAAACAAATGTAGAAGGCACATGTTATTTGTGTAAGAATACAGTATTTCTCTGGTCAATTCTCTCATTGTTTAGCAAACCTCTAGTTAGTGTTGTTACCCTTTTTGGGATCACGTTTTCCTTTGAGGGTCTGAGAAAAGCTATGGTCGTTTACCCAGAAACATAATCAACTGTACACATACACAAAACTCTGTCTTGAATTCTGTAGGAGAAGGAAAAGGGGGCCCTGGTTGCCTGAAGCATCTAGATTAAGAACTACTTCTCTACAATGTCTCCCCCTTGTGTAACGTTTACTTCTTATGCTGTTTTAGACATTTACATAGCTCAAGCCAACAATCTAAGGTCTTGCTTGCTGCGCAACACCCCTTCCCTGCACACCTGGCATAGAATTCAGCCTAATGCACACAACAAAAACGATCACTGAGAAGAAATGTAGACATGATTAACCAACAGTATTGGAACTGACTCGACGACAATGGGATTGGTTTGGGTTCAGTTTTATTTCCCCCTGGAGAACCATGCCATGCTGTCTCAAACAAGGTGAGCGTGCTCACCTTTTGGTCTTGACTGTAGGCCAGAATCCAGTCCTCTTGCTTGGGGTGGAAAAGCAAGCTCTGAATATAGAAGTTCAGCCGGTACTTTTGATAGGTTGCTCCTTCGTCTGAGCTGATCAGTAAACTGCTCTCAATCTCCGGATCTGTGAGTAACATAATCTGCAGCAAAAAAATTGTTGGGAAAAAGAAAACCACAAAAAGTTAAGTTTAGAAATTTACAAAACTTGAAAATGAGCTAAAATTTTGATAAGAGAGGGTCAAAGGGCAGGCAAAGAATGCATGATTAAACAAGGACCTGTCCAGTGTATTCTCCTACCTTGGACCAATGCTATGAAACCATTTTCACTAAGAAATGAAAGGAGAAAAGGTGGAGAGGAAAGGAGAAGAAGTAGAGGCCTGCTTTCTATTCTCTTCTGGAGGACTCCTTGTTTCATTCCAAGGTGACTTCCTTAGTCTGGAACATTTTCCTCTCTTCCCTTAGCCTCAGTCCTCCTTCCTACTAGGCTTGGTCTTCTCTTCATTTTGGGAAGACAAAAGAGCAAGACTTGTGACAGTCTGTGTGGGTATGGTAGAAATACAGAGTCGATCAAGTTCATTTGTTTTTCCCTTCTATCTCAAGCTCTTTTGTTCCACGTCAACAATATCCCATGCCATCCGACTCTGAGACTGATTTTCTGAGTCTTGAGTCAAAGACCGGGCTCTCAAAAGGTTTCCCTGGTAACTGTACCAAGGCTTATTCATGATGGGGATTGTTGTCTTTCTCCACTTGAACAGCAATCACCCTATCCTGCTCTATTTTTTCCTCACTAACCCTATCACCTTCTAACCTATTATACAGTTTATTTATTTTGTTTATTGTTTGTAACTCCCCCTTCACAAGCTCCATGAAAATAGGGATATTTCTGTTTTGTTCACAGGCATATTTCCAGCAGCTACACTAAAGCCCAGCATGTATTATGTACTCAATAAATATCAGCGAATGTCAAGTGAATGAATGAAAGAACAAATTAATGGAAAGAAAAAGTTTGCAGAGAAGTCATATGGCCTTAGATGGCTAGAATAGTTTGAGGAGTTATGAATGGGAGTTACATAGACAGAGTAGTAGTATGCTCTTCTCAAATCTCCAGCCTATGGACAAAAAAACATGTTTTGATTGTTGTTGTTAGGT
This sequence comes from Trichechus manatus latirostris, assembly GCF_000243295.1. NCBI lineage: Eukaryota > Metazoa > Chordata > Mammalia > Sirenia > Trichechidae > Trichechus > Trichechus manatus. The sequence goes on from NW_004443943.1 coordinate 33,310,396, forward strand.
GTCGTCCAGTTGATTTCAACTCATAGCCACACCATGTGACAGAGTAGAACTGCCCCATGGGGTTTTCTTTACAGAAGGAACCCTGATGGTGCACTGGTTAAGTGTGGCTGCTAACGGAAAGGTCAACAGTTTCAATCTACCAGCCACTTCATGGGAGAAAGATGTGGCAGTCTGCTTCCTTAAAGATTATAGCCTTGGAAACCCTTTGGGGCAGTTCTTCTCTGTCCTATAGAGTAGCTATGAGTCAGAACTGACTCGACAGCAGCGGGTTTGGTTTGGTTTAATCTTTATGGGAGCAGATCATCAGGTCTTTCTCCCATGGAAATGTGTAAAAATTCATAGGTTCAGATGCTCTCCTCACTCCCTGGGATGAGTAATCTTTGCCAGAGCAATGTGAACGACCCATAGCAGGCACGAGATGGAGCGAGATGGAGGAGCAACCCTGAAAACTTTTTTTATTCTCTCGCTTTATGACTCTAGGAATGTGTGATAAAGTACCTCATTCTCGAGTCTCTGCAGGTCTCCTTTCACTCTGTCAAACTGTGCACCTAATGTCTCCAGGCAGGTGGCCTTAATGTTGCCCATTGCCTTTTTCCCCATCTACTTATTAATTGGCAGTCTCGGGGTTTGGTTCAGAGAAGCATGAAAGATGTGCTTAATGTGTGGCTGTACCAAGAGAAATCACTGCAGCCCAGAGTTTAAAGATTACCAGCCAAGGACGTGGCAGTTCCAGGAAAAGGAGAGGGGGGTGGGGTGGGAAATAGAGCCATATCATAAAAGAGCAAAGTGCCTGGTATACGCATGGAGCTTTCTCAGGCATTTGGAGACAGTCATATTAAAACTTCTGAATAGTTAGTGTCAACTTTGAAAATGGTGTCCTGTCATTGCAAATGGCACATGAGGATCTGTAGAAGATACACTCAGCCGGAGATGTGTTTATGTTACCCAGGATGAATTCAAGGTCACTTGCCATTCTTTCAGCCTCTCCTTCTTGAAGAAAAGGGACACGGTGGGGTGAGGGGGACGCTGTGACTGTCAACCACAGTCTGGACAAGATGGAAGGTGCACATAAAATTGGAGACTAATTGCCTCTCATACCAGGTTCCAATGAAGCTACTGCCCACCAACTGTAAATTCTGACAAAGTTATGGGTTTCTCTGTCTTGCATTCACAAAGCAGATAGTGTTCCCTCATTGGATGGCTGACGACGGAGCCATCAGGTAATTTGATAAGTACTATAAACTACATGGCTTCATTAAAATCTATTGTATGCATTAAGCAAGGGCATTTAGATGGCTCCTAAACTCAAAGGACTAGTTCCAGGTGATTTCATATTTACTGGCACATAAAAGCTGTCATTTTTTGAATAACAAATAAGCCATCAAATGATCATATTGCTTTGTGTCTCCAACCACAACTAACAATAACATATAACAACCATTTTGCACTACCGCCAAAAAGTAATTTCCATGATAATATGAAGAGGCTCAATTTTATACAGCATCTATTGTCACAGGCAAGGGGTTCTTCCCCCTTCGGTTTTCGATTTCCCTATTAACCAGATGTGTTTTCCTCTCTTTCCATGAGTACAGATCTCACCACCTGCTTCTAACTGGCAGACTGTTTCATCAAAATAAAAACACTGAGCCTACAGAATATCTGCAAATACCAAAAATATTATTTTTGGCATGCTCCACATATTTTTGATACTCATTTCTATGCTAGGTCATTCGATTGTCTCTATGAGATATTCTGCATCCAGGTAATTTTGGAGAGGTGGGGATAGAAGAATGATCCAAATACTTTCAACAATATAAAATACTTAATATTGTATAAATAAAACTCTTAGCTTCCTTCACTCTTCTTCTAGGTACTGAAAATATGCAGACCAAACCCGCTCCCTCCACCCCCCACCCCTTCTCTATATAGCTCTCACCTGAAGTCCTTCACTTGGGCATGTGGCATTTTAGAAATAATGGAAGCTAGCAGAAAATTCCCCCTGTAAGATTTATAGGTGTGTCTGAACTATACAAACCTTTTAGTGGTTCCTCCCTCAAATCTCCTCTCAAACCCACTCCAAACAAACAGGTCAGTCTGGATCCATTTTTGTTTAGCCATTTTTTATTGCACAAACAATTTGTAAGGCTGAAAAAGAAATTGTTCACGACCCCATCACTCCAGTGTGTTAAACTGTGTTTGTGTTTCCTTTGACCTCTTTCTCCTGTCTATATATCATAGCACGGATTGAGGTTTGTATTATATTTTTTTCACTTAACATTATGGCCTACATGCATCTTCAACTGAACCCTAAGCACACAAACACATGCACACACACTAACATGCACCACTGTGTACAATGTGTTCCAATTAATCACAACCTTCATATTAACTGATTTATGACTGGTGCAGTATTAGAAATGTAAGGCACACTGAAGTTAACACTTATTAACTAAGGAAGTCAAGCCCTATTATTTCAGTCTGAAAAATTCAAATTCTTTAGTAATTTTACCTGAAATGGGTTAAAGTGTGTTCTGTTCTTTTGTAGCTTAAAAAAGGTAAAGGCATTAATAAATAAATAATTTAAGCAAGGTCTAAATAGAAAATGATGAATCTACTTAAGAAAAAGTATGTATACACTAAACGTGACCTGGTCTTTAGACACAGATGATGCTATTTAGACATGAAAAAGTCCTATGTTCTCAACCAGTTGTTCCACTGGGAAATAGCTTTAGAATATTAAGTTTGAGTTAGCAAATACCCTTCAAAAATAACAGCAATGCCATTTCCTAAACATTTCCAATAACTGCTACTTGTTGCTAGGTTAGACTGGCTCCCTAGCCCCTCCGACACTTCAAATGACTTTGAATAAACGGTGTGTTGCTGTGTTTAATCCTCTGCATTCCTGAGTATGACTGGAATAAAAGAATTTAAGGGGGATTTTGTAAAAGGCTTGAGTCCAAGCTTTGCACAAACCCTGAAGTGAGCTCCCTAAAAAGAGAGGTCATTGTTTGACGGGCACAAAGCTTGGTCCATAGTAGGTCCATAATTAATAAATGAATGAATGGATGAATGAATGAGTGAATGAGTGAGTCCTTTTCACCCCCCTCCCCCTTTCTGCTGAAGGCCATCCACAGCCCCCTGCAACATTCAGAGCCCTAGACCTCTGGAACAAATATCTGCTGTTCTACTTGGAGGCAAGGAAGGCGAAGGTGAGGGGAATTCTGCCTTTAACAGGAGCGTAATTATTCTCTATTCAGATCAGCCCACCAAGGATTAGAACTAGCTTACTTCTGCCTCGCAGGGCGTGCGGACACTGCACCGAGTGCAGCCGCAGATGAAGTGCTTTTCACAGAAAGTCAACAATGGCGACAGACTCCCACCACCCAACTCTAAGCAGTCTTTAATCATCCACTTCAAGAGGAGGAAGAAACTTTATTTGCTTCCCCTAGAGGTGACAAATGAACATAAAAGGCAATTGATAGATTTCAAATATGTCACTTCTCCACTTTTGGGGGATTAGTCCTTCTGACAGCTCAGTGTCTTCAAAAATTAAATACATCTTCACTCTCTTTGACGTGTTCCAGATTCAGCACATGGCTATTTGGTATAATTCTACTAAAGGTTGGCAGACAGCTTTCTGATCCTTCTAGGTGTCCACTGAGGATATTCTTCCCAGAGGAAGGCTGCTATAATCTCATTTCCCAGATTCTCTTCCTAGGCGTGTTCTTAGAATTCCACCATTGCATGCTTAGACAAGGTGGAGTTTGGGCATACGCTATCTTCCAATCATTTCTTTATTCCTAATGCAAAAAGTATTTTATGTGTTATTCATTATTTGTTTGCTCATGTGTTTACTCTTTGCCATTCACAGGCTGGAATCAAGCAGAGGTCATGTGTTGTGGATATCTCTTTGCTTTGTTCCAGGGGTAACTCAACTCCAGATGCAGATATCACAGGTGCATAATAAGTGCTTTTCATCATGATAATGACCGTGACAAAGAAAAACAGCAAAAGCAGCAACTGGGCACTCCAGTGGTCTACCCATTTTAATCAAACAACAAAAGTATTTCTATGCATAACCAATATAAGAGGCTATTTGCAAACCGCTGGCCTCAAAATTAAAAATAAATTAAACAAGATATAATCAGCGAAACCAAGCAATTTTCTGACCAATGTGGGTGGAAAAGCTGCCTATTCCCATAATGGGCTGAACATTAATTCATCCCAGATGAGTTTAGGGTGAGAGCAGTAACTGCTTATCAATTGGCAACTCTTTGGAGGCAGAATTAGGGAAAGTTACACAGTATCCAAGAATGTCCTATGAAAAGGAAATCACTTAAGTACAAATAATAGTGAGAGAAGGAGAGGGAGGTGATTAAATAGAAAAAGGAACAATCAAGTATACACTGATGGAAATGATGGACCCGGTGCAACCACTTGTCCTAAATTACACCCTTTCCACAAACTCAGTGAAGCTCACCTAATGTACCACCCACATTCATTAACAGGAAGTAGGGTCAGTCAATACTAAGAAACCAAAGGAACATTTGGGCAATACACCACCTACATGTGACCTGAAAGGTGATTTAATGAAAGTGCTGGGAAACTTTGGCATTGTATTCGAAGGAGTTTATGCTGTGAGTTTACTTTTAAAATTTATTTATTTTTAATAGGGGCCCAAAGTCTTGGACTTTAAGGAGGGAAAAAAAGCTTTCTAGGAGCATATAATACAAGTTCTGCCCTTCATGTGGCTCTTAATAGTCTTGTCAGGAGACCCTGTCCATTAATTATTATTTGGTACAATAATAATAATACATTCCATACTACTTTTGCCCAACCCTATGCAGTCCACAGGAGAAAAGTAAGGCTCACCAGGAATAACGACTTACGGATGCACTGGGTTACATTCCTTGAAAGACAATTCAAGAAAGAAAATTTATAGGAGATCTCATTTCTTCTAGAACTTCTGAACACAAGCCTTTCATTTGAGACAAGTTAGAGAATCTCAAACTTAAAAATACCATGAGTAGCACTGATCCTCCACAGAGGGAAACATATGCCTTTGTGTGGACAGGCTGATCTTCAGGGCACAGCATGAGGCTGGTGCGTATGGATGTGTTTTCCATAAAGAAGAGCCATGGCCAAATCCCAAACTTGACCTTGGCCAATGGCTTTACGAATGTGTGCCCTTCCTCACAAAAGAGAAAGGGTGAGATTTGTTTAATGAAGACTACTCATGCTATGAGAAGAAGGATAAACAAGGTCCTAAACATATGTTTCACCACACATCTGTCAGTTGTTGTACTGTGGTGGCTTACATGTTGCTATGATGCTGGAAGCCATGCCAGTATTTCAAATACCAGCTAGGTCACCCATGGTGGACAGGTTTCAGTGAAGTTTCCAGACTAAGACAGACTAGGAAGAAAGGCCTGGCAACCTACTTCCAAAAATTAGCCAATGAAAACCTTATGGATCACAACAGAACACTGTCCTATACAGTGCTAGAAGATGAGACCCCCTACATTGGAAGGCACTCAAAATACACAGCTGCTGTAATGATGGACTCCAGCATACCAATGCTCGTGAAGATGGCGCAGAACCGGGCAATATTTCATTCTGTTGTGCACGGGGTTGCCATGAGTTAGTTGACTGAAATGCAACTAACAATGACAAACATATGCTACAATCACAGGAAGTAGCATGGGGCCTGAGTCTAATGATTGGGATTTCAGTTTCTTCTCTGCCATATATCAGGTTTTGCCACTTTGAACGGCTCATAGCTTATTTAATGCTTTTTTCTGAACCTCCGTTTCCTCACTGAGGGTAGCAATACCATCAAAAAGAAAAAAGTTCACATTGGTTGAGCACCCACTAGGTGCCAGAAACTCTACTAAAGCTTTAAAATGTTATTTCACTAAATGACTAAAAAAAAAACCTTCAAGTAGATATCATTAGCTATCATTATGTCCATCTGATAGATGAGGAAATTGAGGCTTAGAGAAGTGAGGTAATTTGCTCAAGGTCACACTGCTAGTCAGTGGTTGTTGTTGCTGTTGTTGTTAGGGACTATTGAGACTCATCGTGACCTCACGCAACAGAGTAGAACTGCCATAGGGTTTTCTAGGCTATAAACTAGACCTCCAGAGAGCAGACCTCCAGGTCTTTCTCCCACGGAGTTGTTGGGTGGGTTCAAACTGCTAACCTTTGGGTTAGCAGCCAAGTGCTTAGCCACTGTGCCACTGAGGGCCCATTAGTTAGTGGTAAAGCTACTCATATCACACACTGCATAGGTTTGTGTGATCAAATAAGATCATCGGTGTGAACGCAATTGGCTTAAATTTTGTACAAATATTACCATTACTACTTAACAAAGGATGGCACGTTTAGTACCATATGTTCTGCTAAAACGTGATAGTAAAGTTCTAAAAAACTAAAGAAATAAATCTTTCATGGCAAATCTCATATAAATATTGCCTTGATGGGAAAACAGGGATGCAATCAGGAAGTAGAAGCTGGAGAATGGAGACTCTCGATAACAAGATGATTAGCAGGATATTCTTGAAGGAAAAAAGACTATTTCTATAGCTTTAAATATAAAGCTGTGGTGTTAGTGAAGAATATTTAATATACCACGAACTATCAGAAGAACAAGCAAATCTGCCTTGGAGGAAGTACAGCCAAAGCCAGAATGCTCCTTAGAAACAAGAATGGTGAGACTTCACCTTGCTTACTTGGACATGTCACCAGGAGGGACCAATCGCTGGAGAGAGACATCATGCTTGATAAAGTAGAGAGTCAGTGAAAAACAGGAAGGCCCTCAATGAGATGGACTGACACAGTGGCTACAACAACGGGCTCAAATATAGCAATAATTGTGAGGATGGCGGAGGGCTGGGCAACGTTTTGTTTTGTTCTGCATAAGGTCGCTACAAGTCAGCGCCAACTCGACGGTACCTAAAAATAACAAATAAAATCAAAACACCTAGTCCTGGTTCACATCTAGATTTCTGAAGGTAGTCATGGTCTCACTTTTCTTGTCCTTCCAGCATTATTCCTCCCTAAAACTGGTTTCATACTTGACTATAAAAAACAGGTGAGAAAAGGACGACAGAAATAGCCAAAAGCTTTGTCCCAATGATAGTACTGAAGGCGAAACAAACTTTTTCCTACACGCTAGCTCCCAAAGAAGTTTATACTAAAAACCAGTAAGAATAATTACAACATAACTGTGTTTCCTAATAAACACATCCAATTATATTAGCATCTACAAAATAAATTCCTTTTGTAGGATAGATAGCTATTATCGTACTTACATGTATGCAGGGAATATGGAATATCCATTAATGCTTAGCATTGAGGCATAAGGTTTAAAAATCTAAAGATATTTTTTAGAAGGAAAGAGTGATGTACAAATTCAAGTGACATTTTTATTTATTGCAGTTACTATAGTAACTGATTAAATGCCTTGAGAATATTTGAAAAACTCCCAGCATTATCCCACAGCCTCTCCTCAAATGCAATCAGAACACACTTCCGTGGTCATTACAAGTCCCAGAGTAACCTCTCTCCAAAATCCCCAGAGATCTATAAATGCCAAAAGGTTACATAATTTTAAAATGTTATCTGCTATCAGAAGAAGCTGGGCTACTGGGAGAAACGGACATTCATCTTCTTTGCTCATGGGAAACTTTACAAGCAACGATGTTCATTTCATGATAAGAAATCTCTTTATTCCATCAGAAATGATAAAGGGGAGGAGGTGGGGAGGGAGAGAGAGCAAGAAAAAGAAGATATCAGTATATTTTAATATCGATTTAGATGAGGGACATGACATTTGTGGTAAAATCTCTCAGTTGTGAATTTGGTTTTAGAGTTTGAATAAATGTCAAGTTCAAAGTCAGGAGAATGAAAGCCCAGAAGGCATGAATCGGTTCTAAAAATTAGGGAACAGACTGTACTCACATTCTTCCTCCCTTGCTCCTTTTTTGTCATCATACTGACAAGTATACTTTAGCTTTACTTACTTATATTAATGCTTCCTGGTAAACTGACAAATAAACCAGGGCGTACTGGGGAAGATTAATGAAGCCTCAGCCTCCTGAGACCTTGCTAATGTATCTGGCGATTAAAGCTTCCCTGAGGAGACTATGGAGACCACCAGGGGCTTCTCTCAGACTGGATTTGCAGAAGAGTGAGGTGAGAATTGCCCTTGCAGCTCCTCTGCAGAGTTCTCAGAAGAGGGGGCTGGCGGGGATCATCCATGCAGAAGTGCCTCATGTTAGCAAGGAGATCTATTTCACACAAAATTCTGCCTCCTTTCTTCAATTATTTAATGACAGACATTGATCATCTCAAATTGTTTTTGAGAGGCAGAAAAGGGTCCATGTGCTTAACAGAGATGCCCCAAGCACAATTACATTAACTACCACTTTTCCTCTTTTTTTTCTTCTCTTCCTTCAGTCAGAGTAGGCAATATAGCAGTGTGGTATTTTATGAAGACCAATTATTTTTCACAATTGTGTTTTCTAGGCAGTTCTATATCTTTTACTAATCCCATCTCAAACTATATCTGAGAAGCAGCAGAACTTGTAACATACACTAAAAAGACAAAAAACCTCTATTCCATTTATTCATTGCTGTGTAACAAACTACCCCAAAATAGGGGCTTAAAACAACCGTTTTATTTTGCTCAGGATCTTGTGGGTCAGAAATTCAGGAAGAGCTCAGCGGGGTAGTTAGTTTCAGACTCACATGATTCAATAGGGTGGCTGAAGCTGGAAGTTCCACTTCAAGATTGTTTCCTCACCCATGTGTCTGGTCCTTCGATGATCACTGGCCTTATTCTCTCCAGATGGTATCCCATCCTCCAGTATCCTTCCATGAACTTCACACAGCATGGTTGTCTCATGGTAGTGGGATTTCTTAAATTGTGGTTGGCTTCCTCCAGTGTGAATGTCTCAAGGGCAAGCATTCCAAGAGGCTCCAGTGGAAGCTGCAAAACGTCTTACGACCGAGCCTCACAACCCCAGGACATCTATTCTGCTGTATTCTGTTGGTTGAGTAAGTCACCAAAGCTGGCCCACATTTAAAGACAGGGGAAAAAGAGACCCTACCTCTCAATGGGGGGATGGCATCTACATACACAAAACCAAACCATTGCTATGGAGTCGATTCTGAATCACAGTGACCCTATAGGACAGAAGAGAACTGTCCTCAAAGAGTTTCCAAGACTGTAATCTTTATAGAAGCAGGACTACCACATTTTTCTCCCATGAGTGGCTGGTGGGTTCGAACCACTGACCTTTCAGTTAGCACCTGACTGCTTAACCACTGTGCTACCAAGGCCCCTTTTTATACACACACAAGGAGCGCAAGAATTGATGGCAATCATGTTGGAGATATGCAACCGTAACTTTTTCTGTACAATTTCTCACTTATAATTAAAAGATGGAGGACATGTTCAAAAGCTATTATAATATTCAATATGAATAACAAGGTCATCTCAAAATGATAACATATCTGGGATATAGATATCTTGAGGTCATAAGATTTTTTCATTGAGATTCAGCTGTTACATTACTTTAAACTTTCTAAGGCTATACATTCCTAATCTGGTATCAAATCAAGATGAATATTTATTGAACACTACATGAATTTCATCGTTAGTCTCACAGCGATCAGTGGACACAAGGCCACAGAATTCCAATATGTGGACTTTCAGGAGGCATAAATTACCTAGATTGAATTATAGGAAGTAGGCCTGTTAAATGTTCACTAAACTAATTTGTACATAACTAATTTGCAAATCTGAGAGCCTATTTCTAGGCATTCCAATCCCATCATTTCATAAAGGGTCTGAAATAGCTCCCCATTTTGATACTATAAAAAGTGGGTTTAAGAACAAAATAGTCCTTGTCACCTTGTGTTCACAAAAAGACCACCAATATTAATTATAACGTAACATAACCTAGCAACTCCAAACAGGATATGTAGCGTTCTTTTCAGTCTGAAGAATGGGTCTTAAAATAAACCTTCTGACTTTTGGCCCACCTTGGACCAACAGAAATAAATAAGTGAAAAGCCATTTGGATCTGAGGAGAAATGGTAAATGTGTCCCAGAAACATATAGCAAGTTCAGTTTTTATCATGTTAGGCCTATGCAAAACCATCCGAAACTTTTATGTTTTTGATTTTATTTGCATCCTGCTACATAGCTCAGTTCCTACTGCTACCATGCCAACCCTATAAAATACTCATCTGCTCCAAGTTATTACCACCAGGGAATCCACACTTTCAGAAAATAACCACAAAAACTTGACTTCAATGGTATTTCTCAGCACCTTGATCAAAATATTTTGGATTAAATAACAAAAACAAAAATTTTGCCTCCACTGAATCTCAGCAAGGAATAGGATCTTTAAGATATCTGGGGTTAGGCTCATATCTCTTCTGTATCTCGTCACCACAACTGTTCAACAGTTAGGATCCTTGAAAATCAGGATGAATCCTAATCAAGGTGCTATCAAGCAATCCAGTTATAAAAGTGCTGATTCTATTTTGTGACTGTTCAAAAGCATATTCAGACCAAAGATCATATTCATGACAGGCAATTTAAGCTCCTAAAGGTAACTATTATTTACAAAGTTGACCAATTGTGATTCAGGAACTGCTTTGATTATATGAAAGACACTTCACAGACAGTTTGGCTTTCTTTGAATTGGGTGAACTTATGTTTTATTATTCCCAGAAGAGCTATGGCTTATTCCTATTCCACCATCTTAAATACCATTATCGATACTTAACAATTTATGGTTTGGGCCATGAATTATCGTAATCATAGTAACAGGGAGATTTCATTATCTGGTACCCTCAGAGAGTTTCTACCAAAAGTGAATTTTTCAGATAACTGAGCAAATTAAAATGATAATAATAATAATAAACATGTTTAATGAAAGAAAAATTCCTTAAACTTATTGGCAGGTCCACATATTCTTTAATAGAATATACCAGATACTATTTGTTGTTGTTAGGTGTCCTCAAGTCAGTTCTGACTCATAGCAATCCTACGTACAACAGAATGAAACATTGCCTGGTCCTGCGCCATCCTCACAATCGTTGCTCAAATGTTTGAGACTATTGTTGCAGCCACTGTGTCAATCCATCTTCTGAGGGTTTTTCTCTTTTTCGCTGACCCTCTACTTTACCAAGCGTGATGTCCTTCTTCAGGGACTGGTCCCTCTTGATAACATGTCCAAAGTACGTGAGATGAGGTCTCACCATCCTCGCTTCCATGGAGCACTCTGGCTGTACTTCCTCCAAGACAGACTTGTTCCTTCTTCTGGCAGCCATGGCATATTCAATATTCTTTGCCAATGCCATAATTCAAAGGCATCAATTCTTCTCCAGTCTTCCCTATTCACTGTCCAGCTTTCGCATACATATGAGGTGATTGAAAATACCATGGCTTAGATCAGGCGCACCTTGTTCCTCAAAGTGACGTTTTTGCTCTCCAACACTTTAAAGAGGTCTTTTGCAGCAGATTTGTCCAATGCAATATGTCCTTTGATTTCTTGACTGGTGATTCTGGGGGTGTTGATTGTGGATCCAAATAAAATGAAATCCTTGACTACTTAAATATTTTCTCCATTTATCATGGTGTTGCTTATTGGTCCAGTTGTGAGGATTTTTGTTTTCTTCGTGTTGCGGTCTAATCCATACTGGAGGCTGTAATTTTTGATCTTCATCAGCAAGTGCTTCAAATCCTCTTCACCTTCAGCATGCAAAGTTGTGTCCTCTACGTATCGCAGGTTGTTTATAAGTCTTCCACCAATCCTGATGTCGTGTTCTTCTTCAAATACTCCAGCTTCTTGGATTATTTGCTCAGCAGACAGATTGAATGAATACGGTGAAAGGATACAATCCTGACACACACCTTTCCTGATTTGAAACCATGCAGTATCCCTCCGTTCTGTTCAAATGATCGTCTCTTTGCCTATGTGCAGGTTCTGCATGAATACAATTAAGTGTTCTGGAATTCTACCTGAATTTCTGGCAGTTCCTCATTGATGTACTGCTGCAACCATTTTTGAATTATCTTCAGCAAAATTTTACTTGTGTGTGTTATTAATGATATTGTTCAATAATTTCCACAATCTGTTGGATCACCTTTCTTTGGAATGGGTACAAATATGGATCTCTTCCAGTCAGTTGGCCAGGTAGTGCTCCAAATTTCTTGGCATAGATGAGTGAGGAACTCAGTACTGTTTGTTGAAACATCTCAATTAGTATTGCATCACTTCCTGGAGACTTGTTTTTCACCAATGCCTTCAGTGCAGCTTGGACTTGTTCCTTCAGTACCATCAGCTGTTGATCATATGCTATCTCCTGAACGGCTGAACGGCAACCAATTCTTTTTGGTACAATGACTCTGTGTATTCCTTCTGTCTTCTTTTGGTGCTTCCTGCGTCTTCTAATATTTTCCCCACAGAATCCTTCAATATTGCAACTCGAGTCTTGAGTTTTTTCTTCAGTTCTTTCAGCTTGAGAAATGCTGAGCATATTCTTCCCTTTTGGTTTTCTAACTTCAAGTCTTTGCACATGTCATTATAATACTTTACTTTGCCTTCTCGAGCCACCCTTTGAAATCTTCTGTTCAGCTCTTTTACTTCATCATTTCTTCCATTCACTTTACCTACTCGACGTTCACGAACAAGTTGAAGAGTCTCTTCTGACATAGTTTTTGGTCTTTTCAATGACCATGTGCTTTCTTCATGTATGATATCCTTGATGTCATCCCACAACTCGTCTAGTCTTTGATCATTAGTGTTCAGTGTGTCAAACCTATTCTTGGGATGGTCTACAAATTCAGGTGATGTATATTCAAGGTCATACTTTGGCTCTCGTGGACTAGTTTGGTTGCACGTTTGATAAATTTCCAACTGCAGAAGTTGGTGAAAATCTTTAATTTCCTTAGCTTTGGCATTAGTGGTTGGTGCCAAAATTTGAATAATAGCCATATTAACTGGTCTTCCTTATCCTATCACTGACAGTGTTTTACTTCAGGATAGACCTTGAGATGTTCTTTTAGTCATTCCTGGCATAGTAGACCATATGATTGTCTGACTCAAAATGGTCAATGCCTGTTCAGTTCAGCTCACTAATGACTATAATATCGATCTTTATGCATTCCATTCTATTTTTTATGACTTCCAATCTTCCTGGAAACCCTGGTGGCATAGTGGTTAAGAGCTATGGCTGCTAACCAAAAGGCTAGCAGATCGAATCCACCAGGTGCCCCTTGGAAGCCTTATAGGGCAGTTCTACTCTGTCCTATAGGGTCACTATGAGTCAGAATCGATGGGTTTGCTCCAATTTTCCTACGTTCATACTTCATACAGTCCATGTTCTGATTAGTAACAGATGTTTGCAGCTGTTTCTTCTCAGTTTGAGTAGTGCCACATCATCAAATGAAGGTCCCAAAATATTTACTCCATCTACGTCATTAAGGTCAACTCTACTTTGAGAAGGCAGCTCTTCCTCAGTCATATTTTGAGTGCCTTCCAACCTGAGGGGCTCATATTCTGGCACTATATCAGACAGTGTTCCACTGTTATTTATAAGGTTTTCACTGGCCAATTTTTTATGAAGTAGACTGCCAGTTTCTTCTTCCTAGTCTGTCTCAGATTGGAAGCTCTGCTGCAATCTGTCCACCATGGGTGACCCTGCTGGTATTTGAAATACCAGTGACATAGATTTCAGTATCACAGCAACATGCAAGCCACTATAATATGACAAAATGACAGACACATGGTGGAGATATCATTTACTTTTCCTTAAAAGCCAGGGTAGTGAAAATATATCTCAATGAATTTACTTTAATACAATCTAGTAATGCTGTCAAGGAATACTGAAGTGTGCTGAACTCTCTCCTCCACCTGAAATAATATTTTGAGTTGAAATGATTCTCTCTACCCCAGCCCCCACCATCATGTCTTCCCACTGACAGGCTCCTACTAACATTAATCAAAATTTCTTTTCCATCTTCAGTCTAAATAATCCTGCTGACTTATTTTACGAAATAAAGAACACACTTTCAAAACAAAATCTGTTTTAGCACCAATTTATATTTTTCTAGACACCTTACTTAAATATCTTGATAATCAAATAGAGTCTTGCCAGAAAAGAACATGTGGTGGCTGTTTCCCTGTTTCTAGACCTTCTCAACTTTCACTTGTGTGGAGAAGCCTAAGACTGGCAAATTCCTCCTTACAGCCCCAGTCAACCATGCCCTTTGTCTCTGATAGCCATGCTTTAACTGTGGCAGGCTGCAGCTTAGTCCTGCTATTGGGGAGCCCTCAAACCCTGTCCATCCTCAGGTCACAAATATCTGTTAGCAGAACTGCTTCCCTTAATTCAGAGCAAAGAGATGAAGGCAAAGAGCGCCCCTAGTGGTACATTCTTGTCTTGCAGGTTTTTAAGCTATGCATCAGGTGTTTTTTTTAAAAACAAAACAAAACCTGTTGCCTTGGAGTCGATTCCGACTCATAGCAACCCTATAGGACAGAGTAGAAGAGCCCTATAGATTTTCCAAGGAGCAGCTGTTGGATTCAAACTGCCAACCTTTGCTTAGCAGCCACTATACCACCAGGGCTCCACCAGGTGCTAGCTTTTGTGAAATATGAATTAAGCTTTGGTGGCAGGATGTGTGTGTGTGTGAGAGAGAGAAAGAATACGTAATATGGTACAAGAAAGTATTATATGGCACTTTCTGTTTGTTAATCTGCTTCTTGCACTTTAAAACTACACTTCAAACATTTTCCAAGCTATTAAATATTCCTCTGTACTATAATTTTTTTATTGGCTACATAGAATTTGATTCTATGACTACATCATTATTTAATTATTCCATTATTAGACGCTTTCCAATTTTCACTAATGTAATCTTATGACCCAAGGAACAAGTTTGTAGACTATTATTTCTGTAGACCAATTATTATTTAAGTAATTTCCTAGAAGAAGAATTTCTGGATCAATTACTGTAATTTTGTGACTGCTTTTGACACATATTATCAAATGTCTTTCAGAAGAAGAGAATATTACATAGTCTCTTCTCTGGGGCCTTGGAAGTGTCTGTCACCAACAGTATCTCTTTTTATATGCTTTCTAAGCTGACTGGGGAAAAGGTGTATTTTGTGTCAGTCTACATTGCTTTTGTTACTAATGATAGTGAATTTTTCCTTCCTATCTCCTTTTCTTCCTATTCTCATACGTGCTTAGTCATTTGAACATCTTCATTTGGTGGACTGACAGTTCATATTCGTTCTCCATTTTAAATATGGTTGTTTCTCTTTTCTTATTGATTTATATAAATGACCATTCTTCCTTCATAATCTATTTATAACTGTTTATGTGCATTTTCTACTTTCATCTAAGTTTCTGGAAAAGCCAATAAACTATCATCCTGCACATATTATACACACATACGCATACATGACCCCAGGTCAATAAGCTGCACAACATTTCAGTAATTGGTTGTGTTCCCAGAATACAGTAGCTGCATGTAAACATTATTTCTCTACTTTTGATGATGGCATCAATTCATAGTCAAACTTCTCTTGTCACCAATTTATAGTAAGTTGTAAGATATTTAAAAAATAGGACACTGTACAAAGGAAACTACAGTGTAAGAACATATACTTAAATGATGTTGCCGTTTAAGCATTACACAGCACTTTACAAATGTTTATTAAGATACACCAACTGGACATTGAAGCAAATCTCAGGTGAGCAAAATGAGGCATGGAAGGAGATGATAATTTCTCCAAGATAATTACAGAGAATCTTGGGCACTTCTATGGCTCACACCCAAGAACCTGGTTACCCAGGCCTGTACTTCTAATCAACAGACCACATAATAAGCAGGTCTTCTAACTGATCAGCACAGCCTTGGGATAGTTATCAACCTTACCTTTCGTTTAAAACACATAAGAAAAAAGAACATCAACTGATAATTTTTACTCTTTGAAACAATTTACATTCAATTCATAAATGAGGCACTGAATGGAACCTTAAAAATTGCTTTATCTGTAAGATACTTTAATAAAAAAAGAAGAAATACTCTCAAAAATTAACATTCCTAGAATCCCTTTACAGGCATTTCAAGAACAAATTGAAACATGCAGGTTTTGGAATATAAAGGGAGCTTTGAGAGGATTTTTTTCACTCCTTGTCAGAAGGTCAGACGTTCACCATTCAATCATTCATTTCTTGTTTATTTAAGTAGCACTAAGCACCATGTAGAGCCCTGGTGGCTCAGTGGTTGAGAGCTACGGCTGCTAACCAAGAGGTCAGCTGTTCAAATCCACCAGCGGCCCCTTGGAAACCCTATGGGGGCAGTTCTACTCTGTCCTTGACAGTTACTGTGCTTACCACAGGGGATTAAACAATGAATGATACATTGAACGTCTTACTAGTCTGAATCCCTCTATGACAGTCACTGACACAAAAACAACAGACAAAATACAGTACAAATGAAGAGCTACTGACACATATAAAGTATTGTAGGAACAAAGAGAAGTACTTTTTTTTCTGTTCATGGAATGAGAGAAGAAGCTACGAAACACCACACTTGTTTCTTTTTTTGTCATTTTTTTATTGTGCTTTAGATGAAGGTTTACAGAGCAAATTAGTTTCTCATTAAACAATTAATACACATATTGTTTTGTGACATTGGTTGCCAACTCCACGATGCATCAACACTCTCCCCTTCTTGACCTTGGGTTCTTCATTACCAGTTTTCCAGTCCCCTCCTGCCTTCTCGTCCTTGCTCCTGGGCTGGTGTGCCCATTTAGTCTCACGTTACTAAACTGGGTTTTGAAGGATGAGTAGGTGTTTGACAGAATGGGTGGGAAGGACTTCCTGGCAGAGGATTCAATATATGGAAGGACACAGAAGAGTGAACATGTGCTCTATCATTAGGTTATGGCAAGTTCCTCAGTATGGCAGAAGAAAAGGGAGAAAAACAGGTTACTGCCAAGTTTGAAGAGGTTCTCAAGCCATGCAAAGGGGCTTTGACTTAAAAAGCAATTAAAAAAAAAAGTTGCCATCAAGTCAACTCTGACTCATGGCGACCCTGTGTGTGTCAGAGTAGAACTGTACTCTGCAGGGTTTTTCAATGGCCGATTTTTCAGAAGCAGATCACCAGGTCTTTCTCCAAAGGTACCTCTGGGTAGACTTGGACCTCCAACCTTTCAGTTAACCACTAAGCACATTAACCATTTGTCCCACCCAGGAAGAAGTACCTACAGAATCAAGATTTTTAAGAAGGGGAATAGAAAGACTATAGCTCATTTAGAATGATCACTTTAGAGGTAATGTAGAGGTCGAATTAAAGAAAGAGAATATGGGGGCAGGGAGGTTCAGTTAAGAGGTTAATGCAATAGTTTAGGTGAAAGAGGTGTTTCTGGCACACACAATGACATTCTTAGACTGAAAAAAAAAGGCCAAGCTGGGAAGATGATCAGTTAAACATTACCTAAAATTATACTCTACTAGGCTTCTAACTATAGTTTGTAGCTATTTCCAGCCAAACTGATAAGTTCTGGAGATGATGAGAAACATTTTTCAGAACCACAACACTTGGGAGATTACAGCTGAATGTGGTAACCAGCATTCTTCAAGGATTTAACAGGAGGGGAGAATAAAGAAAACATACGTCTCCCCAGTTCAACACTTGCCAATGTAAATGAGCACATGTGCCTTTTCAATGTTCAGCAAATTCCTCAAGCCACAGAACGTGAGCTGCCATAAAGGAAACCATCAGGCTCAAGAGAGTGGTTTCAGGGAGTGACTTCTTTCCTTGGCAAGTAGCACAGTGAAATGCAGAAGATGAAACACCATGGTCCACAGGCTGACTGACCAGCACTGAAGTTCTGTTTGAGATAATGTTAACCAAATGAGTACGGTTTATCAGTAGATCTTCCAAAAACAACCAGACATTTGTTGTTTTTAGGTGCCATCGAGTTGCTTCTGACTCATAGCAACCCTATGTACAACAGAATGTAACACTGCCAGGTCCTGCAGCATCCTCACAATCACTGTTATGTTTGAGCCTATTGTTGCTGCCACTGTGTCAGTCTGTCTCATTGAGGGTCTTTCTCTTTTATGCTATCCCTCTACTTACCAAGCATGAAGTCCTTCTCCAGGGGCTGGTCCCTCCTGATAACATGTCCAAAGTACATGAGATGAAGTCTCACCACCCTCGCTTCTAAGAAGCGTTCTGGCTGTACTTCTTCCAAGACAGGCTTCTTCATTCTTCTGGTAGTCCATGGTATATTCAACATTCTTCACCAACACCATAATTTAAAGGCATCAATTCTTCCTCAATCATCCTTATTCGTTGTCCAGCTTTTGCATGCATATGAGGCAAATGAACATATCACGGTTTGGGTCAGGTGCACCTTAGTCCTCAAACTGACATCTTTGCTTTTCCACACTTTAAAGAGGTCTTTTGCAGCAGATCTGCCCAACGCAATATGTCATTTAATTTCTTGACTGCTGCTTCCCAGACATACTGGGACCCTATTATTATGTGGCCAAAATCAACAAGAGCTCTAGAGTGCCTATCCCCTATAAAGGAGGGTGGACACATACTTTCCAGTTGACCACAGTTCATACCATCCTCTGTTACCTCCTCAGCTGTAAAAGCAGGTATCATTTGGCTTTTGTCATTCCTATAAAACTATATTATAGTATAGTTACTATAAGAAAATTCACTTAAACTCTCTCAGTCCAATTTGTCTTTTCATCTTAAAAGCTGAGTTGGAAAAAAAGAAGAGTCTCCAGTTCAAAGGTTATATGCTATTCCTTGGGTGAAAGATACATCTTGGTGAAGTTATGGGCAAATCAAACTTTGTTGGATCAAATCTTATATACCTTGGAATAACATTAACTTTTTCAATAATATTCTTCTTCTTTAATTGATCTTCTTGTAGCACTGGATCCTGCCATTTGAGCCTTAAGATTTGCCAGAACACACAAGGGGCCCTTGCTACTTAAAAGAAGCCTATGCTGTTTGGTTTTTGTAAAAGGAAAAATTTCTTAATTTAAATGTTGGAAGTTCAGATTTGCTGAAATCAAGGTAAACTTATGGTAACATAAACATAGCAGACAGAAAGTTTGTGCTAAGGAGAAGCTTTAAATTATAGAAACTTCGGCATGATTCTAAATCTAAGATCTTAAATTTTCAAGAAGATGTAGATCTTCTTAACATATGGTGTTACTCACCAGTTGCTTTATCAGATTTGTTTTTTCCCTGAAGGTAAACTCTTCTAGTGCTGTATTATACTCATAAGTCCCATTCCACCAAGGCTCAAATGCCAATGATACCTATAAGATTATATATTTTTTCTCTGGCTAAAATGTAAAAGTCACTTTGTTTATTAAAGCTCAGCCTTGAGGCAAAATCTCTTTTTTGTACTTTTCCTGGGGAGGGGTGTGGGAGCTTGGGAAATAGAAACGTTTACTGATTAACTCATCTGAAACTAAATTCCCTGGATTCTAAACAAATTTAATTTGGCTTTCCCATAGTTGGATCATAGTTTTCACTTCTAACCAGTAATAAATCTTACTTACAGAGAAATCATCTTTCTTTAATAGGATAACAATCGCTTTTATCAGTGATGTATCTTTTTACTCTAAAAGATTCAGTAAAATTATTTACTGGGGAAACTGTGCCATTTTGCTCTGCATCTTTTTGTCTGCATCTAATGCTTCAAACACCTCCAAGCATTTTGGAATTCACAGGCAATGGGATCCAACACAAATTTCCATTTTTCAAATATATTACTTGGATAAAGGGTGTTTTGCTCTAAGACTGACTGAAAATTAAACTGCATGATGCTGCTTTCAGAAATCTTGACCCAAAAAACTCCCCATCTTTTCCATTCACAGCACCTATACTTAGGCGATTTTCATGAAAACTGAACAGATTTCCTCCCGAGCTCTGAAGAGAGCTCTTGTCCTATTTCACCTCTTGCTGAGGAGATTTTTGGCTGCACCAGGATATGTGAGAAACAGAGGGTAGGAACAAACAACCAGGTGCAGCCATGAATTTTTAAACCAGGTCTGCTAAACAACATGCAAAACAAAACCCCTCCAACCCCCCGTGGGGTAAGACATCAATCTGAGTATTAGCTAGTATCATCTCTGTTTGGTGTTTACACGAGCTCCAGACAGATGGCCAATCAGCTTTTACCACCTTCAAGCCCAGGCAGCCAGCGGCTCCCAGCTGAGAGCTTTTGCAGACTGGGCCACTGATGAAGCATTCTGGGCACCCAGTGAGCAGCACATCCCCAGAGTGGCGCAGTGATGTAGAAAGAAAGAAAAAAAAAAAGTACAGTAGTCCACAAATGGGCCCAAAAGTAAAGCTATCTGACACCAAAAGTTTACTTGAACCTTTTCTTGAAATATGAGGTGCCATTTCTAAGGACACTAAAGGGACAATGGCATTCTGTCACTTTATTGTCCTAAGATTCTCAGATTCAGTCTACGGTCTCGGTGTCTGAAAGAAGAATTATTACATGTATTCCCCCTAATGTACCATTCGGCTAAAGGGTCAAGCAGGCCATATTAGAGGGAATCAACATTATGATACCATTCTATTTGGATGAAACTTAGAGAGATTGGGCTTCTCGTTTTGATGTACCACTGCAGCTGGATATGTTGTCTCATCTATAATCGATCTAGAGTGGGTGATGTCTTCTGACACTTTAGCTCTAAGCTACAGTCCTAATTTCTGAAGCAAGAAATTGACATTTATAAATTAATACATACTTAAACGAACCCGTATGACTCACACACCATTATAAAGTAGTTGCTCACACCATGAATGCTTTTGAAAAAATAAAAAATAAGTATTCCCTAAATGATGATTATATAAAGCCAACATGTGAATGCAAGTCTTTCTAAAGGCTGGTATCTTTGCTTTTGAGACCATTTCTAGGATTATGTAAAAAACTAAATACAGGGGGTTAGTGTACCTCTGT
>NW_004443943.1:33332352-33334643 GCF_000243295.1 Trichechus manatus latirostris
AAAGGTCAGTGGTTCAAATCCACCAGCAGCTCCATGGGAGAAAGATGTGGCAATCTAATTCCATAAAGATTACAGCCTTGGAAACCCTATGGGGTAGTTCTACTCTGTCCTATAGTGTTGCTATGAGTTGAAATCAACTCAATGGTATGGGTTTGGACTTTTTGTTTGTTTGTTTTAGCCTAACTCAAGTGTCTGTGTTTTCAACCATTATGCTACACAGCTTGTTGTTGAATCCATAGCATTTATTGAGAATTTACAAAGGTCAAGTCACTCTGTCAAGCATGAGTACTATACATGTCTCAGCTACTGACTTATTATGTCTTATACTATCAGTTCCCTTAGTGAGTACATGTCATATCTTCTAAAATAGAATGTAAGCACCTTGAAGGTAATCACAAAGTCTCAAACAGGGCATAGACTGTAGAAATACAGAGTCACAAGAACAACTGAAGATTACAGGAAGTATTATGAGGACGATACGGTTAGCTCGGCTTTAGAAAGAATTCTCCTGTGAAAAAGGTGAGGAAAAGCATGTACAATATAATGGAGGCTTAGCAAAATTTATAGGATAAAAAAAAACCTGCAGTGAAGTTCTGGTTCGAACGCAGGTGATGGCAGGAACAAGGGACCATCCTTCATTCAGGGATGATGTTCTTCTCCCTTCTGGCTAGGGAAGACTGTGCTACTTCTCTTTTCACCCAATCACATACCTGCAACATATGTCAGAACTAACCTACAGCACACGTCTTGGACTAACATTTCAAGATTTATAAGAAGATTAACTAATATGGTAATAGATGAACTCAAGGTTCAAAAATAAGGGTAGTATTCTTTTTTTTTTTTAAAGCGCTAATCTTTTAATTTTTTTTTATTGTAGTTTAGATGAAGGTTTATATAACAAGTAGTTCCTCATTAAACAGTTAGTACACATATTGTTTTATGACATTGGTTAACAATCCAATGACATGTCAACACTCTCCCTTCTCGACCTTGGGTTCCCTATTACCAGCTTTTCTGTCCCCTCCTGCCTTCTAGACCTTGGCCCTGGGCTGTCGTGCCCCATTAGTCTTGTTTTGTTTCATGGAGCTGTCTAATCTTTGGCCGAAGGGTGAACCGAAGGAGTGACTTCATTACTGAGCTAAAAGGGTGTCTGGGGGCCGTACTCTCAGGGTTTCTCCAGTCTCTGTCAGGCCAGTAAGTCTGGTCTTTTTCTGTGAGTTAGAATTTTGCTCTACATTTTTCTCCAGCTATGTCCAGGACCCTCTGTTGTGATCCTTGTCAGAGCAGTCAGTGATGGTAGTCAGGCACCATCTAGCTGTACGGGACTCAGTCTGATGGAGGCCATGGTAGTTATGGTCCATTAGTCCTTTGGACTAATCTTTCCCTTATATCTTGTTTTCTTCATCCTCCCTTGCTCCCGAAGGGGTGAGACCAGTGTAGTATCTTAGATGGCTGCTCATGGGCTTTTAAGACCCCAGACAAAGGATAGCATTTTTGATTAAACAGAATTATCACAATACAATCATTCCTGTAAATGTCCAAGTCCTTAAAAATAAGTATATTTTATATTTAAAAAAGAGCACATATTTGTTTGGAAAATATTAAATAGTGGAGAAAATATGCAAAATCTGGGCACATACTCATCTATGTTAGTGTATTTATTTTAAGAGGTTGGTTTTTAACCAATCATCTTTGACCTACACACACACACACACACACACACACAATCTTATTGATGTCCAATACTGTTTTTCATTCTCAAAATCCTCTGTACGCCTGAGCTATTAGATTCTGTCCTCTTGAGAATATGGCTGAAGGTTGTTAGTCAGGATCCAAGCTGTGCTGGGTACAGTAACGCTCAGTATCCCCTCACCAACATCTATCAGTTCTTTAGCGCTTGTTATCTCAATGACACATCTTGGCCTCTCTCTGGCTTGTATACTGTTTATTGATTGATGCAAATGAGGTAGGGAGAGTAGAACATACTCTGAAAGTTATGAAGAACTGATAAAAGAGGTTCTGAATGTAGTCTCAGTCGGAATCGTAACAGCCAAGGGATACAATGAGATAGATTACTGTGCATCTTCTCCCTTGCTCCCAATCTCAGCTTACAGCAGAGAATTGCTTGGGAAAGTTTCTTATTACAGCTGATTTCTACAAGGACATTTTTCATATCAAAATCTCCAAACATTTACTGTACAGATGACTTGAGTGAGTGAAACTGACATGCAACCATTTAACAATCAGCCTATCTTAAAGGTTAAATTTGAGAAGGATATGGGGCCAATCTG
>NW_004443943.1:33336287-33338522 GCF_000243295.1 Trichechus manatus latirostris
TTTTTTTTTTTTTCCTGGTACATAATTTGTGTTTTTAGTAGATTGCAAACTATAGAGAAGATGTAGCCTGTCCATCTTATCCCATACCTAAGACATTGCCTCACATATAGTAAACACTCAGTAAGTATTAGTTGAACCTATTAAACAGCATGGCCTTCTTGGTGGCAGAGCTGGGGGCTTGCTACAAGACCATAAGCCTTTGACAAATATACTTGAATGGTCAGAAAGCAATTTGAAAACCCATGGTAAGGTGTGGCTCCCCTCTTTGGACGGGGATTGTATTCTATCGTAGTGTAGTGTAGCATATTGTACTTTCAAGCCCCTTCATTAATATTACCACCGCAAAGTGAGAACCACATCAAGTTTCCTTGGTTACTGTCACTGGTGGATGGATAGGATGTGACTTTAGACTATGTTCCTTCTTCACCAGAAGGCACTTACCCAACCTAGAAATGCCACAGTGATAGGAACAGGACCCATCTCTGTGGGGCTCTGTCACTCACTTAGGAGGTGAAAGGGAGGATAGAAGTAGGTGCAGGAAAATGGTTCATTGTTGCTCTTTTTTTTTTTTTTTTCTTCACTCAGTAGGTACTCATTATCTTCTCTGTTCAGATGCACTTGACAACTCCACTCTGAAGAGTCAATATGGAACTTCAAATACAGACATCACTCTAGCAAAGGTACACCCTAGAAGCTTTAGTAAATAATTGATGAGGGGTGAGGTGATGAGAAAAGACCACTCTAAATGAAAGGGTTATGAGATTGAACTCGGCAGGCAGGGAAAATTTACGGTATTTAAAAACAATGGGCCTCCTTATTAGAGAGCTTCTACAGGCTAGTGTGGAAGCCGCCAATTCAGTGGTCCACAGAAGTTCTTTAGCTGAATCAGAGGCCAATCCAAAATATAACTGTCTCAAATTAAATATTCATAAAAATTTCACTTGTTTCCCATTTCAGAGTTGCAAATCCTTTATTAAAAGCAGCAAAATGAAAACCTTCACAATGTAGCTATAATAAAGTCTTTATCCAAAGGTAAATTCCATTCTTTTCCATATGATAAACACAAGCACAGAAGCAAGAAATGTAGAACACTTTAATCAAGTAAAGAAAACTTGTACCATTCATATACCACAGCCATGGCAAACAACAATAACATAAAGTTCATATAATGAAGGAAATGTCAAATATAAAATAGTTTGTTTAATAAAGGTGAGAAGGTAATATAATTTTGACTTTTTTAAGTACAAAAGCGGGGTGCTATTGTCTTCTAAAGGTAAGCTTCAGTTATCTAGAAAATTCATTTAGATAGAGCACTGAAATTCCCTAGCATTGTGCACCTACAAGCTATATTAAAATACATGGATCTTTTAACAAACATATATTACAGCAACTCTCAGCCCAAAGGTGTACTAAGAATTAAAACAGGTGGTCTTGGAAAGAGTATCACTGTCTCTAAAGATAGATTACCCATTAAATTGGATATAAGTGCACTACAAAGGGTATTCATTTATATTTACTTTTGCAAACTAACTCCTGGTTATTCAGTATTTCCAGAATGACCTTCCACTGACGTCCTAAGACTATGTGCAAAGCATAAATATGAGAAATGAAATTGCAAAACCATTTGTACCAACCTTAGGATCCAATTGTCGTAACCTTTTAAGCCTTCCTGAGCACTACAGATTTATCACTCCCCAGCTCTTCCAAAGGACTTGAAACGGTACTTTATCTCAATATACAGCACTTAAGTTCCTTCACTGTAATCACTTACTAATGGACATCATAGTTAAAAATTAGACTAAAATGGTGTTTAGAGATAACAAATCAATTGGTTAGATTAGAGGATATTATCAAGCAAGTATCAGAAAGCCTGATAAGGATGATAAGGAACTAACAGGGGAGATCTGAAAGGATTAATTTACTCCTTGAAGTAGTACCTCTGGATCCTCTAAGGCTAGGAATCTATCACCTTCAGGGCCAGCCCCATGCAGAAAGCCAGCAGCTGCAAATTACTACTTAATATTACAAAGTAAAGGTCAGGTGAAGAGAGCAGACTGCAGCAGACATCAAAGGAACCAGAATATGTTAAGTAGAAAGGACCGCATGCATGGTATTTATATGCGATCTTAAGGTTACTATTCATTTAACTCATTTAAAAAAAAAAAAATCCTGTGATGCTAAGTATTTTATTTCCACATGCCAGGAAGATCAGACAAGTTGCCCAAGGCCACTTAG
>NW_004443943.1:33338858-33341033 GCF_000243295.1 Trichechus manatus latirostris
AAGGAAATAGAGAAAAGAGTGCTTCATGGAGCAACCTGTACCCTTGAGTATTCAGAACAATGCTGAATCTACAAATCTACAAATCTCCTCTGGGACGAGAGCCCATTTGATGGAAGAGAAAGCCTTTCAAATAAAGAAGAAAACTCCACCTTCCCTATTACCCATGACAAATGCATAACTGCTTGGCTCTTTTCAACATCCTGTCCTACTCACTTACTATCACATGATAAGTGGAGCTGAGACTCTGAGTTTTAATTTCCATCGTCCTGAACAGAATATCAATAAAGGCATGGGAGAAAAGCATCTGTTTACAATCCCACTTCTCTTGGAAACTCAGTGCAATGAGATTAGCTCAGGGGAACCCAGCTAGTTTTCCCTTTCTTTCTCATCTTTCTTTTCAGATTACTGCTGTAGCTGCTTAACTTGTATTGCAACATAGGTCAATGACACTATCAAATGGCTTTCTGCTCACATGAAGATGTGCTTTGGAGAAAGCAGGAAGAAAGGGAGGGAGGGAGGAAGGGAGGAATTCAATCAGTTAGGAGGATGCAGGGGCTGAAGATACAGAACTTCCTCCTCCTAATGTTTGCGTCTAGATAGAGACCAAGTAGCAACACTGAATGAGGAGCTGCATCTCTTGAAAATAAAAACTTCTGTTTAAACGGCACTTAAGGCACGATATAATAACCTGTTTCACTGACTAAGTACTGGGGGTCTGCCTTACAGTTCTCCTCCAAGAGCCAGAAGGCCCTATTGACTGTCTCGCCCCCTTGAGCTCAGATGCTGTATTTGCAGACCCATGTAAGAAAAGTGATTTCTCTTGGCTGGTGATTTCTGGCTGAGGTTTTTGCAGGCTTTCCAGTGAGATGTAAAACAGAGGTCCTGACCACTTAGGGTCATTAAGACTCCCTGGAAACTTTCTGCTACAGTAGTGATACTAACAGCAATTGCCCTGGCCAGATTCCATTCCAAATAATTACATTCCACCAGGCAGTTTGTAACAAAAAGTCTCTTCCCATGGTGTCTTCTTTGGCTCCTCTGCCAGTAATATACCAGCTGCTGAGCTCCAACTACCTTTGGGTCAAAACAGAGTTTCTGAAGCTAAGTGATCTGGAGAATACAGGGAGCCCCAATCGCTGTAGACTTCTGTGCCATCTGCAATACTTCTCCCTCTTGGCTTGCAATGTTAAAGCATTCTTGAAGTTTTCCTATTTTCCAAGGCCCACCTCAAACCTCATCTCTTCCAAAGAGCACTTCAAAAATCTGTCCTTTTGGGATCAATCACTCCCTCTCCCAAATTTCCTCTATACTGTGTTAGTACAGTTTTAAAATTTTAATTTGTCAACAAATACGCATCCCTCTGTATTTGTGATGTCCTGATCTTCTCTCCCATGCAACGAGTTAAATGGATACAGGTTATTATTCCCATTCACAGATGAAGAAAGAGAGATACCCAAAGCTGTGTGGCTTTACCAGTATATCCAAAACCAAAAACCAAAGCAGTTGCCACTGTGTCGACTCTGACTCATGGCGACCCATGTGTGTCAGAGTAGAACTGTGCTCCATAGGGTTTTCGATGGCTGATTTTTCAGAAGTAGATCACCAGGCCTTTCTTCTTAGGTGCCTCTGGGTGGACTTGAACTGCTAATTTTTTGATTATCAATCAAGCGCTTAACCACTTGAGTCACTCAGGGACCTCTTTGTTAGCTGGTGGGGAGATTAAAATCAGAAGACTCTGCTGGCTACATCCTGGCTAAGGACTTCTGTTCTCTTTCTGAAATTCCCTCTATTCTACAGGTGGCTCTTTCCTTTCACATGTTTGGAGAAATCAGGTCAAATCAATGACTGCAAGGTGTATGAGTTTCCAGGACTCTGCTTCCTACAGCTTACTTTCTTTCTTTTTTTTTTACCTACACATTTCCCATATCTAAACAAATGCCTCTTCCACATAAAGACATACCCTATTTCCCCTTGTTGCATTTTTCAAAGGGTTTTATTGAAAATAATTATAATAACATAGATTCTGTATAGCTGAACATTGATCTGAACATGGTTGTTCAAATTGCAAAGTGGCTTTTCATATACGATTGCATTTTACTCTTTTAATAATCCTGACAGGTAGGCAGAAGAATACTTTCTCCATTTTCCAGATGGAATGAGGAGTTCAGGATTCTA
>NW_004443943.1:33342279-33344512 GCF_000243295.1 Trichechus manatus latirostris
TACAAAGGAAGGGACTAGAACAGGGGCAAATGGTATCCAAACTATTTATTCTTCCATTAGTTGTACAGCCTTCATAGACCCTCTTTCACTATGAACAAAAACTCCAGAATCTCTTCAGTAGGCTCTAGGAGCACCTGGTTTGCTATTATAAAGTGGGAATACTACCCTCTGTGCATTCATGTCTGTCTCTTCAAAGATTAGTCCTTTTCCTTTGTTTTTTGTTATTCTACCTTAAGATACAGTTAGTGTTTCCTGGCAGGGGAAGTGGAGGCATTATAACAGTAAAATAAAAGGCATCCATGTTTAGTTACTTTGTCGTATTGTTGTGTCTTGCCTGTAGCTATGAGGCTGGACGCCATACTACTGGCATTTCAAATACTAGAAGGGTCGCCCATGGTGGCCAGGTTTCAGTGGGGCTTCTAGAGTAAGACAGACCAGGAAGAAGGAACTGGTGGTCTCATTCTGAAAAAATTGGCCAGTGAAAACCTTATGAATAGCAGGAGAACACTGTCTTATACAGTGCCAGAAGATGAGCCCCTCAGGTTGGAAGCCCCTCAAAATATGACTGGGGAAGAGCTGCCTCCTCAAAGCAGAGTTGACCTTAATGATGTGGATGAAATCAAGCTTTTGGGACCTTCATTTGCTGACGCAGCAAGACTCAACATGAAAAGAAACAGATGCAAACATCCATTAATAATTGGAACGTGGAATGTTCAAAGTATGAATTTGAAAAATTGGAAGTCGTCAAAAATGAAATGGAAGGCATAAAGATTGATATCCTAGGCATTAGTGAGCTGAAACGGACTGGTACTGGCCAATTTTAATTGGATAATCGTATGGTCTACTATGCCAGGAATGACAAATTGAAGAGGAATGGTGTTGCATTCATCATCTAAATGAACATTTCAAGATCTATCCTAAAGTACAACACTGTCAGTGACAGTATAATATCCATATGCTTACAAGGAAGACCAGTTAATAGGACTATTATTCAAATTTATACACCAACCACTAAGTCCAAAGATGAAGAAATTGAAGATTTTTACCAACTTCTGCAGTCTGAAATTGATCAAACATGCAATCGAGATGCATTGAAAACTACTGGTGGTTGGAATGAGAAAGTTGGAAACAAAGAAAAAGGATCAGTAGTTGGAAAATATGGCCTTGGCGATAGAAATGTAGGAGATCAACATTACAGAATTTTGCAAGACTAACAATTTCTTCATTGCAAATACCTTTTTTCAACAACATAAATGGTGACTATACACGTAGACCTCACCAGACAGAATACACAAGAATCAAATCAACTACATCTGTGGAAGGAGACGATGGAAAAGCTCAATATCATCTATCAGAACAATGCTAGGGGCTGACTGCAGAATAGACCATCAATTGCTCATATGCAAGTTCAAGCTGAAGCTGAAGAAAATTAGAACAAGTCTACGAGAGCCAAAATATGACCTTGAGTATATCCCACCTGAATTTAGAGACCATCTCAAGAACAGATTTGATGCATTGAACACTAATGACTGAAGACTAGACGAGTTGTGGAATGACATCAAAGACATCATATAAGAAAAAAGCAAGAGGTCATTAGAAACATAGAAAAAAAGAAAAGACCAAAAAGGATGTCAGAAGAGACTTGGAAACTTGCTCTTGAAGGTTGAGTAGCTAAAGTGAATGGTAGAAATGATGAAGTAAAAGAGCTGAACAGAAGTTTCAAAGGATAGGTCAAGAAGACACAGTATTATAATGAAATGTGCAAAGACCTGGAATTGGAAAACCAGAAGGGAAGACCACACTCAGCATTTCTCAAGCTGAAATAAATGAAGAAAAAATTCAAGTCTCAAGTTACTATACTGAAGGATCCTACAGGAAAAATATTAGACGATGAAGGAAGCATCAAAAGAAGATGGAAAGAATACACAGAGTCACTGTACCAGAAAGAATTGGTCAATGTTCAACCATTTCAGGAGGTAGCACATGATCAAGAACTGATGGTAATGATGTAAATTGTCCAAGCTGCACTGAAGGCACTGGTGAAAAACAAGCTCCAGGAATTGGGATGTTTCAACAAACGGATGCAAGGCTGGAGGTGCTCACTCATCTATGCCAAGAAAATTGGAAAACAGCTACCTGGCCAACCAACTGGAAGAGATCCATATTTCTGCCCATTCTAAAGAAAGGTGATCCAACAGAATGTGGAAATTATCGAACAATATCGTTAATATCA
>NW_004443943.1:33345208-33355469 GCF_000243295.1 Trichechus manatus latirostris
AAATCTGCTGCAAAAGATCTATTTAAAGTGTTAAAAAGCAAAGATGTCACTTTAAGGATTAAGGTGCGCCTGACCCAAGCCATGGTGTTTTCAATAGCCTCATACGCATCCAAAAGCTGGACCATGAATAAGAAAGGCTGAAGAAGAACTGACGCCTTCGAATTATGGTGTTGGCAAAGAATTTTAAATATACAATGGACTGCCAGAAGAACGAATAAATTTGTCTTGGAAGAAGTACAGCCCAAATGCTCTTTAGAGGCAAGAATGGCAAGACTTTGTCTCGCATAGTTTGGACATGTTATTAGGAGGTACTAGTCCCTGGAGAAGGACATCATGCTTGGTAACTAGAGGGTCAGAGAAAAAGAGGAAGAATCTCAATGAGATGCACTGACATAGTGGCTGTAACTATGGGCTCAAGTATAACAACGATTGTGAGGATGGCACAGGACCGGGCAGTGTTTCGTTCTGTTATACATAGGGTTGCTATGAGTCAGAAATGACTTCATGGCACCTAACAACAACAACATGTTTAGTACTATCTGACAACAACAACACATTTAGTACAATCTGTCTTTCTTTCGGGAGTATTTAAATTCAGTGATAGGCTAGAGGTCACTCACCCATGCTTCCTTAAAACCACCTTTTCATTAGTCCAAACCCAAAGCAATAATAACTCCCTCCCATTCTCTCATCTTGCAAACAATGACACATGGCCTTAGCATTTATTTCAAAAACTTTTTTTTTGCCCAAATTTCACTCTAATGGACTCTTTGAGTAGCAGTTTGCATCTAATAAGCCTGTGTGGGTGGCTTGCATTTCATACCAAGACACAGCCACTTGCTGTGCAAAGGAATGAAGTTAGAACCTTGGAATAATGGAGTGGAACTCCAAAAACCAAAAAGAAAAAATTCCAAGAAGGCCTCCTCCTTGAGCTTAAGAAATGTCTTTCAAAATACCATAATAGTTGCCTCCCACAGCTCTGCAAATCTAAATTGCTAGTAAGCAGTTCAATGCCATGAAGTGACTAAGAATTATTCATTCCAGCCCCTACTTACTCTGGTTATAGGTGTTAAGAGCAGAGAGGCAACATGTCTACACCGTGGGCTTTTTATCCACTCCCTGAAAGGCAATGGCTACCAATTTCTTTCAATCTTACAGATGCTGTTGTAGTTTCTTAGTGATGTTATAACAGAAATAAAACAAGTGGGTGGCTTTAACAAATAGAAATTTATTTTCTCACAGTTTAGGAGATCAGAAGTTCAAATTCATGCACCAGCTCCAGGGAGAAAGCTTTCTATCTGTGGGCTCTGGGAGAAGGTCCTTGTCTTTTTCAGCTTTTGTTCCTTGGTTCCTTGGAGACCTTCATGTGGTGTCCATCTTCCCCTCCATTTGGGCTTCCTTCTCTTTGCCTAATCTGCTCTTTTTATATCTCCAAGGCGACTGGCTTAAGACACGCCCTACACTGATAGGGTCTCATTAACATAACAAAGAAAGTTCTATTCCCAAATGAGATTACATCCACAGGTATAAAGGGGTTTAGGATTTACAATACATTTTGGGGTGACACAATTCAATCCATAACAGATGCCTGAAGAGAGTCTGTGTGCTCTCTGAATGTTACCCAGCTCAGCAGTCAGATGTACAATACAGTTGTCTTTCTGAGAGAGAGGAATAACGAACCCCTGTCTTTCTGTCAAATGGTCAAACGGACAGAAAACATTTAATTTCAAATAAAATCTTCGGCTGTCCAGTAGAGGGCAGCTGGTTCCAAACACATAAGTTAAATATATTATACTTGGGACACCAATACCCAGAGTCTTACACATTTATTCTGTTATATAAAGAGGAACACATTCTCGACGTTCAGGGTAAAATGCTACCTTACCTCTGCAGCTCACCTCTGTTCAGTAAAGTACAGTCCTTGGTTTACTTGCAACAGAATTATGGGAAGATGGGGGGTGGCATATGCTTCTTAAAAGTCAGATTCCTGGACCTATTTTCAGAGCTACCGACCCAGACTTTCTGAGAAACAGGCCCTAGGAATCGACATTTGAACATGCTCCCTAGATGACTCTTAGACATGCTGAGGTTTAACAGCCTCAATACTAACTTGCCCACTTCATTACAATAATTCTTGAAAGCAGCTGGACATATCTTTAGGGTTTTTACGTGTATCAAGAAAATCCAAAGATATCAAAACATTAAAGCTACAGCACTCTTCTATAAATATCTTTAAGAAAACAGAATTACTGTTACTACTTGCTTCATTGAGCTTACAGATGCTATTATCTCCTATGCATCCTTAGGAGAAATAAGTGGCCCTAAGGAGATTACACTTTTTATTTAATATGTAAGGAAGGTTAATGTTAACCAAGAAGCCAGGAAAAGCTCCATGTTGCTAATTTCTTGGGCAGTTACCAGCTACATAACCTGTGACAACCCACTCTCCGAGCCTTAGTTTTCTAAACTTTAAAAGAAAGTTTATAATACTCACCCTAATGAGTTCAGAGTTTTGTTGTTGTTGTTTTTAGAATCAACTATCATCATGAATGAGCCCTGGTGGAGAAGTGGTTAAGAGATCGGCTGCTGACCAAAAGGTCAGCAGTTTGAATCCACCAGCTGCTCCTTGGACACTCAATGGGGTAGTTCTACTCTGTCCTAGAGGGTTGCTATGAGTTGGGATCAACTCGATGGCAATGGGTTTGTTTGTTTGTTTTTGGTTATAGAAAAAGCGAGTCCCAACAGATTTAATAATAAAATATTTCAAGATCAAAAATAATGGTGGAGCCATAAGGTCTAATCACAGCCCATGAATAAAGCCAAACAAGCGGAAGAACCAGTTCTGCCCAGCATGCAACAATGAAAGAACCATTTCTCAGTTGTGATTTTTCCAATGAGCATGATTCTAGACAATGGATTCTACCTCTAAGCAGATCTTTCAACCGAACCCTGGATCAGCTGTCCTGCTCCTCATGCCCCTGAAAACAGGCGTGAGGAGCAGCATCAGATTCCCTCTAGTGGAAAAACCAACCCAGGTTATGTGAATATGTATTGTGAGTAAACAGAGTCAGCCCACAGAAAATGTTAAACTATGACTGAACGAAAAATGGACCAGAAATGCAAAGACCTGTGTTCTAGCTAAAGACCACAAGTCACTAACTTGGTTTCATGTATAAAACGGCAATGTGAAAACCTCCCCTACCCACCTCACAGTGTTATGATGAGATGATTATACCTACATACACACGCATTTTAGTAACTGCTTTGAAAATATACTGTTAAAAATATATAAATTGGACTTATTACTGTCTCCACTGGGGCATCAGGAAAGCTCAGAGCCCAGACAAAGAATAGCGTCCAGTTGTAGGAATGGCACAACAGAGTCAGAAAGGATAATGTGGATCATTTTGTCCATCCTCTTGCCATAGCAAATCTATCCTAATTATTGCTGGCAATGCTAATCTTACAAATATTGAGGAAGAAAATATTAATAAACTTTCAAAAGTTTATTCATCTATCCATCCATTCATTTATTAGCAAATATTTATTGAGTTAAGGAGCCTGGTGGCATGACAGTTAAGCACTTTGTTGCTAAATGAAAGGTTGGCAATTGGAACCCACCTAGCTGCTCCTCAGCAGAAAGACCTGGCAATCTGATCCAGTAAAGATTACAGCCTAGAAAACCCTATGGGACAGTTCTACTCTGCCACATGGGGTTGCTATGGGTCGAAAATTGACTTGACAACGCCTAACAACAACAACAGCAACGTATTTATTGAGTTCTTTCTAAGTGTCAGTACTGGGGCCTGGGGTTCAAGAGAGCTTTCCTTGGGACCCTCTATGCTGAGTCCTTTGCAGATTTTTAAAAGCATCAGGCTTATCCTTATAAAGCTGTCAAGGCTATTATCGTGAAATGATAAGCAGGAGACAAAATGATTTCATACAGCAGTCTTAAAATGCGACATATGGTTTGCCTTTACATTTTCTCTGTGGTCTGCATTTTATCTGAGATTATATAATTCACATTTAAAGCATAAAATTTATTGAAAGTGTACAGTGGGGCTAGCACTTAGCCCCCGAGAACACTAGTAAAAAGTAACCCTACAAGAAAAGAAAAAAACTGGAGCAATGTTTGGAAAACATTAAACTATGATTGAAAGAGCAATGGACTAGAACTATAAAGACCTGTGTTCTAGTTAAAGACCCAAAGTAACGAACCTGGTTTCAGGTATAAAACAGCAATGTGAAAACCTCCCCTACCCACCTCAGTGTTATTATAAGAATGAGATGATTATACCTACATACATACACATTTTTGTAATTGCTTTGAAAATATACTGTTATGTAAGTTGGTCTTGTTACTCTATCACATAAATGATCTTTGTGAAGAAAGCAGGCAGAAAGGAAGGAAGGAGGGAGGAAGCGATGGAGGGAGAAAAGAGAAAGGGAAAGGGGAGGAGGGAGGGAGGCAGGCAGGAAGGAAAGAAATATAAAAAAGAAACAAACTAAGCAGTTGTAGACAGGTAGTACCCAATTTCAACACCATTTTCTCCCACATATTTATTTCAGAGTTCTTTGTAATTCCCCTGAGCTGGGTTTGTATGGGAGGAACATAATGAACCATGGGCAAGACTTTCTATTTGTAATAAATGGAGCCAAATGGTTTGGGTTTGATAATCTTCTGGGTTTTATCATAGAAGCTTAGCCAGTTTCCATTGGTTTCTGGGTAATAGAATGCTGACATGGATCTCCAGGGAGCCAGGTGTCTTCACATTCACTGTGTTACACTCCCAGTCTGCCCAAGGCCCGCCAGGGTAGGAAAAGCAAAATGTCATGGCCCTTGGGAAATTTTAAGCCCACATATAAATATAATCTCCACAAGTCTATAAAGTTTCAAACAGTAAAGGCGGGGGGAGGAATGGAGCACAATATAACTGCAGAAACTTTTTTCTCTGCAGATCAAGGAATTAATTGCCTTCTCTCAGTTTCGCTGTTACCACCTGCAGAGCAGGGAGAAGGTGGGAGGAAGAGGCTATTTCTATAAGAAGAGGCCACTGCTTTCTGTCGAGCTTTAACTTGCTTAGATCCGGAATTTTAAACCAAACAGGGAAAGGAAGATTTCAAGCTCCATTTACTTTAAGCAAACTGGGACTTCTTGTCTCAATCTGAATGTAGGCAAACTTGTTCCTGGGTTGCTGTGTTTACACTATGGTCATTTCTACCAAAATAACTGAGTAGGTAGAAATTTGGATTCAAAGTCCATTAAAATGATAGCATCTTCATACCCGCAGCACAACAGAAGTTGGGGGAAGTCGAGGTAAAGTGTGAAAAGAGTTAGAAAGGGGATGATACAACTTTGAACATACTGTGATGTTTGTTTCCCTAAACTAGCACATCATAAGGCTCCTGGTCTACCAGAAACACCAATCGCCCAAAGATGACCATCTGTGATCCCTGAAAAATTATTCCCAGCTCTTAATTCTCTGATCCCAAATTTGATTAGAGGAAGGAGCTTAAGTTTACCTAAAAGGCTACCATCCTAGCAGGGTGCTGAGAACTCTTACAAAATGTGACAGGTAGAGGGCTCAGTGCCTGATTTCCTGCCATCAGGGACTTTGGTCTCTGTCAGCTTGCCATAGAGTAGGCCCAGCTATGCCTGGGGCAGAATGGCCTTGCAATTAGCAGCAAATCCCCTTGGTGGAGTAATTGGAGAGCTTGCTGATCTGTGAATCTGGGATAAACCTGCAGGCAGTGTCCCAATTTTTGACAAATTATTTATTTAGGCTTTTCCTTTGTACTGACGCAAAAGGTGATTTAATTGAAAACTACTGTTGATTTTGGTGATCTGCCACTTCTTCCTCCAGAGAAAGCATACATTACCATTTGCAGATCACTCTCTTGTTTTGGGAAGAAAAACGAGGCAGCAAAGGAAGAAGGCATCTCACCAGTACAGAGGGCATGGAGCCAGGATTACAACAAGCACTGCAGGGGTAAGAAGCAATGGATTTTAATTGGTGCCTAGGGGTAAAGGTCAGCTCTCTTGGAACAATGGGCATCTCTGGTGGTAACTGACTGAGTCCTCTGTGGGAGTTTGTAAATGTCAGGAATGCACTTCCAAATGGAAGCACAAAGGGCTTCGGCCTTAGGAACAAAGAAAGCATTAGACAGTCGAGAAAACCTGTAAATCTGGTGGTGAAATAACGCATAAATAAAGTATAAGGGTTTTGTGTCTACACACAAACATGCCACATAAAATAGATTCAAAGGAAAAGTAGACTGTTTCCATCATCAGACAAGTAACTTCCTAAGATCCAACATCTCTTTCCCCAGCACAAGTTGGGCTCTTTTCCTGGACAGCCTCTGAAATTCAAACACTATAATTGTTTTAGTCAAGTTGGATGGATTTAGCTTCCAATAACAACTACAACCATCCTAGTGAAATGTGAGTTTGCTGAAGGGGAAAGCATCTGTTAAGAAGTTGTAGCTATTCTCTCTCCCAAGACAATTTGGGCCCATTTTTGAAAGCAGTGAAGAAAGAGATGAACTATCAGCCATCAAAACATCAGAGGTCCCTCCTGATCCCCAGCAAATGCTTGTCTGCTTCTTTTGTTGCCATGTTTCAGTCCATCATCTCCATGGAAGAAAGACCTGACAGTCTGCTTCCACAAAAATAACAGCCAATAAGATCCTGCGGGGAAGTTCTACTTCGTCACATAGAATCACTATGAGCCGAAATGGACTCAATGCCACCCAACAACATCTAGTAACCTGAAGTTTGGCAGTTCGATCCAACCCAGCAGCACCGCCAAGGAAAGGCCTGGCAATCTATTTCCATAAAAATTACAACCAAGAAAACTCTACGGAGCAGTTCTACTCTGTAACACACAGGGTCACCAAGAGTCAGAATCAATTTAATGACAATGGGTTTATATTTTCTAAATCAACAATTAAGACATATGATCTGTCAAAAGAGTACTTCATAAGCTTTAAGATGTAAAAGAGTAGGATGTGTAATATGGATTATCAAAATGTTAAGATTTTAGGAAAAAAAAGGTATAGAACCTGTACCAATACAAACTCCATGTTTATTTCTACCTACATACCTCTCCCTTCAATCTGTGAGCCGTTTGAGGACAGGCCCTGTACTATGCATATTTGTATCTCCATTGCCTATCACTCAATAAATATTGATTCAAATCAATGAATTTTTTCTGTTGTGAATGTCATGACTTGTGTCATACCAGTCTGCTGCTCCATTGGGCAGCTTAAGCCATCTCATGCTGCGTTCCTGACTATTCCAGGGTATGGTCCTCTTCAAACTCTCAGAGACTTTGTCTTCTGTACCTTGCCATCCATATTCTTTCTTGCAGTATTCTTTAATTGCATCCTTACAGGAGGATGGTAAGCTCCTTTAAGGGCAATGCACAAGGTTCAAGCTTTTTTTATATTCACCGGTGTGTTTGCAAAGAACTGGGCACAAGCCAGGTGTTCAATTAAATAGGTGTCAACTGATTTCTCCTTAAAATTGCACCTCTCAACTCCATCAATAGTTCTGACTGACCATTAGTTACTTAAGGCAAATGCTGAATATATCAAATCTATAATAAGGTCATTTTTACTTCTATTAATTTAATCTTAATAACGTCATCACTGTCCACTTATTAACTTTATAAGGAAGACAGAAACGTTTAAAACAATTGAATATAAATGGCTTTATTATTTTAAAATTGTAATTCAAATAGGTCATGGGGACTTTTTTTTGGTCTAATTAGTTTATTATAATCTAATGGAATTAGCATGTTTTAATAGTCAAAATAGGTATGTTTATTCATTTCATTATTTCCAAATCATCCAAAGCTAAGCACTGTATTCTGTGAACACCTGTTTCTCATAGCACACATGATGAAAGACAGTTTTCATTTTCTTTTCCCTTCTCTTTTGACAAATATTTGCTTTTTTGTAAAGGCTTTCTTGAGTTCACAAAGATTGAGTTCTATGTACATAGCTATTATGATACATATAGTTCTGCTATAATTGACTGTTTATCCATTCATCTCCTCTAGAAGGCTGCACAATCCTAAAGAGCAAGGACAATGTCATATATCTCTACTCTCCTTCCTAATTCTTAAAGAAAAAAAAAATCTGGCACAAAGTAGGCATTTAATAAATTTTGATTGAACTGATAAATGACAGCATAAGGCATGGCCAAATAATTTGAAACATAATAATTATAACAAAAGACTAACATTTATTGGGCACTTTCTATGTGCCCAGTGTTCTGCTTTGTTTTGACTCTTTATTTCGCATAACCTCCTTGTGATATGCTACAACCATTATATTTCATTTTAGAGATGAGGAAACTGTATCATGGAGACATTAATAAAAAACAAACCAACAGAGAAAATTCTAAGGGTGTACAGTGGTTAAGAGCTTGGCTGCTAACTAAAAGGTCAGCAGTTTGAATCCACCAGCTGCTCCCTGGAAACCCTATGGGGCAGTTCTACTCTGCCCTACAGAGTTGCTATGGGTAGGAATCTACTTGATGGCAATGGGTTTGCTTTTTGTTTTGTTTTGTTTTGTTTTGTTTTAAGGGCGCACAACTAGTATGCGGCTTACCTGGAATTTAAAGCCAAGCAATCTGGCTCCAGGTTCCATTGTATTAACCATTCCACAACTGATGACTCCACCAAGCAAAAATTCACAACGACCACCTTCATATGGCAAAGTATAGCTCTCTAGAGACTGGAAATAGGTGTTCAGTTGATACACCCGGCAAGCGCTGAAGAGCCCAGGTGTGCACATAAATAGAAGAGGCCACTGCACAGAAGGATGGAGGAGTAGGTAGGAAAGGCAGCATTAAAAGGACAAAAGTTCATTAAGTGACACCCAAGCAATGATATTTGAATCTGTCCCTGGGGAGCTGGGGAGCCTAGCTCTAGGCCTGCCACACCCCCACACTGGAGTCATAATTGTGTTTTCCTTCCTGGCAAAACCAATTTCGGCCACAGCCATCAACATCTTTTACCCCTTTGAAACCACTCAGGAAGAACACTGAGATAAGGGTAAATTGTGCTCCCTCAGAAAGTCTTAATAAGTTCCTGGTAAATTAGCCCTCCTCTCTCTGAGAGATCCCAAGAGATTGTTAAACTACTGCAGAAAATATTTATGATTTTCTTTCTTTTTCTTCTATCCTTTGTCTTTCATTGTGCTCTTTGTGTTCGCTTTCTTGCATCACTATTTTGTTAGTCTATGTAGTAATCTCTACCATCTTCCCTCTTGGCTTAACATCCATGCCTTCCCTCCTGTCTTTCCGCCTCTTATCTGTGAGAGGCTGTGTATTTAGGGTTTGCTTTTATTTTTTTTTCCCAGTCTTTGTTTTTTTGATTCATCCATATTGTCTTTTTCTCCCCTACAGACAAGCTCATTTCCTGATGGCAGATGCTGTCAATCATGGCAACATTTGGTGTTCTAGTTCCCAAACAAACACACACAGCCCCAAGAACTGAAAGAAGAGAGACTGTCTCTCCCAGTCATCAAACTGTATATTCCATACTGCAAGCCTTTCTACCTATAAGGATTGAAGCCAACCTTGTTTACCTATAAGCTATAGTTTTTGTTCTACAAAACTTACTATAGTACTTGATTTGAATGAAGGGTTTTGAAATGAGAAGCATATTAGAGGTTAGGGAAAAAAAAAAGTTGTTGTCAAGTCAATTCCGACACATAGTGACCCTATAGGACAGAGCAGAACTGCTCTATAGGGTTTCTAATAAGTGGCTGGTGGATTCAAACTGCTGACCTTTTGGTTAGCAGCCAAGCTCTTAACCACTGTGCCACCAGGGCCCTGTCAGAGATTAGGGACTCAGTAAAATATGGAGGTGGATGCCTAGAGGAAAAGAAGGTTAAAACCATCAAAAGAAAGGTCAGGTCAGAAGAAGAAATGTTTAATTGGAAATTATTTAACCCCTGAGGCTGGTGGTGGTCTCTTAATTTCTCCAGGGAAGAAAAAGTGGCTTTATTAAAGATTCACCGACATTGACTTTGTTTTCCTGACAGCACCAAGAGAAAGCTTGGGGCAAGTCTGGTATATTGGAGTGACACATTCCCACCCTAGTAAATACGGCAAATTTCCTGTAGCAGCCAGCATTCATCTCCATCCATCAGGAGAGCAGCACGGGCTATTCACTAGAAACAAATGTTCTAGATACAGTATGTCAAACACCGGATGACGGAAACCTCTGAGAAACCACAGGGAGTATGC
>NW_004443943.1:33356613-33360616 GCF_000243295.1 Trichechus manatus latirostris
TGGAGAGGGGAATGGCCTAGACCAGGTTTTGGGGTTTTTTTCCTTCCCCCAACTATGTTATTAAGAGCCCAGGAGTTGCAGAGGGATTCCAGAGGGCCACCTTGGGGCAAGGAGGAAGTTGCCCAGTGGGTGCTGCTCCTGGTACTTTGCCCCCGTTGCAAACAGAACACTATGCACTTATTCAGTAGCTTGTTTGAAAACCAGGGGCTTAGACATCTGTTGGAAAATCACCCTGAGAAAAAAATGTAGATGTGGCATGCTATCTTGGATTTTTTTTTTTTTAAATGCTCAAGAATAGAGCTAAACCATGCTCGATGGACTGACACAGTATAAACACTCAGCTGCACCCAGAGAGGATCAAAGTAGACAATCTTTCCCTTTAGCCACCGTTGCCCAGGTAAAGCGTAGGGAAGCAAGCATTTGTTCACTAAAAAAGTCACTTTTATTGAACTTTGGAAAATGTCACTTCCACTATGTCTCTGAGTTCATGCGTTGCACTTCTTTGTGAATAGAACACTCATTCTTTTTAAAAGATTAGAGGCAAATGGATGATCTTGTGTACAAAGGGACAGATAAAAGAGCTAGGGTGGAATGAGCATGTTGAGTGCCCGCCAAGGGAAATGTCAGGCACCCCCTTTGATGTATTATACAATACACCAGTTCCCCTTGGCCCCGCCAGATAATGTGGAGTGAGTGTGATGCAAAGTCCTGGCATTTTAAATATTAATCATGTTCTTCCAGGCTAGAAAAAATAAAATTATACATTATGGCCTAGAAATGACTGAAACCTACAGGGGTTATTTTTTTTTTCACTATCCTTGTTTATTTACTTGAAAGAATTAATTTTATAATTAGAGAAAATAAATGACTTAAAGCTGGTTTCACTGGGCTCGCTTTTCAAGTTCCAGCCTGGGAGTCCAGCACCCAGCCTAAGTTCCATTCAAATCCTCAGCCATGTGTTAAACTGTATACCTACTGTACACTAAGACCTTACGCTAGGCATGTTAGGGATTACGAAGCTGATCAAGGCACTTTATGCCACCTAGGAGTTTACATTCTAAAGAGGAGATTAGACATGATCTGCAAGTTACCACTGAGTTGACTCCAACTCATGGTGACCTCATATGTGTTAGATTAGAACTGTGTTCCATGGGGTTTTCAATGGCTGAGTTTTTTGGAAATAGATCATCAGGCCTTTCTTCCAAGGTGCCTCAAAATGGACTCAAACTCCCAACCTTTTGGTTAGCAGCAAAGTGCATTAACTGTTTGCACCACCCAGAGACTCAGACACGGTCTAAAAACTAGAATCCAAAGTGAGAGAAAAGTGCTTAAAAGAGACGCAGATGCCTTGGAGGTGAAAGAGAATGAAAAAAATCTCATCAGGTGAACTGATGAGATTTTACAGGACGGGTGGCATTTGAAAGGTGTTTTAAAGGCCTAATTAACCTAGCTTTTTTTTCACCAGTTGCATATAACCTCAGGCAAGTCACTAAACTCTCCAGGATTCAGTTTCCTTATTTTTAAATTAAACAGTAGAATCTGAATATTCCCGATATATTTTTGGTTATGATTCAATGAGTCAATATATCTTCTCAGAGAAGTTGGTGGCCCCTATCAGCCACACCTCTCCCTTGACCCCAAAGTCACATACATGGTCTAGACCACCCAACCAAATGACAAAGGAATTAAGCATGGTCAGGATATAAAGAGAAGTGAGGAGCCAATGATCAGACCCTTAATGAGAAAGTGCCATATACAGTATGGTAATTAAAATCTAAACATCTGGAGAAAATGCAAACACTGTTTAATCTTGGCATGTACCAAGAGACCCACAGGAAAGATCAACGTGTTCTGCGGAGCTAGAGTCCCATTTATAGGATGAAAGTCTTGGAAGACTCTCTCAGCAGGAATGACATTAATGAAGTGGTGATAACACAGAAATGAGAGGGAACCGGGATGTGAAGGGGGCACAGGAAACAGAAAGAACAATACTCTCCAGGTTTCTTCTTGGCTGGGAATGTAGTATATAGAGCACAGGATTATAACAACTGAATGAACTGGCTGCTCCAAGTTAAAACAAAACAAAAAATGATTTTTTTTTTCTTTATTTCCCCAATGAATTCCATTTGTGGTTTGGTATTCTTGAGTCCTTGAAGATGTTAGACAACACCTAGTGCAGGGAGAAGAGCTCAGGCTGGTTGAGGGTGATGTGGAAAGGTACTGCTGATAGATGCACACAGAGTATAGACAAGTTTTCTTTTTAGGTAGAATACAAATAAATTCAGTGAGAATTTAAGAGTGAGACTAAGATTTCTGCATAGATTTTTTTTTCTTTCCTCCATTTGTATTACTTCTGCCCGTCACCCTCTCCATCCCTGCTGTTTCTTTCAGGTCCAGCTTAAACCATCTTTTCTCATAGCGGGCTATACGTATGGAGCCAATAAAGCATTGCTGACACCAACAAATCTTGGGATTTATCATGAACTGGGGTGGTGGGAATGCTCTACCCCGGTGACATGATGACAGATAGCTACTCTGCCTGTCCTCTGGCACTGGAGCCTACTCAGACTTGCTCTTCTGGGCCTATCTCATACATCTGAAGCCGGGTGCAGGGTTTGTTCCAAAACAGAGAGTATGAATGAGTTAAGATATACCTGACAGCAGACCTTCTATGTCTCGTAGTTATTCAAGATTTCTCAGACTGACATATGATAGGATTACAGTTTTTACTGTAACAGACGTATCCAAGGAAAGCTGCTATAATTTACAGCAGGCTTGCAGAGAACCCGCCAATGGATGATCATCAATTTAAACTGTAAATTATGGCTTGCTTTGTTCTGGACTCTGATCCCAGTAATGCCCCTAACGAGCTGCCTGCAAAGCCAGGGCATGATGCCCACTGTTGGTTATACGTTGATAGAAGAACTATGCTTGTCCTCACAAGCCACTGAAAATAGCAATAAGAAGGGGAAGGCACAGACAGACGGGTTTCTGGGGAATGCAAGACAGCTGCCCTGATGTTGTCAGTTTTATCTCAGTTGTTCCCAATGATGTGAGAAGCAGAGGGAAGTATTTGGTACAAAAGATGTTAACTTGCAAGACAGCACTCTAGAGACCTGAAAGAATTAATACAAGGCTTTAAAGGAGCCTACCCTTCTCACTGGAGGATAGCGACAATCCTAGGAGAATTGGAGCGAACATGAGCGCCTTTGTCCTGTGTAATTAATAGAGTCTTATATTTCTTTCTTCTTCTTTTTTATATAACATTTTATTGATTGGGGGAAATATAGTCACAGTTTAAAATGTTGTGCAGGTACTGTCTCTTTGGTTCAAGTATGTCTCTTTGTGGGGGAGAGTACATATTTCATGGTGATAAACTGATCTCATAAGTAGAAAAACTGCACAAATATACTGCTATGTCAACTTTATTGATTTTTGCACCATTGTAAAGACCTTCATCGTCCTCCAATATTTCTTAAATCTATCAGCATCTCAGAAAGTGACCCTGAAGGCCTCATTTATCTGTAGAGGCAAAGATCCCTTTGCTTAGGTTCCCTCATAAACATTGTGATTTAAACAGCTTAGGA
This sequence comes from Trichechus manatus latirostris, assembly GCF_000243295.1. Lineage (NCBI taxonomy): Eukaryota > Metazoa > Chordata > Mammalia > Sirenia > Trichechidae > Trichechus > Trichechus manatus. The sequence goes on from NW_004443943.1 coordinate 33,360,201, forward strand.
CCGCCTCTGCTTCTGTGACGGTAACTGGCCCAGAGTGAGCTGTGCTCTCATAATCATAGGCGGCGACTTCTCTTTCTCTGGAATTAGGGTCTGCCAAGTCTTAATATCAGTTAAATGCCCATGGCTAAGAGTTCTCTAGACAGCTATAGATTAATTATATGGCCTGATTAACGTGGCACAAACGGCTAAGCACTTGACTACTAGCTGAAAGGTTGGTGGTTTAAACACACCCAGTGGTGCCTCAGAAGACAGGCCTGGCAATCTGCTTTCTAAAAGGTCACAGCCTTGAAAACCCTATAGAGCAGTTATACTCTGCACACAGGGGTTGCCATTAGTCAGAATCTACTAAATTGAACTGAGTGGATTCTCTGGCAAGGCTCTTTGCTATATTCCATCTAAGCATTTCTGCCACTCCT
>NW_004443943.1:33361652-33363925 GCF_000243295.1 Trichechus manatus latirostris
GACTTCCCTCATGAGGTAGGTACTACAATTATCCTCATTTTAAATTTGATGACACAGTGCTTGTAGAGATTAAGTAAATCACCAGAGTTATACACTTGGTAAGTGGCATGGCTGGGTTTTTCATTCAAGCCAACTGTCTCCAGAGTCCATGCTCAACTGATAAGTTACGCTGTTTCTATTGGAGAACTTGAAATGTTTAGAGCCAGAGAGAACATTATATTTAACTGCAGTGGTTATTAATCTAAATGCATATTCAAAAAAAAAATCTGGGGAGCTTTCTCAAGATAAAGTTACTAGAGCTTTTCTCCAGAGCAACAGGGATAGGACCAGGGCATGCACGTTTAGGGACCACCAAGTGCTCTTAATGTAAAACCAGAGTTGAAGATGACTGCATTAGAGATGTCCAAGTCCATCTTCTGCAGTTCCAGATGAAGAAATGAATAACCTATCCAAGTTCATGAACAGTAGCTAATGGCAGATCTAAAATGAGAATCTAAATATTGGTGTTACCATCAAAACAGAACACTGCAAACGACATACTCATGAACGGTGCTTTTCTATTGCTTGATAGATACGGTTAGTTCATATAACCCAGGTTATACTTTGACATTATAAGTCAGAGCTCAGAATTTGATAACTCAAGCTTATAAACAAAGGGATAGATATAGCATCCCTTTCCTCTGGAGACAACCAGGTTTTTCTCATATAAAGCAAATATCTTTTTCTTGGAAAATAATTTCTCTGAAGAGTAGATAGGCACTCTTAATAGGAGCAGTATGAACTAGTGTAAACAGTACTGATTGCCAACAAAGACACCTGGATTTTACTGCCAACTGTGCCCATAACTCTGTGATGGGGGTAAACCATCTCTTTTCTCTAATCCTTAGCTTGCTTCTAAGTAAAATTAGGGTGTTTGTAAAGGTGATCTCCAAGGCCCCTTCCAGCTAAGGTCCATTCTCAGGAGGTACCAATCACATCACTTTTTCCAACGAATTGTTTTCTTCTGCCAAATGCAGTGCCTCTATCTGATATTTGTGTCCAGGCTGAATAAACACTAGAAATGAAAACTCCAACTTGCCACAGGTCAACGCACTCACTTAAATTCTAGTTAAACTATTTATTCAATGTCCGGGGAGCAGAGGGGTTCAGGGGGGAATCTGATGGAAAGCTCATGTTTTCTCCCGTCTTGTCAAACAAAGTTCTTCTGATTCCTGTGACTGATTGGTCAGAGGTCTTATGAGAGACACAGCAGCATCCACTCAACAAAACTCATTCCTGTAGCTGCCCTTCAGAAATGGTAATGATCCACCTACCCCTCGCCCTTCTACATTCATAGCTGCTGATTTGAAAATTATGATGTGTCAGACTTTTTGCTCACCTTAACATCCATCAGGTTGTCTGTACATCTCTAATCCCAGCTTAACTGTAATGGATTTTAGGCAGCTAGAGAGGTTAGCCAACCAAGACAGAAGTCACATCATGAATAAGTAGCACGCTGAATATGTATTTCTTACCTTCTGCTTGTTGGTAGGACACACATACAGATAGCTCAGAATTGTCTTCAGCCCAACTTTATCATTCAGTTTCTCATAGGTTGTCCCATAATCAGTTGACCTATAATTCAAAAGGAGCATTAATGAGGACAAAAGTATATGTCATTTGGCTGCTTATTAGAATGATGCATGTTTTACATAGCAGAATGGCTCTCTGGAGGTTTCTGAATGATTCACGTAGTATATGATTCATGTAGTATATGATGCTTAATTATGTACACAGTAGCATCATGTGAGTGGTTAACATTTGCATTTAAATTGAATTGGTAAAAATTAAAACTCCATCACTCTACTGCTCCTTAATGTACGCACATTGCATAAAGAATGTAGTTAATTTTAAAAGATTAAGAGATAAGGGTGTCCCTTGGATTTGACCAAAGAAATGAAGTGTTTTTAGTTAGAGTCAACATTTTAAAACTTTTGCTTTATCATAGTTGAAAAGAAGGTTTTCCTGATTTATCTACAAATTGTATTTTCTTCCATAAGTCGTAGAATATACGGTAGGTCAGTCCCTTCGAAGGTCATTCAGTCTTTTCCTATTACAGTCATGCATCACTTAATGTCCACAATATGTTCTGTGAAATAGGGCATTAAGTGATTTGTACATTGTGCGAACACGAGGCTGGATGCTGCTGCCTATGGGTTGAAGCATACCCTGTTATACGGTAAACTTTTTATTTTTAAGTAGGGAAAGTTCACATTAAAATAACAATAGAAAGT
>NW_004443943.1:33364627-33366486 GCF_000243295.1 Trichechus manatus latirostris
GTAAAATTTTCACTTTCTTCTTTTGTCATGTAGGACAGCCCAATTCAAGTCATTCATTCATTCACATTTATACAGCTCCTAAAATGTACCGAGCACTGTGTTAAACGCTGGGATACAACACACAATCCTTACTCACAATGATCTATCACTTTGCATAACCCCTAATCTCAACAATCTAACAGTTTTGTTGGAGAGAGAGAGAAACATCAACACAGTTACAATGTATTAAATGCAATGATGGAGATGCAAATTATAATGCTTCGAAAATAAAGTTGATCTAATTAGAAACAAAACAGAGTAACATAATCATTTAAATTCTTTTTTGATACTAATAAAAGTTACACATACCTACAGGTAATACAAACCAAGTATAAAAAGTTTGTATTAACAGCCTCCCTACCATTCATTAAGAGTCTACTCTGGATCTGACACTAGGGCAACAAAGATGTGTAATACGTGATTCTAGAATGAAGAATTTGTTATGGCTGGGGATTCAAGACATTCTTTCCTAAAATAAAACACTAATGTTAAGTCAGGACATCATAACTACCAAAGAGTCAATACTTCACATGATGTAGACATTACTAATCACAGGAGATTCGGGTATAATTCAAGGACTCTTGGAAGAAGTAAGGGCCTGGAAAATGGATAGGATTTTACAAATGGGAAGTAGGGAAAACATCTTGGAGTAGAAGGTACCTGTGTGACCCAAGTAAATTATTGGTTTTCTTTAGGACCAGCCTCTGAACTACTCAGTCAAACAAACCTCAGCTTGATAGCCATGAATATTTGAAAAGCATTCCAATACTACTTCACAGGATAGCTTACTCATGAACCAAAACTTCTCAAAACCCTCCTTCCATATGCATCATTCATTATCTCTTCCAACCCACAGCTGACATGAGAATATTTACTTCTATTTTCTAAGAAATATCTGAGTCCTTCTTTTCTCATCCAGTGTCATGGATTGAATTGTGTCCCCCCAAAATATGTGTCAACTTGGCTAGGCCATGATTTCCAGTACCGAGTGATTGTCCACTGTGTTTGTCATCTGATGTGATTTTCCTATGTGTTATAAATCCTACCTCTATGATGTTAATGAGAAAGGATTAGAAGCAGTCATGTTAATGAGGCAGGACTCAATCTACAAGATTAGGTTGTGTTTTAGGTCAATCTCTTCTGAGATATTAAACAGAGAAGCGAGCAGAGAGACAGCTGGATCTCATACTATCAAGAAATTAGAAACAGAACAGCGAGTCCTTTGGACCCAGGATCCCTGCACTGAGAAGCTCCTGGAACAGGAAAGATTGATGATAAGGACATTCCCCCAGAGCTGACAAAGAGAGAAAGCCTTCACCTGGAGCTGGCAGCCTGAATTCAGACTTCTAGCCTCCTAGACTGTGAGAGAATAAATTTTTCTTTGTTAAAGCTATCCACTTGTGGTATTTCTGTTAAAGCAGCACTAGACGTCTAAGACAGAATTTGGTATGAGAGTAGGGTGCTGCTCTGACAGATAACCTAAAATGTGGAAGCAGTTTTGAAACTGTGAATGGACAGAGGCTGGAAAAGTTTTAAAGTGCTTAATAGTGGAAGCCTAGATTGCCGTGGAGAGACTATTGGTGGAAATGTGGACATCAAAGACACCTCTGGTAAGGACTCAGAAGGAAATGAGGAGAGATGTTACACTAGAGAAGGTGCAGATGGCAAGATGCAGCAGCAGAACCAGATCAGCACAAGACAGTGCTGGAGCTGAGTGCCTTTGGCAAGAGGTTTCCTGGTGGAGTGGAGTGCCCCTGGGCACTTAGTGGTAGAGTTATGCTTGCCAACCTACTGAGCAAGAGAGGTAGGTGCTATCTGGC
>NW_004443943.1:33368204-33369176 GCF_000243295.1 Trichechus manatus latirostris
ACAGAGAGAGAAAGCTTTCCCCTGGAGCTGGCAACCTGAATTCGGACTTCTAGCCTCCTAGACTGTGACAGAATAAATATCTCTTTGTTAAAGCCATCCACGTGTAGTATTCTGTTACAGCAGCACTAGATGACTAAGACACCTGGTTTACTCTTGGTGTTTGACATTTTTCCCACTCTTAACCTGGCCTTTTTGGGTCAACACTGTTATCTAGCAATTATACTCTGCACACATGGAGTCTCCATGAATTGGAATGGACTCAACAGCAAGTAACAACAATAGTATTTACTTATCTCTAAAATTTCACAAGCATGCTTGACTCCATCTATTGTGTAGATTATTCTATTTGTTTGTCTGGAAAATAATTAAAAGGTCGAAAACTACACAAGCAGATACAAAATTTATCTTAGGGAGGTGGGAATAGGGTGAAATGTATAAATACTCCTCCATTAATAAATTTTGCCTACGGATAGGTGGAACTAAAGTACAACTACATTGTCCATGAGAAAATAGTTCAATTTTTCTAGGAATAATGGGAAGGGAGGCTAGGGAAGCAGGAATCAGGCTATGGAGGCTGTGATAATGAGTTTCATATAACTGTTATTAACTGAATCTCTGAGCTATACAATGAATATTTTCATATTTAAAAAATATGCTCTATAAAGGCAAATGAAGATGATTCTTTACGGATTCTATGTGGAATTATCCTTATGTGTGTGTGTATGTGTGTGTGTGTGTGTGTGTGTGTATAACTGAAATCCCAATGTGACAAGATGATAATGGAGTGACTAGCTCCATTAGCAGTTTTCTTTTAGAGAGGTTATATTATGTTATTAGACACTTTTCTCTTATTATAAAACCACTCGTCCACCAATCCAGATCCCTTAAGGTATCTGCTATTATTTTTGTGCCAACTCTGGCCCCCTGATTTTTTTTTTCATTTTATTTTTTTATTGTGCTTTAAGTGAAAAT
>NW_004443943.1:33373615-33374564 GCF_000243295.1 Trichechus manatus latirostris
GCCCTGAGTTCCCAGCTTAGGGGAGCTGGCAGATTTTTTCCTGTTTGTTAATCTGTTCCCTCTCCAAGGCTGGGAGAATGGATCAGGGCAGGTGACAGGTGCTACTTCCAGCTCAGGGGACACAGCAATCACCGAAGCCGGCCCAGGACCTGGTGCAGAGCAGGGAGCAAGCAGATAAATGGGAGAGAGGTTCTTCCCAAAGGGGTGTTTTTTGATCCGTGAGGTGGGTTAGACACATGTACTTATCTTTTTCCAATTAAGCACTGCTTATCACTGGTTCTGGAGGCTTGAGTAGACTCTCCACTGCTCGGTCTCTCCTGATGTGGAAAACTCGTCCTGAATGCCACTGCTTGCCTCACCATGCACGCCAGGCGATCTGGCCTGCAGGGTGCCAGTTTCCACTGGGTCAGGTCTGGCAAGTCCTTGCTGCTTCTGAACTGTCTTTCCCTCCTCCTGTCACTCAGTACAATTCCTCAACTTTGCCTTTGATGTTCAGGACTCCTAGACTGTCATATGTAATCAATTCACGTGTTTTTTTTTAGGTCTTTGTTGTAAGAGGGACCACCGGAAGCATCTGACTACTCTGTCATCTTGGCCCACCTCTGGCCCCCTGATTTTACAAAGGTCAAAACTCGCTAATTGAGATAATACTCAGTTACAGCTGGCCTAAAGTGTTAAACATTATGGCATTGTAATATATTGGATAGAAAGAAAAAAAAAATGGTGCACTTTTACATGTCTAAACGGTATTGACCAGCGATTCTCCAAGGGTGCTAGAATAGTAGATAAGCCCAGATTGGAGGTAGACTGTTAAGAGGTATCATGGGTAGAACTGATCCTCAATTGACATATACTGCTACAATGGTACAACAACACTGAGCATGAAAATATTTGCAAATCAATTGGTAAGTAATCACAGCCTCAAGTTCCCAGAGTGGCTGCTCTTCCC
>NW_004443943.1:33375594-33377062 GCF_000243295.1 Trichechus manatus latirostris
GATCGCTTGCTAACTGACAGTTGGCCGTTAGAAACCACTAGCAGCTCCCAGGGAGAAAGATGTTAGCAGTCTGCCTCCATAGAGATTTATAGCCTCGGAAACCCTATGGGGTCGCTATGAGTTGGAATCGACTTGAAGGCACTGGGTTTTTTTTTTTTTTTTTTTTTGTAATCTTTATGGAAGCAGACAATAACATCTTTCTCCTATGGAGCAAATGGTGGGTTTGAACTGCCAACTTCTCAGTTAGCAGCCTAGTGTTAACCACTGTACCACCAGGTCTCCTTAATACAATATACCAAAAAACCAAAGCAAACTCGTTCTCATTGAGTCGATTCTGACTCATAGCAACCCTATAGGACAGAGGAGAACTGCCCTATAAGTTTTCCAAGGAGTGCCTAGTGGATTTGAACTGCCAATCTTTTCGTTAGCGGCCAAACTCTTAACTACTACACCATCAGGGTTTCCTGATAAATATAAGCAGCCTTAAATTCTCAACTTGTACCATTTTTGTTAAACATTCCAAAGCAAGCATTATTTTTTCTTCAGACTTTGTTTACAGGCTGACTTATCACAGATGAAAAACAGGGCTTCTGTCAACACTTACACTGTGCTAGAAGAAGCCGAAAGCTTAAAAAAAAAATATTCCAGGAAAATAAACATGTAAGTGATTAAATCCAGGCTTGCCTGCTTTTGCTTTTGATACTTAATCCTTCCTTTACCCTTTATGGAACCATGTCTTGAACAGTGACTTTTAGAACATTTGAAAGGATCTACTCTTCTAAGCATTCATTCAGCATGGTTTCATTTAAGTGTTTAGTAGATGCACAGAGCTGAGACGAGTTGCTCTGACAGACGGTTAAACCACGTCCAAGGTATCTCACCTGCTTCTAAGAGCTTATGATCTCTCTGAGATGGCAAATCTCCCAACACACTTGAAGCAGGGATCGATACAGAGTATGGCAAATTTCCATAAGGAGTGGCAGAAATAAAATATGTGATTGAATTTCCTCTACTATACTCTTATATCATCAAATGAGATAATAAGCATGGAATCATTTGTAAACTAAGTGAATTAATCCATTAAAAAATGCTTAGTACAATGACTGGCACATAATAAGCAATCCATACAGGATAGCTTCTGTTATTCCCTTTATAACTCATTTTTTCTTGATTCTTCTTGGTATTCTTTGCCTACAATTTACTAAAAGTTGCAACATAAACCCTTTTGGCAAATCTCGATCACTGAAAATTGTTTAGATTGAGTTTTCTTATAAGAAAAGGTACTCACAGAGCTTTACCTTTTTTAAACGTATCTGAATTTATTCTATCATATTTTGAAGGATATGTGGTAGTAGTTTTCTGTGGGATCTGAATCAGAGAGTAAAAGAAGTGGAATTTGAGAGTTAAAGAGTCAATTTTCTATTTCTATAATAACTGCACCAAGATTCCATTGCTGAATAGACTATTA
>NW_004443943.1:33377162-33377964 GCF_000243295.1 Trichechus manatus latirostris
CTTCTGAGCCTGCAACCTCAATACTATGCTTCACTGCCTCCTCCAAATGTCACAAGAAGCAATTTGCAGGAGGAAAAGAAGATGTACTTACAAAATCAAATTTACATTTCCGAGTAAAAGGAATATGAAGTAAAAGTGTTTGAGGTTTTAAATGGTGTAGACAAAAATGTGGCTTGTCTTTATGCATAGTAAAATGGCAGAGGAACTAATGGGGAGAATCAATTTTAAGAAAAGTGTAAGTAGAAACTCTCACAAGAATCCAACAGAAAGAAGGTACCTGTATTACCTGGTCCATATTGGCTCCTGAGGAGGCTAGAAATATGGATAAAATAAGTAGGGCCACCCTATTCATGATCGTGGCTGCCTCATTAAGATCAGCAAGACATCACAGCCTAATAGAAACAGCAAGCACTTGAAGTCAAACAGACCAGTACTCAGGCACTCACTAGCTGGTCTCCTCAACAAAGGAACTTATTATTTCAGTTCTCCAGACTTGTTACATCTAGCTCACATTGCACTTTTACATCTAACAGGTTTACAATATGAGATGCCTAGATCTTAATCCCCCTGCTTTTTGGGCCTCCTCACAACCCCCTACTCATTTAGCCTTGCTATATCCTTTGCTTGCAAAGTGCTTTCCCCATATATCCTGATAGACGGTCCCCTGACTTTTTTCTGAGCAACGTTCATGCTGTATAAAATAGCAATCCCAGTGGTTCAATGGTAGAATTTTTGCCTTCCGTGCAGGAGACCCAGGTCCAATTACAGGCCAATGCACCTCATGCACAGCCACCATTGTCTA
>NW_004443943.1:33378669-33380289 GCF_000243295.1 Trichechus manatus latirostris
CCTCTACTTTGTATTAAGAAACCTCTGCCTGGTATGCATTTGCTGACCATTCTAAGCGCTATGAGTTGAATGAACAAATCCCTGGCACTTAGGGCAGTGCCTGGCACGTAGCACGGGTGTTCGCCATACTCAGGATGAAAGAATGCATGAAGCCTAATGTACGTACTCTTTGAACCAAGGATGAGCCAAGCCACTCCTTCAAAAAGGCTTTAGAACATACTGAAATAGCCTGACCACCCTCTCCTAGCCGTAAGGCCCCAGAGAAGAAAGATGCCCTATCCCTATCCCAAACACACCAAGCCACTTTGCCAAGGTCACAAAGCAAAGACTCAGGCTGTAGCGAGAAGCGGGGGGACAGGAAGCATCGGGGCATTAGTCAAACCTACGCCAACGAGATGTCCTGAAAGCGGAACAGCATTCACCTCTAAATCAAGCAGCTGCGGCTTCTGTGTTTTCTTTCTTTCCTAAAATCATTAAGAACAGCCACTTTCATTACTCCTAGTGCATTTGGCGGCATAAAAATAGCTTCCAAAGCCAAAGGCGCATTGGCTGCATTGCAGACTCTGCTGCTTAATAACTTAGGATGCATGAGGTTAAAGCAGTGAGAATAATTTAGGGTTTGGAAAACGTTTGCAGTGAGTCGACATTTAAATAACTTCATTATCATTCATTGACAGATTTTTTTTTTTAAACTTGTCAGTGCAATTGATATTTCTATTACCATGTTATAACAAACCCCTGCACATTTTAAATACAGTCACCGGATTCCATTAGTCTACCCACTGTCAAGAAAATATCTCCGAATCCATTTTTCATAATACCTCGAGAATAAAATAGGCAATCTACATCAAACAATGACGTGGAGCTGAAGGAAACTGTCTCCTGCTTTCTAAGGATTCTGCCCTGAAATACGTTTGTCTCTCAGCCTAAACATATAATTTACATGTGCTGCTGAGATGTTATGGTGCATAGTCAGTGAACAAGCTTCCCTATGTTTCGGGGATTCCTGGAGCTTTCAGATTAACTTGCAGAATTAGATAAGGGGCTGAAGAGTAGCTTTAGGGGGAGGCGTGTCAGTGTAATGTAAAATATGTCCACTCTGCCAAATGTCACAGAATTTGTAATATCATATAAAAGAGTATTTTTCTTTAATGGAAGAGGCAGCTACCCATGTATTAATAAGATGTGAAAATTCTCATCTTTCTGTGCCATTTTTCTTCTTCTCTTTTTTGAATCATTATACTGTGTTCCTGATGTTTGGAGTCACATAGGCCAGTTCAGATATGAAACTTGACTGCTTTTCATTACAACTGTATGCAAACTGCTCCCAGGAAAAGGTGCCAATATGGTATACAACACACTGCCACACACATTCCATATATTTCTGCAGCAGGTAAAACTGTTTTTCTATAAAACAGACAACATTAAAGATAGGTGTTATACCTCTGACATGTCTGCTAGCTTATTTTTGAGGATAAAAATAACCAATGTTGTCACTGACAGGTGGATCTCTGACAAGTTTGCTTAATAAAGGGAGGAGAAATTAATTTAAGCAGAGGTCTACTCAGCTTTTTCAGAAGCAGTACAGGGAGGAGTTATCCTTATCTACTTGATATTCAC
>NW_004443943.1:33382736-33386951 GCF_000243295.1 Trichechus manatus latirostris
ATTCTGGAAGCATTAGCCACTACACGTTTAGCAATGATAATCAAATTTACTTGATGCCTTGATATTAAAATGATGATTCAAATGTCCTTCATTGCGGGAAGCTGTTCTCTGGGTGTCATGGTCTAATGTAAACTTCTTACATTTTTCCCATAGATGGTGGGAGTCCCAGACTTACATGATGGGTTCTTAACTGAGGTTTTGGTACCTGTAGTTCTCTAAAGCTTAAGTGAAGTGGCAGGTGAGTGAATTACTCTCTCATCAATAATTGAAGAAGACAGAACCAACTGATCTCTAGCCTTGACTAACATTCCAGAATTCCAGTAGCATGGGGCAGCTGGGGGAAGTCTGCATCTATGGATTAAGTCTACAAAACACTTCTGAGAAATCAGGCTTACAGATAAATATCATCTCCAAATCGTAGAAATCTACCAGGGATCAGAGAGATGAGATAGAGGTACATCCTCTTTGTCTCACCCTCTCAAAGAATGGATCTGTATTAAGAATGAACTCAGAACGAAGCCCTTACAAAAGGAGACCAATTTATACTATCACTAAAATAAAAATATTTCACCTTTATTAAGTGCTTACTCTCTTCCAGGCACTGATCAAAGCATTTCACATTTATTAACTTACATAATGTTTACAATAAACTTATGAAGAAGGTTACTTTTATTATCCTTATTTATCAGATGAGGAAATTAAGATCCAAAACTTTTAAATATCTTGCCCAAAGTCACACTAATAATTGGAGAAGCCTGATTTAGAAACTATTTAGCATTCACATCCTCTTCCATTCTTTCTTCTTAAGTCCCACTTCCCTTTGCCAAAAAACACAGCAACAAACAAAATAAACATGCAAGTAAAGTCCTACAGACCCAGGTTAAATGAAGTGGCAAATGAGTGAATTACTCCCTCATCTAACTGGAAAGGACTGGACCAGATGGGCTCTAGTCTTGATTGACGTTCTAGAATTCCAGTACAGGGAGTATTTGGGGGAACTCTACATCCATAGTGAAGCCTACAACATACTTCAGATAACCTAGGCTTACAGATAAATATTACCCTAAAGTCACAGGAGACAACCAAAGGTTGGAGAATCAGGATGGAGGTACATCTTTGTTACATCACGTCCTTTCTGCACTTAGCTTCTTTTTGTGTGAAATGATCGAGCCTGGTAGAAAACATGGTCTATTCACATGTTATATATATTTTCAGTATCTTATAATAAATATCACCATTTTCTGTCCCTAGCTATTATTTTGAGGAAAGCTAAACATTCTAGAATGTTAGAACTTCAAAAGGGTCTTAGATATGTTTCTGTTCAAAGATTTTCAGTTTTTGTTTGTTTTTTAAGCAGTGGTACAGTTTAAGCTCCAGTGTAATTATATGTTAGACAAATACAGAGTTATCCTCATTGAAACACTTGCCTCTTCTGCCACCTCACACACACACACACACACACACACACACACACACACACACACACACTAGTTTCCTTCTCTTTGAAAACCTGCTGCCATCAAGTTGATTCCAACTTATGGCAACCCCATGTTGCAGAGTATAAATGCTCCATAGGGTTTTCTTGGCTGTAATCTTTATAGCAGCAGTTCAGGCCTTTCTTCCGCAGGGCTGTGGGGTGGGTTCGAGCCACCAACCTTGAGATTAGTAGTCGAGCGTCAACCAACCAGGGACCTGTCCCTCCTTTATTAACTCTTTAATACTTTCACACAATCTCTTGGAATCAATAGACTACACTTCACACATAACAGAATAAGCCCAACCTTCTGATTCTAGAGATGATGAAATTGAGATCCAAGTCATGAAGAGAACCCAAGATTTCTGAATCTCATTCTAAGCCTTTTCTCAGAATCACAGACTTAATAATAATATGACCAATAAAAACAGGCCTAGGTGTATACCCATGTACAGTTATACTCTGGAATTACATTAAACTCAAACGTGGTTACATTTTGTAAAGGGCCAAGACTGAGATAGGTAGTCAATTAACGAGGATACTGAAAATAAAAAATGACATACAGTGCTTCTCGTTGTTGTTAGGTGCTGTTGAGTCAATTTCAGCTCATAAGTACCCCATGTGACAAAGCAGAACTACCTCATAGGGTTTTCTAGGAATTTTTTCTGGGTGGATTTGATCTGCCAACCTTTTGGTTAGCAGTCGATCGCTTAACTGTTGTGCCACCAGAGCTCCTTATATGATGCTTACAGAGAATATGTTAAAGCATCCCTCATATAATAGAGATGAAAGTGTTTTAAAAGCTCAAACACCCCAGTCACTGATCTGTATCTAGTAGTTTATTATTTCTCATCTCCTCAAAACCGTCTACGTTAATTTTCTACATACATCCCTGCTTTCCACATTCCTATTTTTCAAAAGACATATCTTCTATTTTTCAAAACAATAATATGTCCTCTAATTCACCTACATCAAGCAGCATTTTCAATTTGAATACCTGGCTCCAGTTTCTAATTGCGCCAATAACTCCTTTAACTCAAGGCCATTACACTACTCTCACTCCAGAACATTTAGTGTTTATATGCCTACCTTACAAGAAAAGCGATTAGGGGTCACCCTTCCAAGAGGAGCCAGTGCCAGGGCTTGTCACAGTAATGGGCTCCGAAGTCGCCAGTGCAGACTTTGCCAATGACCTGCTGAGTGACCTTGGGCAAGTTGCCCAACCCCTCTGGGCTGTGCTTTAATAATGCAGATTGACCTTACAAGGTTGCTGAGAGAAATCACTAATCAACTTGATTGTGAAACACTTAGTCAATATAGAGCGCTTTATAAATATTTACTAATATATAATGAGCTCACCACATCTGAGAGCCAAGAGATTTGCATAATCACAGCAAACCGTGCCTGGGCCCCAGAATAACGGGCAACATTGGGCCTGAAATGGTTCTCATCTCTTAAAATTTAAGGATATTGGCATTCTGGGATGGTTTAGGTTTCTTGTCCAAAGTGAAGGAAATTAATCAGTGAAGTTTTAGAGTTACCTACTAGACCAAGAAAACAATGAGTCTAGGCTATAAAAGTGGTAAAATTGTATGCAGAAGCAAAAGTATTATTACACTTACAACAGAGTGTATGTACAACTGAGCTTATTCATTCAGCAAAACCAGATGGACTGAGGACTATATGCGGCAAACACTATTCAGTACTGGGGATAAAATATTCAATAAAACAAGCAAGGATTCTACTTTTAAGGAGCCTGCATTTTAAGCTAAGAGACAATCAATCCCTCCAATATGACTCTTTGATATTTTCTGGTTTACATAATTACTTAGATGAAAACAAAACAGAGTGTTAACGGTAAAAAGTGACAACGTGACAGCTAATTAAGATTGAATCATCTTGGAAGATCTCGTTGAACAGATGACATAAACTGGAAAGGGATGTTGGGGTGCATTTCAAGCAGAAGGAATTAGAAGTGCAAAGGCCTTAAGGTGGATTTTGGGAACCAAAAGAAGAGTTAGAGCTGGGTACTTGAAGCTTATAAGGCGATGAATGGAGAGAGGTAGGCAAGGGCTAGGTCATGCGAGGTCTTCCCTGGGGTGTAGGATATGTAGTTTGGATTTTATCAGCAGATGGGAAGGCATCAGATGATTAAAGCCATGCCAGGAACTGACAACATTTTTAAAGGATCATTTCAGCTGCTGTATGGAGAATAAATGAGAAAGCGGCAGAAGTAGAAGCCAGAAACCAGTTAGATAATAAGAATGGCTTAGACTAGGCACTTACACCTGGAGGCATTTCAGGGCTGGAGTTTTCTGTTAGGAACACTTGTAAGCTATCACCAAGCTGTCATTTGCACCAAAACATAGTAACTGAGCCTTAAACTCTTCTTTAGCATAATCCTGATTCAGTGCCAAATATTTTTCCTTTAAAACTTGGCAATTCCTGAGACACTTTGGTTAAAGATAGGCTCTAAGGAATGTGGCTTCTCTGACATTCAGGGTTCAGTTTTTATAAGCAACATGAATAATTCAGCAGTGTATCTGCTGTGCTTTATTATCATCATTATTATCCTTTACTTCAACTTGAACTACAGTTTGAGAATTATGGACTTTTTTTTTTTAATCAGCAGTGGCTCATCCATCACCCTGTATCCAGGGATCTACCAAGTTACAAAGTTTTCTATTTATAGCAACAATTGTGATACGAAATGAGAACACAGTACTTTGTTTCCCTGACAT
>NW_004443943.1:33387881-33389498 GCF_000243295.1 Trichechus manatus latirostris
AGCGGTTGGTAGATTTGAACTGCAGACCTTTTGGTTAGCAGCCGAGCTCTGAACCACTGTGTCACCAGGGCTCTCTCCCCAAAATACTACCCAAGAGGAAACTGAATGTATAGCTGGATTAACCAATAAACTGAATGAGCGCAGAAGTGGTTTCTCCTCCAGAGCTTCCACATGGAAGCCCAGCCTTGATTTTGGCCTTGTGAAACCAGAAGCAGCAAACCCAGCTGAGTTCATCCAGACTTCTGACCTAAAGAACTGTCAGATTATATATGTGTGTTGCTATAAGATGCTAAATTTATGGTAACTTGCCAGATTATATATGCGTGTTGTTTTAAGAACTGTCAGATTATATATGCATGTTGTTTTAAGCTGCTAAATTTGTACTAACTTGTTACAAAGAAATAGAAAACAAATACGGTGCGTTTTTTATCTGTGAGTTTCACGTGGGACATTAGCTCTAATGAGGCTGAGAAGGACCACTACGCATTGCTGGCTAAAATGGATGGAATGGAAGGTACTTTCAACATTTGGGACCGCGGACAGATACTGATTAGGAGTCAATGATAGTACCAGATGAAGTCTTTGTTTACCAGAGTGCCATTTTACTTCTTAGACAACCATGCTTTATTCTGCCTGAGAGTTGAAAGGCTTAAAAATATATATATTGTACTTTATCCAGATATAGTTAAAAATATTATGAGACGAAGACAAGTCTTGAAACTAAAGGACTATAAAATAATGTTTATGTGTAAAAAGTAAAAAAAGAATATCTACGAATATACTTAGAAACACAACATTACTCAGTGAGAAGTTTTGAAATCCTGTTTCATTGCTGGGCCTTAAAGGGCCAATTTTCTAAATGACAGTCTGCCTGAAAACTAGGGAAGGGGTGTGGAGGGAGCCTGTTAAATATTCATATTCCTGGGTTCCTTCTTCAGAGCTTCTAATCCAACTGGTCCTGGAAGTACTCAGGAATCTTTAACAAGCTTTCTAGAATTAGGACAATCTAAAAAGGTTTCTTGTTGTCGCCTTCTGTTAAGTCAATTCAGACTCATAGTGACCCTATATGACAGAGGAAACCCCATAAGTTTTCCTAGACTGAAATCTTTATGGAAGCACATGGCCAGGTCTTTTATCCAATGGAGCTGCTTGTGGGTTCAAACCTCTGACCTTTCGGTTAGCAGCCAATCACTTAACCATTGTACCACCTTTAAATTCCCTTTCGGTAAGGGAATTACATAAAGGGTGTTTGAATCTCTATGAGATGAACTAACAGTAGGGCTAAAAAACAAAATGAAATGAACAAAAAATAACCAGTAAAAGAATAAAAATATCAGAATTCCTCTTTGTGTGACTATACACAATCAGCTGCTACCCTAAGTAGCACCACTTCTAAAAACAGAGTAAATCCTCTAAAAAGGTACAAGAAAAGGGACCAATTGCTTTCAAACAGAAAAGTCATGTGGTCCAATGGAAAGACCTTGAGCTGTGGGGGCAGCTAGACCTTCATTCCCCTGGGTGTTGCAAATAGTTAACACACTCAGCTGCTAATCGAAAGGTTGGCAGTTCCAGTCCACCACCACAGGTCTTGTAAAGATGCACCTTGGAAGAAAGGCC
>NW_004443943.1:33389598-33391266 GCF_000243295.1 Trichechus manatus latirostris
ACCTAATGTTTCTGATAATGATGAGGCTAATGAGAACCAGTTGCCATTTTCATACCTCTGGAGGCATTTCAACTTTTGTTTGTTCTAAAATGTGTTTGAAAATCCTTAGGGAGAGCTTTTCTTTAGTCACAGCTGGATCTATACACAAATTATGAATAATAACCAATCTGCCTTAAAAACCAGTGAACAAAACTCAGGCTTCTTAATGGACTACTTTAGAGAGGTAAAACTCTATTCAAAAAGCAGGTATGACCCACAATAAAAAACATAGGCATGTTTGGTAAGCAGTGGGCAATTAAATAAACATTTGATCTCCACATCATGCCAGCCTTCCAGGATCTGCTGGATTAGAACTCTGGAGGAGGACCCAGGAATACGCAGGTCCTGCAAGGGTACAATCTCTCTAGGAAGCCACCCTAACAGTGCAGCTTCAGTGAGCACCCTCCCCTAAAGGTGAATAAATCATCTACTACTGCAGAGCCCTGCTCTGGTGCTGTGGTGGGGACAGAAGAGAAGCAATGGAGGGAGCACGACTGAAAAAGCAGGAGGCTTCTTCTAGAGTGCCTGGCAAGGTATTCTTACATCTCTATTTTGCAAGGACGAAGGAAAGTATCGCTCAGAGAATGGAGAGATCTTGTCTATACTCATACAACTGAAAGAGCCAGATTCCAAATGTCAGTCTGTCTGACTCCGACGTCCATACTCAGAACCTCTACCTTAGGCTAAAAAAACAAAACCCAAACTCACTGCCGTGGAGTCAGTTCCGACTCATAGCAACCTTACAGGACAGGGTAAAACTGCCCCATAGGGTTTCCAAGCAGCGGTTGGTAGATTTGAACTGCAGACCTTTTGGTTAGCAGCCGAGCTCTGAACCACTGTGTCACCAGGGCTCTCTCCCCAAAATACTACCCAAGAGGAAACTGAATGTATAGCTGGATTAACCAATAAACTGAATGAGCGCAGAAGTGGTTTCTCCTCCAGAGCTTCCACATGGAAGCCCAGCCTTGATTTTGGCCTT
Organism: Trichechus manatus latirostris; assembly: GCF_000243295.1. Lineage (NCBI taxonomy): Eukaryota > Metazoa > Chordata > Mammalia > Sirenia > Trichechidae > Trichechus > Trichechus manatus. Next base: position 33,390,617 of record NW_004443943.1, read on the forward strand.
GTGAAACCAGAAGCAGCAAACCCAGCTGAGTTCATCCAGACTTCTGACCTAAAGAACTGTCAGATTATATATGTGTGTTGCTATAAGATGCTAAATTTATGGTAACTTGCCAGATTATATATGCGTGTTGTTTTAAGAACTGTCAGATTATATATGCATGTTGTTTTAAGCTGCTAAATTTGTACTAACTTGTTACAAAGAAACAGAAAACAAATACGGTGCGTTTTTTATCTGTGAGTTTCACGTGGGACATTAGCTCTAATGAGGCTGAGAAGGACCACTACACATTGCTGGCTAAAATGGATGGAATGGAAGGTACTTTCAACATTTGGGACCGCGGACAGATACTGATTAGGAGTCAATGATAGTACCAGATGAAGTCTTTGTTTACCAGAGTGCCATTTTACTTCTTAGACAACCATGCTTTATTCTGCCTGAGAGTTGAAAGGCTTAAAAATATATATATTGTACTTTATCCAGATATAGTTAAAAATATTATGAGACGAAGACAAGTCTTGAAACTAAAGGACTATAAAATAATGTTTATGTGTAAAAAGTAAAAAAAGAATATCTACGAATATACTTAGAAACACAACATTACTCAGTGAGAAGTTTTGAAATCCTGTTTCATTGCTGGGCCTTAAAGGGCC
>NW_004443943.1:33391542-33396132 GCF_000243295.1 Trichechus manatus latirostris
AGAAATGTCTTCTTCTAATCCCACCTAATAAAACTGAAGCCTACTGTCTATACACAACGCATATTCATGGAGAAGAGAAGAAATTAAAATAAGACAGCCAAGGCAGAGACCAATGAGGTTAACAGCAAGAGCTGAGAAGATTAAAATTTGCTCCCACCCCACTAACCCAACATTCGCAGAATACATACATTCTCTGGTATTCTATCTATCCTCAGTGGATTAGTAATAATTATGGGGCCAATTCCCCTTTGATATATCTGAATTCATCCAATCAACAAGTACTGAACATTTTATTGTATGCCACAGGTCTTGTAAATACCACAGACATAGAGAAGAAAACAAACTGGTCCTTTACTCATCTAAAACGAAACCTAAGTTACTACTTCTTTCAGATGTTCAGTGCAGGCAATGAATACCTAAATTCTCTATTTACTGCAGTTGCTCCTGGGTTGTCCATGAATCATTCTCATCTCCAGCAAGATAACTGCAGAATGGATTGCAGTTAACCTAGTTCTGCTTACTGACTTTGGACATATAGTTGGGAATATGGTTTAGATCAAGGTCTGGATTTTTTGGTTTTTTTTTTTTTTTGGTAAAGGGCCAGACACTAAATATGTTTGGCTTTGTGGGTCAAATGGTCTCTGCTGCAGTTATTTAACTTTGCTACCGTAGTCTAAAAGCAGCCGTAGACCATACATAAACAGATGGAGGAGTGCGGGGCTATGTTCTAGTAAAACTGCATATACGAAAAGCAGTGGTGGGCAGAATTTGGCTGAAGTGTGTTGACCCTGGTCTAGATTCTTTAGACTAGAAGTCCCAGTTGCTGACTCTTCTTTTTTTTTTTATCCTGGGATTTGATACACACACACACACACACACACACACACACACACACACACTGTGGGGGGGGGGGGAAACTGTTGTCCTCCTAAGAGAGGGCTTTCCTAGAGAATTTTAATAAGACAATCAGTTCCGTTGGATAGAAGCGTAGTCCACGGCTCGATTCAGGGTGCTGCACTAAATGAACTCCTGGTGACTACTGATGTAGAAAACTGAATGACTCAATTAAAAACAAAAACAGTAAATCCTTCATAGAATGAAGATCCATTCTGAATATACTGAAAACCTGTACATCAGAATTTATATCACTCTGCCCACAAAACTCAAATGACATGCAGGGATAACTGCTGAAAGAGCCAGAAGAGGTTTGACACAAGGCGTCCCAAGCCTGTCTGAGAGATCTTCACCCACCCTGCTCCCTTGCCATTTGTAGAAAGTCATTGACATTTCAGAGTAGCAGATGTCTTCCAATTTGATATGATTTTAGAAGAGCCACTTGCAGCCAACCTGAGTTACATGCCTGATCTCCATAAGCATGTTGTAAGCTGTAAAAGTGCCTGTGAAGGAGAGGAGAGGTTTAGAAGTTTAGCATATATTATCGGTAACGTTAATAACACCTTCACATTTTATTTTCTTTTACCCTTTAAAAGGGTTTTCACCTCTCTTTCACCATGCTGCTTCTATACTATGCTCAAAGACTGAATGGGGAACATAGGAGCTAACGTGTACAATCATAAAAAACAATTAGCAGAGCCATTAACCAATAATCCTGCCATATCTGTTGCCAGCTCCACTTCGACTTCAGCTTCCCTGACTCACCAAGGCAAAGAAAACAATGCTGTTTCTGATCGTGCCTAGGTAAGCTGACCCTTCCTATAGTTTAGCAGCACAAAGACCCTGGCATGTTCACTCTATTTTTATATGTTGGCATCGGTAATCAAAGCACAAAGTCTTGCTCAAACTTCATAGTATACCCATAGCTGGAGCTCTGAGCCAATAAATTGTTATTTTCCCTGCTGAGAACATCAGTCACTTTTCAGGTAAAACACATCTCTGCAACAATGCTTCTTCTCTCTAATTCTGCGAGCTACTTAACATCTAAGAAAGTAGTCGAAACTTACTGCTTCCTCCCGTCCTTCCTCTCTTTCTGCTTTTTCTATCATTCTAAACACATGCGCAGCATTCTGCTATGTGCTATGAGATCTGGGGCTCTCGGATCCAGTGATATGAAGAAATAATGATTCAGCCCCTTTGTACAAGCCCAGCCACAGCCTACTGTGGAAACGACAACTTTCCTTCCCTTGAATAAAGTTCCAAGACAATACAAGAGTATCTAAACTGTATCTGCCTTTCCCTGAGAGTATGTATCAAAGATAGTCTCTTGTCTTATATTCTGGGAACGGTTTCTCACTCAGTGGATGAGGCAGTTTAGCCTTTACATCCTTCCCCCCCACCCAGCTTTTTAAATTTACAGACACCATTTAGGGAGATTTCAATTCCCATTAATAATATGTGCAATTGATCTAGATTTAAGAAAATTTAATCATGTCTTGGTGACAAATCTAGCTCAAAGCAGAGCTTCACTTAGGACTTCCATGTAATTTCTATTGAAAAGGTCAGTTTCTAACATTTGTCAGTTAATGCCCACACAAGACAAATTAAATTTTCCTCCACTTGTCTGGAGCACAAACACTTTCAACGCTGAATATCTCCAGTGGGTGTCAGTTAGGAAATCCATCCAAAACGGCGACAGAGATTCAGAACTTTTTTTTTTTTTAAGAGAACCTGAATATTTATTTATTCAAGAGTTAGGATCTTCTTCTTGCTGAAAAGCTATCTCAAGATGGTAACAGAAAAACAAAACAAAACATTATCTTACTGGATAATTAAAATCATTTCAATGCCACAAGCATTTGAACATCTATTATTAAGGAAAGAAGTGGGGGAGGGGATTTAAAGCCTCGCTGGAGCTTCTGCATCGCACTGAGGATGCAAAAGCAATAGGAAATTAACCTGCAATCATCATCAAGGACAAAGTTTGATAAAATCATAGTCCCCATATTATGCTAAAGGCAGTATGTGTTTTAGATAGGAGAAAAATCTATGTCACTTTGGATTTCTGGGGAAAGCTTAATGACTACAGTGTCAACTGACAGACAGATAGACAGGTAGACAAATAGTGCTATAGATATGGATATAAACCAAAATTATAATAATGATTAAATCTGGTAGTCACGTTATGGTTGTTTCTTTTTCTTTTTCTCTTCTATGCCATCTAATTTTCTACAGCGAACATGAATTACTTTATTAAAAATATAAAACTTGAAGAGAGAGAGTGCATGAGAGTACATGTGTGCACTTGGAAAAAAGAGAGAGAACTTTTTTTTTTTTTTAAAATTTCCTCCAGTCAGCCTCAGATCAAACAGGATTGGATGTCCTGGTCTCTCTGCTTTTTGGCCCTCAATCATTACATGGCTCATAATTTACTCTCAAGAAAAGGACTCATCACCAAACATCTAAAAATTATTTTTGCCCATGAGGTCAGCAGCAAAGGACAGAGATTTGGCAGATACTACAAAAAGACAGCTTTAACTGTCCCAGCAAATTTGAGCCCTGACGAGGCTATCTCAGATCACCACTGAAGGAATGAGGTGATGAAACAGACAGTCGTAATGTTAGGAGAAGGAAGCTATCTGCATCTTTTACATGCATTTCTTCTAACTTAAATGAAGAAGAGGTGGTGGTAGCCATGAGACATTTTTTTTTTCCTTAGAAATTTCTGCAATCAAACATTACATACACCCTCTCATCTTGGGTTGAGACGCACACTAACTGAGCTGTCCCAAGATTATAGAGGAGGCTGTCTTTTCCAAGCACCCTCTGATTACTATCGATCTGTTCTGCTCATTGCAACTCTACCTTACCAGGCTGTTCATGAAAGAAGGATGGATGTTATTAAAGATTCTGAGTCGCTTCTCTGCAGGTATCATTCATTAAAGTAAACTAAATGCGCCGACTTTCAAGCATATAGAAAGATTATGTAGCAGATCCATTCTCTTTTAAGAGGCTGGGACCTCTAATGTCAGAAAGTTCAGAGATGCTTAGAAGGAAGCATCTACCCTTAATATGTAACAAGGAAGCTCAATTTTATTAGATGGTACAAATAATTGAGTCAAGTAAGGATTAGGAAAGTTGGATTTAACAGTCAGCAGTTACTTATTAAGCTATCATGTGGCTGGGCAAGTGCACACTAAACAGAGAATATTTAGAAAGAGATGACCAAGGACATCAGAGAGGCCTATGACCTTGAAAAGACTGCTTCACATAGATGGAAGAGTCAAAGGCATCTGAAATGTAAGTAGAAATTATCAGTTACAACTAGTTTTACAAATAGATTCACAAGCACCAATGGAATTCTGAGCTGTACATACTGATCACATAAGACAGCATAAACAATCAATATTAAAAATAACAAATATTAACATACGTCATGATTGCGGTATTTCAATAAATTGATCAAATTATGGAAATGTTGATAAGATAAAACAAGATCAGAAATGTGTTAGTTCGCACTATTTGGAAACAACATCACTATCTGATCTCAGTGATAATTAACATCATTATCTTTATAGTACTTCGGGTTAAAAAATAGCGATCACGATGGCAAAATCACACATGACTTTCAGTAATCTTAGATAAATCAGAAAGTTATAGAAAAATGAAACATGTTATTACAGTGGCCCAGAGTCA
>NW_004443943.1:33397124-33399368 GCF_000243295.1 Trichechus manatus latirostris
GCTGGTGCCTTTTCATTATGGAGATAAGAGACTTTCTGTTTGTTTCATGGTAGAAATAGAACTAAAATAAGAGTCAGAAGATCAAGACCATAAGAACATAATGGAAGAACCAAGACTGCCCTGTTCACTCCACATGTAGTGCTAGGGTTTTGCTGAGTACCTGGAAATAGTGGATGGCCAGTATAGATTTGTTGATTGAAAGTTTTCAATTCTGGTTTAACTCTTGGGAAATAAGTTAACCTTGGTTATATTACATAAAATGGGGATAAGTCATATGTTGCCCTGTTGGCCTCACAGGTTTTCATTCTATGATCAGCTCAAGTCTCACTGCAATGACCATCTCACATAGAACTAATCTCCTCTCCACTAAACTATATACCCTATTTGTATTCAAAACAGGAGAAAAAAATTACCAACAATATAAATCACTGAATGATGCCTTATCTCCTCAAATAGACTGCCATCTCTTGATGGTAAAAGAACCCATGTCTTAGACATTGCTCCAAGTATGGCATCAGATGCTGCAGGAGTGGAATAGGGCTGATGTTCAATGAAGAATTAACTGCAGATGTGAAAGGATTTGGAAAATTTGAAAGTATTAGAAAGTACAGGTACTAATTTTAGGGAGGTTAATGTGAACAAGAACTACTGGGGATGAATTATTTGCAAAACATCAAGGTCAGTCCGATGTACCCTTGCTTTCAATGCAGGTAGATTAAAAAAGAACAACTGTCTTTGTACTATGCATTCAGAAATTAGATATATTTCTTGCAGGTCTTCAGAGAAATGTGGGAAAAGTCAAGATGTTACTTTTTGAGAGACATCTAGTTGGCTGAGGCACCCTGGGACAAGTACTTGGTTCTCTGGTAAGTTTCCCAGGTACCCCAGACAATTGGCAGAATGCCTGACCCCCTCAATTTACAGTGTTTAGAAATCCTAATGGACAGACACCCTGGCTGCCCCTCCTAGCTCTCCTTTCAGCATAGCACCAGGCTAGGTTCTAACCACACACACTGCAGCCACTCATAGTGCAGTCCACTGAACAGCAGCAATAGCACCACCTGAGAACACGTTAAAACCAAAAAACCAAACCCACTGCCGTCGAGTCACAACTCATAGTAACCCTACAGGACACAGCAGAACTGCCCCATAGGGTTTCCAAGGGTAGAAATCTTTACAGAAGCAGACTGCCACATCTTTCTCCCAAGGAGCGTCTGGTGGGTTTGAACTGCCAACTGTTGAGTTAGCAGCCAAGCACTTTAACCACTGTACCACCAGGGCTCTTGAGAATGTGTTAGGACTACAGAATCTCACTTCCACTCTACACCTACTGAAAAAACAAAGCTCCACATGGTTTGTATGCATCATAAAAACATAACCAGCACTGTCCTTGTCCTTGCTTGGTATTAGGACACCCAGCTCTTCCATGACTTTACCTTAATGTTTCTCCAAGTGTGGTCTGTAATGGGTCACCTTATTCAGAATTACCTGCAGTGTTGGCAAAATACAGATTCCTGGGCTCCACTGCATACTTATTGAAGTTATAGGGTGGGGAGCAGAAATCTGCATGTTTAATAATCACACTAGGAAATTCTGATGCACATTAAATTCTGGAGACTACTACTCTATTCTTCAGCATTGGCCATGATCTGAAGACCCTGGGCTCTCTTCCCTCATTCCCTCTCTAACTCGAGACACTGACATTTCAGGTTGTCTTTTTCTCCCCTATTTATACAAATTGAACCTTTTTTTCTGTCTCTAACTCATCTGGGGATTGTTTTCCTCTAATAAAATGGCTACACTCCTGATTAAGGAATATGATAAACCTGCTGTCAATTACCTTAATTGATCTGACAACCTGATTAGACCCAGAAAGGGGAAGATTTCCACAGCGGAGCTTATTAAAAAGGAGAAAGCAAAACAAAGGCCCATGTAATTAAAATGTGATCGCTGGTGATGAGTATGTAAAATCAGCCCTGAGAGGCATTAGTGATGGGAAAACTTCTCTCAATGACATCTTAGGAAGACAAAGGAACATAAAGAGAAATGGTCAAATAATCAGTGAGCTACTGGGGGAGATCTCAGAACAGAAACACAAGGGACTTTCTCCATTCTTACACGACCAGTAGTCTTGAATAACAAAATCCACTCTTGACTTATGGCAGGGACAGCCCAGGTAGAATGCTAGTTAGTCATGGGCTCTACTCATGGCAATATGAACCCAAGCAGAATGCCAGTTCCTGG
>NW_004443943.1:33400440-33411783 GCF_000243295.1 Trichechus manatus latirostris
TATCAGTATACCAAAATAATCAGGAGTTTCAATTGGGATCTCCTGTACATTGAGTAGCATGATTTTCTTTTTGACAAATATACAAAATATCCAGATTAAAACAGGCCAAAAAGGAATCAGCATTCCAGATTTTGTCTTAATTTAGGGCTTCAACTAAACCAATCCATTCATTTTATTTTAAGGACATAAAAGAGAATTAAAAGACTCAAGCTTTATTTGACAATCTATTCCTGTGTATATCTCAGTAAATGTATTGTTCTTTCAGCTCCTTTTGGGTAGGAGATAAACCATTCCTTCAATTAGAGCCTTCCCAATTTGGTAAGCAACACCACCACCTTAATTCTGACCAGTTCACTCTAAATCTAACATTATATGGCAGACTCCCTTTGCAAGTAACCTTGAATATGGTTGACACACAGCTTTCTCAATATGTGGGATCAAAGACTCCTGGCATTTTAACCTATGTGAATTTGCTACTAGACTATTCTGAAGATGTGAAATTGACTAAAATGGACCAAGATTTCCCCTGTAGTCAAATTTCAAAAAAAAAACGAGTCAACTAGGATACTTGTAAATAGGTCATCAACACTCCTTGGTGACCCTAGAGTTAAACACCACTTCAATAGTATTGCAATCACATGCTATTTCTCTCATCTGAAAAAATGTTTTATCCTGACTTAGAGTTTGACTTAGTTTAAACAGAATGTGGCTATGTTTACCCATTGCCAAGAGCCCCTGGACAATGCCCTCTATCACAGAATACTAGTAACTATCAAAGCTTAGGGACCGTGTCATCCCTATGCTGTAAAGAATACCAATCCCATTTTGCAAGTGCTTACCAAGGTGATTTCACAATGTAAAAGCCTGTAATCTTGAGAACAAGGGCTGTTGGCATTTACGTTATCAAAGCCCAAGAGTCATCCATTCATTTACTCAGTCATTAAAACTCTCCCACAGCCTTACATGGAGTCTCTCCTTTAGGCAATACAGGTTCAGTAGATACAAATACAAATAAGGATAGCCCTTGCTCATCCAGAAGTCACAGTGTGTTATATCAACATTCAGAAAGGCTCTAGATAAATTAAACTCCATTGGACAACATGGATTATCTGTGCAAATCCATGTTCCAAATGAAAAAAATATTCACTGCCTTTTTAATGGTTTCTAAAACTCCTTCAGTAAAATCACAGAAAAAAAGACACAATTCAAAACTTCATCAGCTGCCATTCTCTACCCTCGCCTGAGCATTTGTCATCAGATGCCAAATTAGGTCACAACAGAGGCTGTCAGTTTGTTGTACTGTGGCGGCTTACACGTTGCTATGATGCTGGAAGCTATGCCACAGATATTTCAAATACCAGCAGGGTCACCCATGGTGGACAGGTTTCAGCGGAGCTTCCAGACTAAGACAGACTAGGAAGAATGACCTGGAGGTCTACTTCTGAAAAAAACTGGCCAGTGAAAACCTTATGAATAGCAGCGGAACATTGTCTGACATGGTGCCAGAAAATGAGCCCCCTCAGGTTGGAAGGCACTCAGAAGACAAGCTGCCTCTCCAAAGTAGAGTTAACCTTAATGCTGTGGGTGAAGTAAAGCTTTCAGGACCTTCATTTGCTGATGTGGCATGACTCAAAATGAGAAGAGACAGCTGCAAACACCCATTAATAACTGGAATGTGGAATGTACAAAGTATGAACCTAGGAAAATTAGAAGTTGTCACAAATGAAACGGAACGCATAAAGATCAATATCTTCGTTATTAATGAGCTGAAATGGTCTGGTATTGGCCATTTTGAACCAAATAATCATACGATCTACTATGCCAGGAATGACAAATTGAAGAGGACTGGCGTTGCATTCATCGTCAAAAGAACATTTCAAGATCTGTCCTGAAGTACTATGCTGTCAGTGATAGGATAATATCCATATGCCTACATGGAAGACTGGTTAATATGACTATTATTCAAATTTACACACCAACCACTAACGCCAAAGGTGAAGAAATTGAAGATTTTTACCAACTTCTGCAGTCTGAGATTGATCAAACATGCAACCAAGATGCATTAATAATTACTGGTGATTGGAATGCGAAAATTGGAAATGAAGGAGTAAAATGATACGTTATACAATTCCTCAATGGTCCGGGTTAAATAAAAAACAACAATAGTAAAAAACTTATAATGGATGACATCAGCAAAATGAATGAGAAGCACTTCTTCTGATCTAAAATATTTAGTTTTCTACAGACTTTGTAATGATATATTTATTTAACGCTGTTTATTTTTCTTTTTTTCCCTATTAGGCTAAAAGCTCCATGAGTGCAGAGATTCTGTCTACTTCTGACCACTAAGCTATTATCTGCAAATAGCTATATTCATTAAATGCATGAAATGAACGCAATGATTAATGTAATATGATTTTACTTGTCCAAAGTGATGGACATCCCTAAACAGCCTTCAAATTGAAAGATCCTCTTGTCACATGCTGCATCCAATCTAGTGAAAAAGAAGTACAAGATTACTGCAGGTAACTGCAGAGGGGCAGGAAATGTAACTTTTTTTTTTTTCTGGAAGATTCACAGAAAAAAAAAGGGGGGGTTGTGAGAGGAAAAGAACAAGAGATGGAAGAGTTGACCCAAATGACAAACACTTTGATTCAATACTTTATAGCCTTCCAAAATGAATAATTCTCTCTCCAGCATTCCAGGCAGCAGCATGAGGTTGAATACATCATCAGCTCTGATATAAAACATGAGTTTGCAAGTAAACAGGAAGTTTATCTTGTAAAATGGAGCTTTCTATTTGCATAGAAGTTCTTCATTAATAACACAAATGGACTTGCAACTACTTATTACAGCTGTGGCTCTCTCCCTGACATACGGAGTTTCTTGCATTGAAAAAAAAAAAAAAATAGAAAAATACAAGTCAGGGGGATTTTCAGCAAATTTAATTCCTTTTATCTTCCAGAGGGTGGGGGGAAGCAACAGGTGGTAAATTCATTTTTATCTAATAACATTTGACCATGTGACATATTTTTATTTCCACAGTTGATGTAACTTAACGAACAGCAAATTGGGATGATCTGTCAGCTGGTGGGGAGTTACTGGGTGTGCATATGTGCACCCTCACTCACACATGTGTGTGCCTGTGTGTGCATGTGTGTAGGGAGAACAAGAAGGGTTTCATGGTGGAGATGAAGGAGAGGAAGGCTGCTGTTACACGTCCTGTGCAGGATACAGTTTCTTTCAAGGTACTAGCTCCAATTCATGTTGACAGCAGTCTCAAGCAATTATAAGCGTTGCGGAGACCATCTTTATTAAATGAGGTGTGGTGATCGCAAGCCAGGTCCTTAACAAAATGGACTTACAAAAATAAACTCCAAGACTGACAGCAGCAAGGCTGGAGCACTCCAAGGCGGGATTACAAGGGCTGCGTGTGATAACCCTGTGCACCCTCAGAAGGAAGGAGAGGAAATAAGGGAGCTGTCAATCTGATAGTTCCCACCGAGAAAACTAGTTGCTCAAGAGTTTCAAGCAAAGCTACATCTAGTTTCAGGTAAACATAATACAAGCAAATCACAACTTTCTAAATAGGTAAAATAAAAAACTACCTTGTTGTTTCATGAAATTATGGACATTATCTAGGATCCCAAACTCTGGAAGAAGAGCTGGGAGCTCTAGCTGGATTTAGAAACACTCTGCATGTAATCTTGGGCAATTTTTCCCCATAAGCCTCAGCTTCCTCAGCTCATTAAAAAAAAAAAAGAAAAGTTACTGTTCAATAGACTCCAACTCATGGTGACCCCACGTGTGTCAGAGTAGAACTGTGCTCCATAGGGTTTTCAATGGCTGATTTTTTCAGAAGTAGATCCCTAGGTCTTTCTTCTAAGGCACCTCTGGGTGGACTTGAACCTCCAACCCTTCGGTTAGCAGTCCTGTGTGTTAACTGTTTACACCACCTAGTGACTCCTCCTCAACTCACAGAATGGAGATAATTGGAGTATGTGCTTCATATGGATGTGGGAAGATTACAATAGTCTTTTCTGTAAGAACTCCAACTTACCACCTTTTCTCATATTAGATGTAATCCAGATGCCAGCTGGGGCATTCCTGATGGGGATACCCAGGTAAACTTGGTCTAGTTGAGCTTTTCAACTGTACTCAACATTACTTCATTTATCAGTTCAATGTTAAGGACCCAAAATTAGATGAGTTTGGACTCACCTTCCTCAAGTCCCCTTTGTGTCTTCTCTGATCCATTCCTTTGCAGCAGAGGTTCTGAAGCCTCGGGATGTCTCAGGACATAAAGTGAAACCTGTGTTCTAGGGGTTCCCACCTACCCCTAGACATCCACTAACTCTTCTACATACGGTCCCTGCTTTTTAGGTAGAGTATTATTTTTAAAGATAAAAAATTAGCTTTGCAGACATACTAGATTTACCTCCTTTATAGAAAGCCTTTCCCAACTACGCCACCCGTAAGAGATTCAAAGTATTTTAAATATGAGAGCTGGACCTCAGTGTTCTCGTAGTTAATGGAGTGAGGTGAAAGGACTCAAGGTTACAGGAGCAGCTCTTCTGATACCGTATCCCCTTTATTTTCATGATTCAGGCTCCAAATAGTGTTCATTTATGTGCCTGGGCCTAGAAATGACAGAAGGTTTTGAGGAATGTAGTTGTCCATGGTCAATCTGTGGTTGCCTTTCATGATCCTCTTTCTATCCTCTGTTCACCCTTAGCCTGCGTCCTGTAGAACAAATAAATCATTCTTCCTATCTACTTCCTATTGGCCTGGAATCTTAATATTTCACAATCCCATTGTAAAAAGTCAACTTTCATCTTTGGCTTTTCCACCATCTGGTTACAGTGCTGGAAATTTGTCTTCTTGTGAGTTTGTGTGTGTGTCCCCAGATCTATCCAAATTTCCTCTTAGGGAAAGCCTCTCTACCACTGAGAAGGGCCATGCGTGGGAAGGTAAAATCAGGTCTGTTTCTCTCTGTGGAATTCAAAGCAGTCAGAATCCTTTTCACTCCATTCTGTAGAGTTACAGGGTGAGCCTGGAACCAAAGCTTAGACAATGGGACACACTAGCCCAGGAGTCTGAACTTTAAGTGAGAAATTTAAGAATGAAATAAAGAAAACAGTGGAGTTTGGGTAGTTGCTAGCAGAATCCTGGCCTGATGGTTACTGAGGTCCCTGCCTTCTAGCCGTCTTGTGCAGCCTTGGCCACCGGTCATTTCTAAGCTGGCACTTCACTCCTGTCAATTCCGTATTAGCTATCCTGCAAATACATTTGCTTTCAATGAAATTAGCCAGAGTTGGTTCTGGTTCCTTGCAATCAGAAAGCATCACCTGACAAAGTTTATTTGCACTGCTCCTTGAAAAGAACAATGCTGTGGCCGCCATCTCAATAAGCTCTGAGAGCAATGTGGTTCTTCATGAAAAGGTTTGAAAGTATCTCCGTGTTCTTACTTCCAGTCTTGTCATTTTGTTCTTCAGATTTCTTTAAATCCATGCTGATTGGCTGCTGTTCTGCCCAACAATGTCCCAAACACTATTAAAATAAACCCACCTACAGCACTCAGTCTGCTAATCATCCTCCCACCTAATTAGATGTCTGACAGCCAACTTGTTCAGCAGGATTTCTGTCCTTCTGTTGGGCTTTCTATGCAAGAGTATTACAGGTAGATTAGGAACAAGTTATCCACCCACATCCATAATCTCCTTCTTTTTACCCCTGAAAGGACAACCATTCCAAAACCAGCATGGCACAGGAAGCCACCCTCCCAGTGTCAAACAAATGGTCACTGTCACTGCTCAGAAGATGAAGTTTTGCATGAAAGAGCAGGGGGTGGCTGCCAGGGTGCAGATCTAGGTTAACCGCTGAGAAGATGTAGGTGGTATGGCTGACAGGAGCTGGAGCCAGACTTGTGGGGGAGTGGAAGACACATGGGGGCTGTAGCCTGATTACATCATTCTTCTTATTCACTCTTGGTTTTTTCTTTCATATTATTTCCAGAGAACTAGCTCTCAGTTTTATTTATCGATTCTGATGGTTCCTTTCTCTACTCTAAGCCATCCATTTCTGTTTTTATCTTTATTATCACTTTTCCAACAAAACCCAGTTAAACTCCAATTATGTATACTCTGTCCTCAGTTCATAATCAAAGGGACTCACCGCCTAGCTTTGATGCCTCCTGTCAAAGTTGTCCTAGTCTTTGACCTTATTTCTTTTCTTTAGTTTTAGGTTAATTGCTTTTATGTTTGCATGGTCCTTAAACATTCACCAGGAATATTCTTACTGACCATGTCATTAGTTTCTCACAAAATCCTTCCAAGTGGTGAAGGGTCCACTCCAAGGCTCTACAGTTCATGCTTTTCTGGTAACAGCTACGAACCAAACCTATCTTAACCCACTGGTTTTCTCTTTTTTCTATACATGAACCTATACAGCAGACAGAAAGTTCCCTCTAGATTCCCCCACTGAACTCTGGGGACCTCACAATATGAGTTTGGCAAGAAAAGCAAAATATACTCTATTCAGACTGAATACCCAATTAGGCAGTAAATGGGCAGGGGAGGAGGAATGGTGGATACCAAAGAAATACATGTAAGTAACATGCTGCCCTATTACATCCCACAGCCCCCTTTCCCCTAAACTGTCTCCCTCCCTCTCCAGTATCCACACTGATAATGATATAACCATCCAGTCAGTTACCTCATCTGAAATCCTAGAACCATTCAGGACTACTCCATCTCACTCACCTTATTTAGCAACCCTCATGGCTCACAAAACATCCTTTTTATTCCACCCACTTCCTATAACTTAAATCCATTCTACCACCAGGGCTTACCACTTTTTGCCAAAATTTCCACAGTAACCTCTGAACATGTCTTGCTACTTCCAAGATCACATTTCTACAAAAGTATCTTCCAAACAGCACTCAGAGGGCCCTCTGTGTAAAATCTTTCCTTTCAAGAGAGGGTCAAAACCCCTCAACTTCCTTCACAAGATCCTCTATGACCCGGCACAAGCATGGCTCTCACGACTCAACAATTTCAATTTGACCAAATTAACTCTTCCTTCCAGGTATCTGGAAGTACTCGTAAATTCCAGAATAAGACATCTTTTCATCTTTTTTCACTATTCTATACTTTTGCTCATCGTATATTTTCCCTCTGGGATTTCTATCTCTTCTTTCTTTACAAGGCTCATGAGTCAAAACGCAGCTCAAGGGATACCTCCTCTGGAACCACTGCCCAAACCACACACTACAGACATGGCTTCTCCTCTTAGGAATTCTCATGGCTGCTCCTCCTATGAATTTTAATTGCACCCTCCTTTTGCATTTTGATAGCACTTATCACACTGTTTGTTGGCTTACTACACCGTTGGTAATAACACGATTGTGAGCCACTTGAGTTCAGAGGTTATACCTTAGACATTATATCCCTATTAGTGTCTTTCAGTGTGTGTCAACAATGCATACTGAATAGAAATGAAGTTATGTTGCTTGTTTTTGAGATAGAGCATGACAATCATAGTGATGCTCAGGTTTAAGCCGTCCATATCTCTTTCGTCTCTCTGGTATTGCATCAATAGCAAAGCTGTCAGTGCCCTGCCCAGATCTCCTTGGCCTCACCACTATAATGTATTAAAAGCCCTACTTCCAACTGTCTGCATCCTTTCTTTGGCTGTAGGACTTCCAATCCCCCATGATTGCAGAGACAGGAAGCACTTGCTGAGAATTAACACCGACCTGCACAGCCCTCAATCAATGATGGACAAGAGTTGGTATATAAACATTCCAATTCCCTCACCTCCTGTACAGAACAATGCAGAGATGTGTGTTCTATACTGGCTCTTATGGTTCCCCAGTGAGATCAAAGCTCTACTCACCCACAGTGGTAAGTGGCTTGATAACTCACCTTTTATTGCTGACTTCCTAGTCACTCTCCAAACCTTGTTTCTGAGGATCATCTTGGAATTAAATAGCTTGCATTAGAATTCTACTCTCAGAATCTGTTTCTGGGGGAACTCAACTAAGACAGTATCTAATACTATTTTTTAAACTTACAAATTAGCTACATAACTCCATGAAGTAGAAACTTTTGTTCTTATTATACAGATAAGGAAACTGAGGCACAGGGAAGTGGAACTTCTATAAGATTAGAGATTACACTAAAGAGAAAATCTATCATAAATAAGACTGCATGAGTTCTTCCTGCACCCCTACCAGCTTAGCTCTTCCACTCGATTTTTTTGCATCCTCAATGGAAAAGCATATCAGTTGCTGATGGCACCCTTGATTCAAACCTCTGGAGGAGGTTTATAGCCCAGCCCCTAAAATAGTTGATCCTGATAACTCAGTAGAGTTGCAAGCTAAACTCTCTCTACAAGAGAACATTAGGCCCTAACACAGAGATCACTCAAGAGAGTCTCAGGAACAGTACCGCCATGGTGGGGATCACCCAGGATATGAGAGATTCATTCACAATCATTAGAAGCAGCCCAACGTAATAGACAACACAAAATACATTCTGTAGATATTTTCATGAAAGAGAGACAGGGTAGGAAGATATATAAGGGACAGAAATTGATCTACAACTCGAAAGATGGACGGAACATGTTAAAGTGCTCGATGTCACAAGCAATCAAGATAACACAAAGTTTTCAAAATGACATTTGACTATTCTATCACAAAATTATCAAAAATTAAAATACAGTAATGAGCAATGTTTGCATAATAAAAGTAAAATAGGCACTCTGGTATAGTTAATAGGAGCATACACTGGTAGAACCTGTTTTGCATTTTATAATATAGAAGTCTTAAAATAGCTCCTAAATTTGACTCAGTAATTTTTAAAATAATAGAGCTCTGGTAGCGTAGTGGTTAAGAGCTCAGCTGTTGACCAAAAGATCGGCAGTTCAAAACCATTAGGCCCTCCTTGGAAACCCTACGGGGCAGTTCTACTCTGTCTTATAAGGTCGCTATGAGTTGGAATCAACTCAACGGCACCTAACAACAAGAACAACTTTGATCCAGTACTTTTCCCCCTATGGAGATGTCTTAAGAATGTAATTCGCACCCACACATACATACATGCAAACATGTATCCTGAAAACTATCACAGTATTATTTATAACAGCCAATTAAAAAGAAATCATCTATCACCACGAGAAGAAAACTAAATTACTATTCAACCGTATGTTAGAATACTCAGATTTTGAAAAGCTACAAAATAGCATGAGGCAATAATATATGAATATATAGTATATAAATACATAAAGCTTAAAAAGATGTAGGGTTTATAATTGTATATTTTGTGTGAACTTAATTTTTTATGTTAAATCTAGAAAAAAGACAGGAAGAAAAACACATCAAGTGATTAATAATGATTATAACTGGTGGTGAGTTACAGGCGACTTATTTTTTATTTATATTTATGAAATTTCCCAATTTTCTATATTAGATGTCTATATTTTTTATATTTATGTGAAATGATTTTAAAATATGATTGGCTATAACTGAGAAGAACATGATAGTGCATCAAGAATAAAAAGGAGATGAAATTAACAGAATTATTTATGTAGCAATCCCTTTGTCTAACTCATCAGCCAAATCTGGGCGGTCCCTTCCTCCTTTCTCCTTCCATTTTTGTGTTTTCAACCATAACTTCCACTTGCATTGGAGAAGTCCTGTAGTTGATGGGCATGTGCTAATTGAAAGGGCTCATGGACTCTTATGGAGACATTTGTTTTTGCAGCTTAAATTAAGGTGGCAAATGACAAGGATAAAAAGCAGCAAAGTCAAGGCCATACATCTGGTAATGAATTGCTTTCCTGAATTGAGAAGAATGAGGTTCACTGCGAGTGCCAGTTGCTTCTTGTCTTTTCCAAGAGTTGCAGAAGAAAAAAAATGTTACAAAATATAAAAATACAGCCTAAGACAATCCTGACGTGACTTGGCTCTGTGCTGATTTCCCACACCATCATCTCTTAGCAATTTTGCCCAAAATTCTGTAAATTAATAAACACTGTTTGTTTTGAGAGATCAAACTGACTCAGCAGGACTTACTCAGAAAGAAGAAATAGAGGATATTTTGAAGGGAAAGCAACAACCAAACCAAATGTATTGTTAATTACCTTTAAATTACATTCACAACAACATTCTTGGTGGGACAAAGGGATCAAATCCTTCTAAATATGAGATTTCTCATTAGCATGGGAAAAGGTTTCCTTTCTTTTTTTGGTGGATTTGTTTTAAGGAGCAGATTGTGCATATTTGCAAATCTCACAATTTATATACATGGTTCTATGCATAGGACTAGACAGTTTTATTTGCGTCTTTACTGTGGTCAGTCTCAGACAATTGATGCGTTGCATCATTACCACTGTTTGCTTTGTAATGATTCAGAAAAATCACCCCTCTTCTCCCAGCACTGACTTAGAGTCCAGAAATCAGAACTCTTGTGTCTAGAAAAATACAGCTTCTTTTTGTTTCTACATGAAACAGAAAAAAAGGTAACCGACTTTACTTAAATTCACATAGTTGCTATTGGAGTCATGAATGTAACCTAGCTTTTCTAAATTTCTTTCCAGAATATTTTCAATAGTCAACACTAGGGAAACCCTCCATTCAGTAAAAAGATGATGCTGTATATCACCACTAGTCTTACAGGTGGCCATGGAATTCCCCAAACCAAGCAAATGTGCATCAAGCTACATTTAACATTTAAACTTGGCCTCACATATTTACTAAGCAAACACTTACCCACCAGCTGTCTGTCAGTTTGTTACTGTGGTGGCTTGTGCGTTGTTATGATACTGGAAGCTATGTCACTGGTATTTTAAATACCAGCAGGTGGACAGGTTTCAGCAGAGCTTCCAGACTAAGACACACTGGGAGGAAAGGCCTGGTGGTCTACTTCCAAAAGTTAGCCAATGAAAATCCTATAGATCACAACAGAAAATTGCTCAATACGGTGCTGGAAGATGAGCTACCTAGGTTAGAAGGCACTCAAAATACACAGTGGCCACAACAATGGACCTGAGAATACCAATGATTGTGAGGATGGCACAGGACCAGCCAATGTTTTGCTTTGGCATGTGCAGGGTCATCAAAAGTTGGAGCTGACTTCACAGCAACTAACAACAATATTATGTGCATGATATATGCTCAACTCTATATTAAGACATGCAAGAATCCAGCATGGCCTTCTAGGAGCTCATTTTCCAGTGGAGAAGATGAGGCACACACATCCATGGCTCTGCCCAGGAAAACGGAAAGAAACAAATGCCACAGCGAAGAATGCGTCTAAGTACAAAGGAGTGTTGTAGAGAGAC
>NW_004443943.1:33413074-33446275 GCF_000243295.1 Trichechus manatus latirostris
AGCACTTAACCACTGCGCCACCAGGGCTCCTTAGATATTTCACTAGTGATTAAAAAAAGAAAAGGAAAATATTACTTTTATTCCAAGTAATTTTACGATGAAAATGACCAGCTATCATGGAAAGGGGAACATATGGGCAAACAGGTGAAGAGGTTAGGGCTCTGTTTTTTTTTTTTTTAAATAACTCATTGTGTGACTTTGGACAAAGTACTCCACTTTTCTGAATCTCCCCTTCTTCCTCTGTAATACAAGGATTGGGTGCATGTGTGCATGAATGTGTGTGTGTGTGTGTATGTGCATGAATGTGTGTGTGTGTATTTGCATGAATGTGTGTGTGTGTGTGTGTGTGTGTGTGTGTGAGAGAGAGAGAGAGAGATGGGTTTTTCTATCTAATGTCTGCCAACTCTTTATTAACCATTGGAACACTGAATATTAGAGCTAAGAAGCTCTAAAAGGTTTTAAAATAGTCCCACAATTTATTATCAGCCCCCCTCCCTTACAATCTTTTGCAAACTCTGATTGTACTATTTCCAAGGTTTTACTAACTCAGTTTCTGTCCTCTTACAACCCCAATCTCCTCTATGTCACACCAACACCTTTCTCTCCTTAGAAACATTTAGATGCCACAACTATGAGTTATAATAACAGGTGAGTCTGGTTTAAAAATGAACCTGAGAGGCTAGAGCTAGGAAATTCAACGTTCTGTTTGGATTCCAAGGCATGGCTAATCAATAGAGTGTGAAATGTTAAACTATAACACCCCAGGGCGGGGGGTGGGGAGATGAGGGGAGCTGGGTCCTCCATGGAGGGATAGGCCAAGTGACTAACTTGTCATAATATAAAAGAATCAGCCTCCAGGCACTGTAAAGGTCATATAGGACAACAACAAATGCTATCTCATCATGCCTCTCTTCCAAGCTAATAGATTCACAAAGATTGAAAAACAATGGTAATATCCATTGCTGCCAAGTGTGTGACGAACAGGCACTCAAATACCTTGCCAGTGAGTGTATATTCAAAGCAACTCTTTGGAAGAGCAATCGTACACACCACTTTGCATGGATCTTTGCAAGATTTCCTCATCAATTCCTAGCAGTGGAACTGCCAGGTCAAAGGGGTTTATCCCAGCATTACATATAATAATAGACATTACATATAATAGAAGACACCCTTGGGGTTGCCATGAGTTGGAATCACTGAACAGCAACTAACAACAATAACAACAACACCACCCAACAATGGGGGAATTGGTAAATATTTTATGACATACCATACCCATTAAACGAATATTGTCACATACTAAAATAATGATACAGATTAATATTGGTTGAGAAGGAAATATGGTTAGTACATACTGATAAGAGAAAAACAAAGGATGCAGATAAAAAATAACTATGATTAAACTAGCTATCTACTTGTGTCTACACATATAGAAAAAAAAAGAAGTATATATACTCTAATGTCAACAGTTGTCACCTTAGAGTGCTAGGATAAAAGTTGATTTTAAATACATTAATTTTTCTAAGATTTAAAAACTAAATATGTTACTCTTTCAATAATCCAAGTAATAAAGATATTCCTGTTGTGATCCATGAACAAGTTTCATGAGTATCCATAAAGGAAGTTAACAAAGACAATGACACATATACAGAAACTCTACTCATCCTGGAAGCACAGCCCTGATCCCAAATTTCCTAAGAAATCTTAATCATCAGCCACAGTCCACTGTCCTTTTTCTGAAAGTCTTGCCTCTATCCATCGTTAGCCTCTTAGTATATGCTGCTTCGGGTTCTTGTTCAACGTTTTACTCTGGGTATTGTCTTCTGTAGAGATCAAGAATCATAATTTGTATGTATTGTATCCTTGCCCCTACCCCACCTCCAGCACCTATGTCCTAAACCCCAATGGTCTTGGAAATGGCTAAAATATGGAGCAAGTGTTTTCACCACTGAGTTGTCCTAAGAAGTTTCACGAACACACAGCTATTTAAAATATAGATTTCAAACAAGAAGCTAATGTAGTTTGCTTATCAACACTAAGGGCTTCCAGGAGCCACTGATGATCTTTTATTCCAATAACCATGTTATGTCCTTTCTCTGGGCTAGCATGGACAACTTGAGAAGTGCTTCAGCTGCACAGCTTCCCAGTTGTCCAGAATTTCACTGCTTGGGTGAATTTGTTCTCTACAAGGTCCAAACTGGATGCATTTTCAGTGGGATACACTCTCCATTCTTTTCAAGGGCCCACTAGCCCTTACACAAAGCACATCCTGAAAACTGAAGGAACCCTGAAATAGAATTGTTCTCTTTGAGGAAATGGAAATCATCCTAGGTGAGCAGACTGCTTCTCTTCAGTCAGCTTCTAGGCAGTTCCTTTACGACTTCAAGAAATATCCCAACCTGCATCTACGGAAACCATTAAACTCTGCTCTAGGAAACTTTAAGGTCCACCACCCAACTCTTGTGCTCTACCACCCAACTCTTGTCTTTCCAACCATCTTTAAACATTCAATTTACTCCAGTTTTTGTCTTAGTGGTACTTGCATCCTCCCTGTCTTTCTTGCTCCATCAGGTGCTTTCAAAGAAACGTATGCCCAGCTTTCAGAGTCAGCTGTATCCTGAGATGCACACCTCAGCTACATACTTAACAGTCACTGGCAAGTGGTACCTTGCCCCCTCACTCCCTTCCTGGGTGTAGTATCCTAGCCCCCTTAGGGTTTGGAAGGGAGGCTCCGACACAGCCTTTTGAAAATCCACAGAACACATGGTCTTTGAGGACTGCATTCAATTTTATGCTGGCTGCCTGGCTTGCCCTCAATCCATCGCTCTCACACTGAGGACCTTGCTGATTTCACTGGGGTAAAAAGAATGCATTTCCTTTTGTCAGAAGTCACCATCTTTTCCTTGCAAATGGCTGGTACAGAGTAGAAGGTGAATACAAAATGACAGCAAGAGAGGGAGAGAGACAAGAAAGTCAGAAATAGAAACAGAGAGAGAAATGCAGTCTCACACACATACATACAGTTAGAGAGAGAGGAATTCTTCACCCCCAGACCAGGGTGTCAGATCAACTCTGAAAGCCACATACTCATCTCTCTACTTCACCTCTGCCAAACTACACATGGCTATGCCTTTTCTAGTTACTACCCATCACTGTGGAACCCTGGTGGCACAATGGTTAAGCATTCAGCTGCTAACCAAAAGGTCAGCAGTTAGAATCCACCAGCTGCTCCTTGAAATCCCTATGGGGAAGTTCTACTCTGTCTTACAGGGTTGCTATGAGTTGGAATCGACTCCATAGCAATGGGTTTGGTTTGGTTTTGGTTTACCCATCACTCTATAAATAGGTTGGAGTGTGTGTATGTGATTATCTCTCCCAGTTAAACAGCTCAATTTCTTTATCCCACATCCTTCCATGCTTTTTGTGCATTTCCAGAACATTTAATTTTCAATATTACTTCCAGCTCCAAGCTAGTTTCCCCAACTCCCTTTCACATCACTTCCAGTGGCTGTTCCCTTCCCTATGGTCCATGAAACTCAGTCCCCTTTCCTTCATATCTCTACATACACACCGCAACACACATCTATACTCAAACCAAGCAATATCTATCCACAAAAGATATTTACAGGCATTGCTGTGCTTGTGGATTTGTGGGGAGGGTTGAGTCTCCAGAGTGTGGCACAGTGGGGAGGAACTCATGTAGTATACCACAGCAGGGAAAATGGCTCTAACAGTTCTCTAGCAATTTTAACTCACTCCTACCTACTTGCTGGCTTTTTTCCCCCCCACACCTTTCTGCTCTAGCAGAACAAAACACCTCCAAATACATTCTGCAGAACACTTCTGTTCCCTGTAGCCCCCATCTCCAAACTCAGGTCTGATTCTACTCCTCTTTGCAAATGCAAAGAAATCTTTAATGTGGTTGAGGCAGAAGAAAGTAGTTGAGAATTGGGCTCTGGATTCAAGGAGCCCGTTTTCGCCTCTTTTCCACCACTCACTAGTGTGAAATTTTAGGTAAGCTACTTAACATCTGTATGCCTCAAGCTTCTCATATAAAATGGGATCGAAGACAGTCATGAATCACAGGATTGCATGTGGTTTAAATGAGACGACACAGGAAAGGTGTTCGTCATATGCCTGGCACAGATTAAACCCTCTTAACTATTCACTATTACGTTCGTTTTTAGACAGAGGGCCACACACTAAGTCTCATCTCATCTCCCTCCCCCATCAGTCTCTGCAAGAGTGTGCAATATATCTATATATAAAATTCCCAATGATATCAATTAATATAACCCCTGAGAAAGGCAAAAGCAGCTCTAGCAAGTTGTTTTTAAACAGCACAGTTTTTCTCCACTTAACATATCAAATAACTATTGTATATTGAGCATATATGCACAAACGGTGAGGGCATGAACTGGACCCATGTTTCCAGCAATGGTCATCTGTGTGCCACCACCAATATTCTATCAGATCCATAGACAATAACATGTTATTATTCACTTCACATGATTTTTTTTTCTTTAAACCGACTCCCTATTTTTCTTAGTTCTGTCCTAAGTGACAACAGCCATGCCATCTTAAGTCTGATGTGCTGTTAATCATTGCTTAAATGTACATAAAATGGAAGGAATAATTACCACTTTAAGAATACTCATCCATATTCCAACTATATAAATTACCTGGAGAAAACAGTATGTTAAGTAGAATCATAAGACTTGAATTATTGTCCAGGGCTGATGTATCAATGGTTTGAACCCACCAGCTGCTCCGCAAAAGAAGGATGTGGCAGTCTACTTCCCTAAAGACTACAGCCTTGGAAACCCTACGAGGCAGTTCTACTCTGCCATATAGGGTCGCTATGCATTGCAATCGACTTGACAGCAATGGGTGGTTATGGGCCCTCGGATAAGTTACTTAAATTCTCTAAGCCCCAGTTGCCTCACTTGGTCCAGCTCACAGATCTCTTGTAAGATTCAAGGGGAAGAACGTGTGGGCAAATGTCTTATAAACTGTAAAGCACTGTTCAAGTACAAGGTGTTCATTTTCAGTAGATGTCCAAGAAATATTTTTTGCTGCTGCTGATGTCTGCAGATTAGCTTCTGTCAACGAGAAACTGGGTTTCCAAAGGGAAGTCGATTTCCCTCACTAGAACTCCCTGGCAGAAGTGTCACCCAGCATATCATGATGGTACACACCACCAGCCAGGGGCACAGTGACAGCTGCAGCAGAATCACTGATGGTATAGATAACTACACTACCCTCAGAGTCCAATGATGAGAACAAAATCTTCAAATGTCTTTCCTTGACTTTTTTTCAGTCACACAAATCCCTCTTTCCCTCAGTCCTACACTCTCAGATTAACTTCATACCATCATTACAGGAAGCAGTACAGGGAGTTCAGTTCTGGGCAGTGTGGTCACCACAGACAGGAGGCCTGACTCCACTCAGAACCCAACACCTCCCATTTTTCTCTGCCAGCCCGAGGACTCCCATGCCTTTGCACATTCTTTCGGCCAAAACCTGTTGCCTTTGAGTCAGGATTCTGACTCATAGCGACCCTCTAGGACACAGTGGAGCTGCCTCATAGGGCTTCCAAGGAGTAGCTGGTGGATTTGAACTGCCAACCTTTTGGTTAGCAGTGGAGCGCTTAACCACTGCACCACCAGGGCTCCTGTGTCTATCAATTCTGGTTGTACGTTAGATTCACATGGGGATATTTTTTAAAATACCAATGTCTGTGCCCCATCCCAAGCTAATTAGAATCTCTTGTTGGAGGTGGGGGCTCAGGTATCAGTTTACGTTAAAAGCTCCTTGAACGTAAAGCCTCGTCTGGGAATCACTGCTTCAGCTTAACGGTGGCCAGATTGCAAGGCTGCACCTACGTAGCATGGGGAGGAGAAATGAAATCCAATTAATGTGCTTAATTTGGCCAATTCCTGTAAGTCAGAATAACCAAACAAAACATGTAAAACACAAAAGCAACAACCCCTAACAGTCTGCCTGTACCACTTTTTCTCGTAAGACTATCTTTTTCTTTCTTGCACAGGAAGATTGTGGTAAAAAGTAGATTTCCAGTCCTCACCTCCAACCTACAAAAATCAGGATGTATGGGGGACCGGAGAATTTTCATTTTCACAGGCTCCCCAGAGCACCACTGCTCTCCACGCGATTAACCAGAAACCTGTGCTATCTCTCTTCGTCATTTGGCAGTATAAGCCTTTTGGAGTTCTCAACCCTGGTTGCACAAGAACACCTGAACTCTTTGAGTTTAAAATGCCATCTCTGGCCTCCAAGTGTGGCGCCTGCATTGCTGAGTGTTTCTAAGGCTTCACATACGATTCTGAAAGTCAGATTGCGAGTCTCTACTATAATGGCCAAGAAGCCCTGGTGGTGCAATGGTTAGGTGCTCGGCTGATAACCTAAAGGTTGGAGGTTCGAACCCACCAGCGGCTCTGTGGGAGAAAAGACCTGCTGATTTACTCCCATAAAGATTAAAAACAAAAACAAGCCAAACCCGTTGCCGTCAAGTCTATTCTGACTCACAGCAACTTTACAGGACAGGGTAGAACTGCCCCATAGGGTTTCCAAAGCTGTAATCTTGACAGAAGTTGACTGCCACATCTTTCTTTTGCAGAGCGGCTGGTGGGCTCAAACCACTGATCTTTTGGTTCGCAGCTGAGCGCTTAACCAGTTCACCACCAGGGCTCCTTCCCATAAAGATTACTGTTTAGGAAACGCTGTGGGCAGTTCTACCCTGCCATAAAGGGTCTCTAGGAGTCAGTATCGACTGGATGGCACACACAACAACAACTATAATGGTTATGACTAGCTGGTAAAAAATGCAAGAAAGATTTTGCTAAAGTATCTTTTCTTTTGCCAGGTGTCCTTATCAAAACAAACTTCTTTATGTCACTTCTCTTTAGAATGAGAAAGAGAAAGTTTCCTTCCTGTCAATTTGCCTTTTGCATAGAAGGCAACACAAATTTAGACAGTATTTAAAGCAGTGGGCATTCCAAATTGTTCATTATTCAATGCCGGAACCAAAGGCTCCCCAGGCATTATTAAACAAATTGATGAACACTGTGGCTGGATTTAGAGGGAAGAAAAATGGTGCTGGAAATGAAATACACCGATTCTTCATCTAAATGTCTTGTAAGTAAAGACCCAGGAACTGACTTCATGGATCTTCGTGTAGAGAAGATAGTATTTACATCTCAAAAGCCCAGGTCTCCTGCCTTCTCAGTCACACTGGCCATTGGGGATTCAGAGAATGAGCACAAGATGAAATGCAACTTAATTCTGTTGATGAAGGAGCCAGGGGTTTCACAGCTAGCCCGCTGGGTGCTGTGCATGGGGAGGCAGCTATTACGGCCTGAACAAACGCAAACCCAAGCCAATTATTACTCCAACGCCTGGTTTGCTT
This sequence comes from Trichechus manatus latirostris, assembly GCF_000243295.1. Classification (NCBI taxonomy): domain Eukaryota; kingdom Metazoa; phylum Chordata; class Mammalia; order Sirenia; family Trichechidae; genus Trichechus; species Trichechus manatus. The sequence goes on from NW_004443943.1 coordinate 33,420,501, forward strand.
TTCAGTAAGACTTTGAGACATGGGAGATGGGAGTACTGGTTCTTGTCTGAGCTCATGACTTAACACAGAAGGGTAATTTTTCCTGTAAATGTTGAAGGCCTGAAGGCCGGGTGAAGCCCCCAGAGCAGGCCACTCTATTCCCATGCAGCAGGGGCTGCCGGAACTGAGTATTTACAGGACAGAAGCCTAAGAAATTGCCCTGTGTCAGAACCACACTCTTGTAGGTGGCAAAACAGGAGGGGAAAAACCACCTACTGCTCACAGAGAAAAGGCAGTGCTGGCTGAATCCTTGCTCTCCTTGCAAGTCCTCCTTCAACCAACCAACATACACATCCAGCCAGCAGGGAGAGAGCAATGAAGTCTCTATCTCTCCCATCTGTGATTGGCTTCAAAACACTATCATCAATCACCCTAATAAGCACTTAAAAAGTAAATCAAAGGCTATTAAAACACTTCTGACACTGAGTTTGCTTCCTCAAGCAAACCATAAAAGGCTAGAATTTACAACATTTGCTAGGGGGAAGGAGGAGATGTTGGGTTTTAGAAACAAATTTATTAGCATGCTTCTTGCGCTGTGTTTTTTTCTTCCTCCTTTTTTCCCCTTGGGATGGTGATGAACTAAAACTGCGGGATGCTGTAATGGACGGCTAAATTTTTAGTTAAGGCTCATATCATTACCCAAGCTATTCTGGATTTCAGTGGGGGTGATTTATAAATGCGTGTTAACAAAAACCCACAAAACATTTTCTCCTTTAACTAAAGGGGCTTAGGGCTATTTGATCAATACCTAAGCTCAAAGTGCTGGGCAGTGAAATAATATTGTATGTTACTCCCTTCACATTCAAAGTCCAACGAGATGGAGTCAAGTAAGACAGTGAAATAAATTGGGATAGGTGGCAGTCAAGCTCAGTCATTAATATGCTAGGTGACCTGGAATAAGTCACTTATCCTTGCTGGACCTCAATTTCCTTAACTATAAAATTCTGGGTTAATCTAGATAACTTTAAAGTTTCCTTTCAAAGCTACAATCCAACATCCAGTTAGTTCACTAGCCAGTACAGTATTAATCATCTCCTTCTTGGCTTATATAAATAGTTAATGTGGGACCCCAATCCTCTTCTCTCTAAATTATGTGGTGGGGACACGGAGGAAAACTATTTTAAGCGCTCTAACTCTTCACTTTCTTCCTTCCCCTAAACACATGCTCATCATTGATCTCAGATTCATCCTCTCATTGGCTCTTAGCTTGGTTGCAGATTAGTGGTGCTGTCAGCTCGGAGGGGTAGGCTGCACCCATCCTCAAGCCTACAGACTAACAGAGATGGGACTGTGATTAGGGGCCAGATGCCAGGCTCTGCAGAGGGAAGAATGTCAGCTTTTAATTAAACAGAAGCATGGTGGCTGCTCATCTTTAGCCCAGAACTCTTCTCTGAGTTCCAAACCTGTATTTGTTAACTCTTCTTGGATATCCTAAACTCCTCTTGTATGTCCTAACCGTTGCCTTCAAGTCGATTCCAACTCATAGCAACCATATAGAACAGAGTAGAACTGCCCCCTAAGGTTTCCAAGGAGCAGCTGGTGGATTCGAACTACTGACCTTTTGGTTAGCCGCCATAGCTCTTAACCACTGCACCACCAGGGTTCCGGATGTCCTAAAGGCACTTCAAAGTCAACTTTTCTAAACCCAAACTTGTGTTTTTCTTCCCCAAACTGGACTTAATCCAGAGTTTCCTGTCTCAGTGAGTGATACTCCTATCCATCCTGTTAAGCACTTAGAAGTCATCCTTCATACCTGTCTTAGTTATCTAGTGCTGCTATAACAGAAATACCACAAATGGGTGATTTTAACTAACAGAAATTTATTTTTTTCACAGTTTAGGAAGCTAGAAGTCTGAATTCAGGGTGCTGGCTCTAGGGGAGGGCTTTCTCTCTCTATCGGCTCTGGAGGAAGGTCCTTGTCTCTTCTGAGCTTCTGCTCCTGGGCAATCTTCATATAGTTTAGCATCTCTCTTCCCCCATCTCTACTTTTCACATGCTGGTTTAATCTTTTATATCTCAAGAGATTGACTCAAGACACACCGTACAGTAATCCTACCTTATTAACATAACAAAGAAAACCCATTTCCAAATAAGATTATAGCCACAGGTACAGAGGTTAGGAATTACAACACATATTTTGGAGGACACAATTCAATCCCTAACACCTTCCCCCACCTCCTTAACTGGTTTATCCCCAAGTCCTATCTTTTACCACCTAAGCATTTCCTGAATATGAACGTTATCGCTGCATTCCCACCAACACCACCTTAACCTAAGCAGTATCCCTCTCCTGAATTTCTGCAAAATCTTCCCATATGATTTGGCAGTGATATGATTCATACATCATTTAAAAACTTTCAATCCTCCAATCAGTTTTATTTTTATTAAAATTAAAATCCTTAACGTGACCTCTAAGGCCCTGCATAACACAACTCCTCCCTACCTGTCTGGCTTCCTCTCACACCCTCCTTCCCATTACCTGTCTCCACTCTAGTCACGTTGGAGTTTTTTAGTCCCTCTTTCTTGCCATACTTCCTCCCACTACATGCTGAAGCTTTTGTACCCTTCCTTTCCAATCCTTTCATTTCTACACACCTCTTGGTTGTCACTTCCTTGAAAAAGTATTCCCTGTCACTCCTGTGACAGATAGGTTCCTCTAATCATAGGCTTTCATTAGGACAACATCCTTCCAACTGAGGGCTTCGAACTGGTTCATTCTGGTTCAACACCCTGCTGAGAACTTGCCTTTCATCCCAGATACACTGAATCAGAATCTACATTTTAACAAGATCCCCAAGAGATTCTTATGTATAACAAGATTATACTTGTTATTAAGATGGCACTTTGCTCAGGTGCTCTTCTGTCTGGCAGAAGGCCTTGCAATAAAACGAGTACAGATTTTTGCCCCTTAGGAGGATGGAGCAAACAGGAAGGTTAAAAAAAAAAAAAAAGTTACAATTATGAAAACCTAATTGGTGAATTCAGAGAATAGTAAACAAGACATAAATGGTGATGCAGTGGTTAAATGCTTAGCTGCTAACCGAAAGGTCAGCAGTTTGAACCCACCACACACTCTGTGGGAGAAGGATGTGACAGTCTGTTCTGCAAAGATTTACAGCCTTGGAAACCCTATGGGGCAGTTCTACTCACAGTTCTAGTGTCATTGTGAGTATGGATCAACTCAAAGGCAGTGGGTAGTGTTCCAAGCAGGTTCAACATGAACTGCAGCTATTAAGAAGACAATTACTAAGGAAAAAGTTAGCATAGGCTCCTGGCCAACTTGTGATTCTTATGTATAATAAAGTTACACATAAGAATCACCTGGGGTCTTGTTAAAATGTAAATTTTGAACTTGGCACATCTGAGGGTGGAAATGCAAATTCTCAGCAGGGGGTCAAACTGGAATGAACTGGTTCAAAGCCTTGCTTCCAACCCAGTACTTACCACTGAATATTTTAAGTTTGTCTTTTTTGGTGGAGTTTGTCCCACTAAAATGCAAACTTCCTAGGAGCTGAGATCATATCTGATTTTGTTCATCAACATATTTCCAGCATCTAGCACATCAAAGACACTCAGACATCTTTACTGAGTGAATGAATTAGACAGTTGTTGATGGCAATAAGATTTTTTTCCCCTAATATGTCATCAGTCATTCTAACTTGAATTCCTTGCTTCTAATTGTATAATTTTTTCCCTAGATGCCAGTCGTGTCCTTTCCCAGGTGTGACAACCAAAAATGTCTCCAGACATTGCAAATGTTATCTATGGACAACAGTGTGTACACACACACACAACACACACACCCCTCCAACTCAGCTGAGAACCACTAGGTTAGACGCTTAATTCAATAAATGTTGATTAATGGATTACAACCTGGAATGACATTCCATTTTGGCCTCTAAAGAATCCCTCAAACTCTTAAAAGTGTTGTTCTATTATAGCCAAGGAAGAGAACAAATCTAAAAATATCTGACGGCTCCTATGAGTTGTGCTCACTTTAAGTGCTACAACACAAGACAAGTTGGCTGGGAGCCTATGCTAACTTCTTCCTTAGCAATTGTTTTCTCAGTAACTGCAGCTCATTTTGAACCTCCTTGGAACACTAGGTGAATTTATACCTAGTTTACTATTCTCTGAACTCACCAATTAAGTTTTCATCATGGTAACTTTTTTTTTTTTTTTTTTTAAATCTTCCTGTCAGCTCCATCCTCCTCAGTGGTAAGAATGTGCACCTGTTTTATTGCAGGGCCTTCTGCCAGACAGAAGAGCACCTGAGCAAAGTGGCATCTTAATAACAAGTATCTGGGTTGAAGTTTGCCACCTGACATGCACTTCCACCTACATTATCTCATCAAACAGTTGCAGGAGAGACAAAGAGGAAACAACAGTGCATCCAGTGGGCTAAGGTCTGTGACCAGGAGTGAAAAACGAGTAATTATCTCCCACCAGAACTGCCAACATCTGGGCTCAGGTGGAGACTGAAAGAGGCAAGGCTGAACAAGTTTTGCACTTAATTTTAGTTGTAAATGAAAACAACTAGCAAGAGTCTTCATAATGACTGCCTTTTAAAAACACAGCATATAGTTTAACTTCCTCTATAGAAATCAAAAACCAAACTCCTTGCTGTCAGGTCGATTCCAGCGACCCTATAGGAAAGAGTAGAACTGCCCAGCAGGGTTTCCAAGGAGTGGCTGGTGGATTCCAACTGCCTACCTTTTGGTCAGCAGCCGCTTAACCTCTGTGCCACCAGGGCTCCAGCTTCCTCTATGCTACTGATGAAATAAACACCTCTTTATAAAGAGGTGATGATGATATGACAGCTATGCCCATCTCACTGGAAGAAACGGAGGTTCAAAGAAGTATTTGTTAAATCTACATAGAGAGCAGCAGTGTTAGATCATCAAACCCAGGTCTTCTGATTTTAAATCATATATTTTCTACTCTATACCACTAACTCTAAGAAGGAACACACGTGTTACTACTGACCTCCCCATCTCCTATCCCACCAGAGCAGTCGATTTTTCTCTGTTACTCTTGGACGTGGTCTGCCTGGGAATAAAATGTTCACTGGGACCTGTGTCTGGGAACATTTAAGGCGTCCTGGCTGAGATACACACTGCTGCATAATCTGAAACCTTGGCTTAAGTGCCTTGTCTGGATACATGTGTGTGTAACACACAATATCATTGAGCATGAAGTGAACAAACAGTAAATTCCCTGAGCTATTTCGTCCAGGGGATGCTTAATGGCACTACACAGGAAATGGCATGAGGCTGCAGAAACACGGGGTATGTTTTCTTTCAGCTCCCACTCCTAGCAAAAAAACATAACTCTGTCTTCTATAGGTTTGGGGCAGCACAATATGGGTAGGGTGATCACATATGTCCTGGTTTGCTCAGGAAAATCTGATTTATTCCTGTTGTTCCAACATAATTAATCCTAACACCCTCTCTCAAAAGGGTCCCAGTTTAGAAGATAAATTATAGAGTCACCGTAAATACTGCTCAAGGTTCACAGTATACGTGATTTGTTTACTGTATCATATTTCACGTTTCATCACATTTAAAATGGTTGTGTGTTTCTTCCCCATAATAGGATCATGATATTAGACAAGTTATAGGGAGTTGGGAGAGTCCCTGGGTGGTACAAATGTTTAATGCACTTGGCTGCTAACTGAAAGGCTGGAGGTTCGAGTCCAGCCAGAAGTGCCTCAGAAGAAAGGCCTGGTGATCTATTTCAGAAAAATCAGTCATTAAAAACTCTGTGGAATACAGTTCTGCCCTGACACACATGGGCTTGCCAGGAGTCTGAATCAACTCAATGACAACTGGTACTGTTTTAGGGAGTGGGTGGAAAATTCTCCTCTCCATTCCCAGGCTACATTGTTATTTCCCAAAAAAAGGAGTTTTACACTCCTGCCACTATTACCCTAAAACCAGAATGCGCCACAGAAAAGCCACTGCAAGGAGGAAAGCAGACACCTAGCACGACTTGCAGAAACCATAGCCAGCACACCGGGACCCAGTACTGACATCCACATTTGCACCCAGGGTGCTCAACGAGCATGGCTAGTAATGTGGAAAACATGGTTTTATTTCTATCTCCTTTTAAATTTTATTCTTTGTGGAAATCTTCCCCTACTCCTGGATGAAATCTCTGGCAGTTCCCTTGACTTTCTGTTTATTTTTATGTAATAGACAGTCACAATGTCACTTTAAATCATACCAAACCAAACCCGTAGCTGTCCAGTCGATTCTGACTCATAGCAACCCTACAGGACAGAGTAGAACTGCCCCATAATAGAGTTTCCAAGGAGCAGCTGGTGGAGTCGAACTGACGACTTTTTGGCTAGCAGCCGCGCTCTCAACCACTGCGTGATCAGCGTTCCATTTAAATCACATACACCATCTTCATTCAGTAAATAAAATGTCCAGTTGTTGATAGTAATCAAAACCTGTGTTTGACCACAGTAACTATCCCCTCCCAATGCGTGTACTCCCCCATCCCTTTCAGGCTAATACCTGCACTGTGGAAGGGGCTGGGGAGTGTGGTCTTTTGTTCTCTAAGCAATCTAGTCAAGCTCCTGCCCCATCCTATTCTACCTGTAGGAGGGCGGGAGAGGGAGGATGGGTAAGCCGTTAAAGGAGTTAGGATGTACAACTGTTCTTAAGTAGCTGGTGGCTTCCTGCAATCTGTCCTTAAAAAAAAAAAAAAAAAAAACTCACTGCCATCGAGTCCATTCTGACTCATAGTGACCCCACAGGGTTTCCAAGGCTGTAAATCTCTACAGAAGCAGACTGCCACGTCTTTCTTCTGCGGATCTACTGGTGGTTTCGAACCACTGACCTTTCTGTTAGCAGTCAATTGCTTTAACCACTGTGCCTGAAGTTACTCTTTCTTTGGTGGGCTCTTCAGATTCCTGGTGGGCCCCTTCAGCTGAAGTTCCCTTGATGTGGAAGGACCCATCTCCAGTCCAAGTAATACCTGGAGACCCCTCGCAGCTGCTAAACATCTGGTAGCATAGCTCCAGCCCATTCCGCTGAGGTCTCCTCGCCCTTCAGACAGGCCTGCAGAACAGGATCCGTGAGAACACAGCAACACTTTCTCTTATATGATCCTTGGAAAGCACTCCCTCTTCCCTCACCCCAACACATTCTGGTAGTCCTGGCCTGTTCAAAGACAGGGGTGCCCTCCTTGACCCACCATCCTTGACCCACAATTTAGCAGGTGATCGCTCTTGTCTCTCCCTCTATATTTTTTAGACAAAGGTCAAACCCAATCCACAAACCACTTCCGTATTCTCAATGAAAAGTCAGGAACCAGTCTTTGTATCACCAAATTTAGGAGGACACACGTGAAGCTCTCTTGAAGCTTAAAATGAGAGAGAGACTTCTCCTCCCAGCCTCACGTGGTGAGGACAGGAAATAGCATGGCACCCTGACAACTCTCTCTTAAGAAATCCTCTTTACCCAGCTCCTTATAGGCAAGTCCTATGACATGGGGAAGCCCTGGCCGACCTGATGGGCACCAGCTTCCTGAAAGAGGGAAGGTGGGCTTCAGAGTATAAATTTTTCTGGAGATGTTTCCCTGAAGAATTGCTTTCATCTTCTCCCCTCCTGAACTGTTTTTATATCCTCTGACTGTATCACCTGACTGCTCCATCTGATTGAAGGGTTGCAAAGTAAACATGCTCATGAATCATCTCCTTTGTAATCATGGGAGCCAGAGGTGGGGGGTGTCCCTCTTACACCTGCCTTGGAATCCTGACGTCTATTAAATGGAAACCTCAGTAGAAACGATAATGGCAAACCCTCGGTGAGTATTAAGAACAGTGTTAAGGGTTGGGAGTCCAGAAGGCAAGATCAGGTAGGAAGACGCCTCCTCAATCTATTACAAATTCAATTTAAACAATGCTTATTTCTTTCCTATGTTGCCTGGGTTTCCAAACCAGCTCCCTCTAAGGTCCTAGCCTCATACAAGCCAAGCACCTTACTCCCACAAGGGAAATCTAAGAAATTGCTTTCCTGAGTGTTGTATCTTATACTGAGTTGAGAAATCTCCTCTGATCTGCTGAACTTTTGAAGTCTCAAAAGCGAAAAACACTAAGAAATATATAAAAAGGTCAAGAATCTGAAAATACCACTTGCAAATGGACAGTCTTTCTGGGGAGACAGGTCTCCTCAGGTGGCAAACAAAGCTTACATTAGGGCTTATGGCAGAATGAAAGGGATCAGTTTCTTGTGGCACTTTAATTTTGAGCCAAGAATAGGGTTTTTATTTCCTTTGGCTGGTTCCATGAGCCATGTGCTAAGCATACAACCATCATGAGAACTAACGAAGAACTTCAACAGAGTAAGAAATTACAGGGCTGCCTTTTCATGGAGGGGTGAACAAGAGCCCTTCAGCTCAGCATGAAGACTACAGTGGGCTCTGTCACCTGGAGAGGTCCAGTGTTCCCTGTGAAGGGTTCACAACAGCAAACCAACAACACACACAGACAAAGCTGGTGATCAGAAAGTCAAAACATTGGGTTCACCAAATAATGGAATCTTTCAAAGGCTTTTTTAAGTGATCATCTACTTTTATAATTAAAAGCAACTTGTTCTAGTGAGCAATACATGACAATGAAGGAGTATAATGAATTGCTTGATAATTGAAAGGAATATTTTAGCACATTGAGTATGAGAAAACTGCTCAATATAGTAAAAACATACACCACAAAAAAAAAAGCTCTAACATTTGTTCATATGAAAATTTCACAAATTTTATTATACACACACATACATATATACACATATACATACATATATACACATGATGAGCTCTTGTGGAGCAGTGGTTAAAGCGCTCAGCCACTAACCAAAAGGTTGGTGGTTCAAACCCACCAGCTTCTAGGCAGGAGAAAGATGTGCAGTCTGCTTCTGTAAAGATTTATGAGCTTGGAAACCCTATGGGGCAGTTCTACTCTGTCGTATAGGGTCATTATGAGTCAGAATTGATTTGACAGCAGTGGATTTGGATTTGGTTTTTACACACACACACAGACACACACATATGTATATATATAATGACAAAGACTTGAAGCACTTACTGATGAAGATCAAAGACTACAGCCTTCAGTATGGATTACACCTCAACATAAAGAAAACAACAATCTTCACAACTGCGCCAATAAGCAACATCATGACAAACGGAGAAAATACTGAAGTTGTCAAGAATCTCATCTTACTTGGATCCACAATCAATGCCCAGGGAAGCTGTACTCAAGAAATCAAACAATATATTGCATTAGGCAAATCTACCACAAAATACCTCTTTCAAGTGCTAAAAAGCAAAGATGTCACTTTGAGGACTAAGGTGCCCCTAACCCAACCCATGGTATTTTCAATAGCCTCATATGCATGTGGAAGCTGGACAATGAATAAGGAAGGCTGAAGAAGAATTGATGCATTTGAATTACCGTGTTGGCAAAGAATACTGAATATACTGTGGACTGCCAAAAGAACAAACACATCTGTCTTGAAAGAAGTACGACCAGAATGCTCCTTAGAAGCGAGGACGGTGAGACTTCGTCTCAAATACTTTGGACAGGTTATCAGAAGGGACTAGTCCCCAGAGAAGGACATCATGCTTGGTAAGGTAGAGGGTCAGCGAAGAAAAGGAAGACCCTCAATGAGATGGACTGACCTAGTAGCTGCAACAATGGGCTCAAACACAGCAATGATTGTGAGGATGGCACAGGACCAGGCAGTGTTTCATTCTGTTGTACATAGGGTTGCTATGAGTTGGAACCAACTTGATGGCACCTTATATAGATATGTATGTATGCATATGTAATATATATTTTTTAAATACCCTTACTACTAGGCAGAAACAATTCCATAAGGTATGGGGATAAAAATCAGAATTTGAAAAGAAAAGGAATTATAAGAACAAGAGAATAGGTGGTACGGAAGGACTTGTCAAAAGAATTGCCCACTATGTTCTCTTCCTATTTCTACAAATGTTAGTGTTACTATTAGATATCCCCTGAGAAGCAAACGAACAAGAATCTCCTAGTCATTAAAAAAAAAAATTAACAGCATGTATTTGTTTTGCTTTGTTATTTTGCATTTTGAAGTATCATGATCATAGTGTTAATTCATATTTTTTGCTGCAAAAACAGATAAAAAAATGTATTTCCTTGTATAAGTTTTGTAAGTACTTGGGTTTTACCATTTTTTTGTTCTGATTTCAATGAACTTCAGATGTTGCGATTTATGCAAAATGATGACAATTAGTACATTCTTCTGCTAACCCATGAGATGTATTTATATTAAAGACACTTTCTAAAACATATCTACTTCAAAAATTATTTTAAAATTATACCTTCTTTCTTTTCATTCTATACCATCTATTATATCATATGCATGAAAGAAATCCTTTTGCAACAATCGTGAATTTGCGAATTAAAATATCAAAACTCTGGCAGTATTGTTCATTTGGAAAAGGCAACGCCCTACAAGACCAGGTAAATGATTGTGTTCATTATTTTTTTGGTTCAGCACAAAGGCCCCTTCCCCTAGCCTGTCTTCCTCTGCTGCCAGAGCAGCCTCTGACATATCCCAGTGCCCGTTCCTGGCAGTCACTCACACTGCACAATTTGTGTTCCACACAGCATTCACTTCAGGCTTTTGGAGTCCTGGATGGGCCACCAGGGCACCTGACCGGCAGTCCCTGCAGCAGAAGCTTAACACCCAAATTACACTGGCTCCCTGCTTAGCATGAAATTGGCTTGAAATACAGATGCTCATAAGCAGCCCCTCTTGATGGCCTCAAGCTTGGTTACTGATGTGTATCCCTTTTAGACCCCAGGACAAGAGCCAGAGTCTCTCCAACTCTGCTGGCAATTTCCCCTCACTATTCCCTCCATTTGACAATTGAGAGAGGAAGAGAGAATGATTCAGCCCGATTCGTTTTTCTTTTGTGTCTAGATAACCTGAAATTTGTTCATGCAGCATTTCACATGTAATTGCTTCAAGTCTATTACTGTGTCTTTATGATGCCATCGTTCCTTCCCTGCAAAACAGCACAATAGAAAACAATTGCCCTATCTCTTTGGGGGTAATACTAGAGCCCAAGGGAAGGTACATGCTATGGAGAAGTGAAGCCAGAGATTTTGTGAAGATTCTCTTGATGAAGGAAAGGAGCTGAAGTTACAGGTGTATCAGGCTCTCTAAAATCATTGTGCTCCTGGAAAATTGTGCATAAACCTAACGTTTTACATAAGCACATTATCAGGGCTTCTAAAATTAAACACTGAAAGTGAAAAATGATGTTTTTTAAAAAAGATAATGATTTCCTAATTGGTAAATCTCAAGGCTCATATTGAGTTTCCTTAAAGTAGGATATTATCCATCTACGCAGAAAACAGGGACAGATCTAGATACAGCAAATTCATTTAATCCCAGCTAAAGTATGTAATTATATGTATACTAAGAGTTATGTTCATCATAGCATTCTTCATAGCAATGAAAAAATAGGTACAATCCAAATGTTAAGTGAAGGCTTTAATATATTTTATTGTTGTGCTTTAAGTGAAAGTTTACAATTCAAGTTAGTCTCTCATACAAAAATTTATACATACATTGTTTTGTGACCCTAGTTGATCTCTCTATACTGTGACAGCACATTCTTCCTTTCCACCCCGGATTTCCCATGTACATTCAACCAGCTCCTGACCCTCTCTGTCTTCTCATCTCGCCTCTGGACAGGAGCTGCCCATTTAGTCTCATATATCTACTTGAGCTAAGCACACTCTTCACGAGCATCATTTTATGTCCCATAATACAGTCTAATCTTTATCTGAAGAGTTGGCCTTGGGAATGGTTTTAGTTTTGGCCTAACAGAGTCTGGGGGCCATGTCTTCCAAGGTCCCGCCACTCTCAATCAAACCATTAAGTCTGGTGTTTTTACTAGCATTTGAGTTCTGTACCCCACCTTTCTCCTGCTCCATCAGGGACTCTGTTGTGTTCCCTATCAGGGCGGTCATTGTGGGAGCCAGGCACCGTCTAGTTCTTCTGGTCTCAGGCTGATGAAGTCTCTGGTTTATGTGGCCCTTTCTGTCTCTTGGGCTAATACTTTCCTTGTGTCCATTGTGTTCTTCATTCTCCTTTACTCCAGGTGGGTTGGGACGAATTGATGCGTCTTAGATAGCCACTTACCAGCTTTTAAGACCCCAAATGCTACTCACCAAAGTGGGATGCAGAATATTTTCTTTAAAAACTTTGTTATGCCAATTGACCTAGATGTCCCCTGAAACCATGGTCCCCAGACCCCTCCCCCTGCTACTCTGTCCCTCGAAATGTTTGGTTGTATTTAGGAAACTTCTTAGCTTTGGTTTAGTCCAGTTGTGCTGACTTCCCCTGTATTGTGTGTTGTCCTTCTCTTCACCTAAGATAACTCTTGTCTTCTTTCTAATAAGTGAATACCCCTCTCCCTCCCTCCCCACCCTTGTAACCATCAAAGAATGTTTTCTTTTGTGTTTAAACCTTTTCTTGAGTTCTTATAATAGTGGTCTTGTGCAATATTTGTCTGAAGGCTTTAATATTTTTAAGATAAAAATATTAAGTAGATCCATACAATCAGCTATAATGTATCCATTAAGAATTTGCGTTTTTAAAGTAGTTTACGTGCCTTGAAGTTAAAAAAAAAAAAAGACTCTACAGCAAAGAGAACTGGGTTTTAATATTGGCTCTCCTACTTATCGGCCATTTAATACTGAACTAGGCACTTCACCTTTCTGAGCCTATTTTCTTATGTGAAAGGTGAGGGTTAAAAAGAGTAACTACTTGAGTGGGTTGTTGTAAGAATTAAATGAGATTTCCTGGGTAAACTGCTTAGGCAGCACATGATGAAGTTATCTTTTATTGATCACTTACTATTACTATTATTAGATTGAATCATATGAGATTAACATTTTTTCTAGTTAAATGATTGAATGTTAACAATTTCATATGGTTAAACCAACTATAGTAAAACATTAAGAGATAAAACTGGATTAAAAAAAAAAAAGACTGTAAAATCTTATCCCAAAGTAAAAGTAGGCACAAATATACTAGTTGTTAACTCTGAAGCAATAGAATTATTCCGGAGTTTAGCAGTATTAAGATTATATTAGATCAAGGGTCTCAAATATAGATATTCTTCCCCACAAAATTTCTAAAGGAGATGTATATACCCAAGAGACAATGGCAAATGCCTAGCTCTTAGTCATAACATTAGTTTATCCACCCAGCTATGAGGAGTGGAACATAGAAAAAAATATGGCGCAAAGTTGTGGCTAGGTTCTTCCAAGCTAGGTTCGTAGATGGGAGAGAGGAAGGTGCATGACCCTGATCTGACCAGGCCATGGGCCTCATATGCAATATCCACATGGAAGCCTGAGGAAGCAGAAGCAGAAGCTGAATCTAGGTATGTGACCTGGCATCTCCGAGGGACTCTACAAAAGCTATTCCATTCTTCTAGAAGGAAGTCAAGAGGGCTGAGAAAAAGGAAGCTGTCCCAGAGTGGGGAGGTGAGTTAACAGCTTCTACTTACCATCCAATGTCTGCTTTCTCTGACTTTTGCCTTTTTTCTTAGCCCATAAACTTTTTATATTTTTCAAATGTGTTGCTACAGTAAGCATATGCAATTTTACAGAAAAAAGGACGAATCATTTTTTTTTAAGTTGAAGTTACACCCAATTAAAAATAATAGCATTAAAACATCCATAAGAAGTGCACCAGCTCTCACAGGTGAGAAATCAGTGGCTCCTTCTTTGTCATTTTGTCTCCTTCAACAGTTAAATATCCTTCAATGGTTAAGAGCTGCTTCATGTTCAAGGGTGGCTTAGCCTTAGGGGAAGGACTTAGAATAGAATTATATCCGAAGATGAGGAGAGAATGAATTCTTCCAGAACAAATGATTTCTAAAATCCTTAGCAGATGTGCATGCTCATCCTTTTCCCATCTCCTTACCTCTATACATTATAGGAGGTCTCCCTGTAGCAGTTAATAGAAAATTCAAATCATAAAAAGAAAGAAGGGGAGAAAAAAATACCCAAGTTACTAAAACAGAAAATGATGTGAATGGGCCCATTAGAGAAAATGGAGATCCACAGAGATTTGGCTTGTGTTTACTCTCCCTCCCTATGAAAATGGCCTTTTTATAAAAAAGAAAAGGCACTATCTCTTTTCTCCCTCTTTCCCTCTCTCTAATAATGAAGCCACACCGGGAAAGATTACAGTCCTAATCAGCTCCTGGAAAGGCAGATCACCCAAGAAATGCCATATTGCAGGCTTTCTGGTTTATTTTCGCTCCATCGTTTTATTATCCTGAGTATAGAAAATCAAACTTTGTCACTTAAGCTGCTATTCTTGGATGAATTTTGGAGCAGTCAGCAAGGTTCCTATAACAAACACATGACCACACACACTCGTGAGTGCACATACACATACACACACGGTATAAATTGGAGCACTCAGTTGCTGAGATTTCAGCAAGATGGCAAGAAAGATGAGAATAAATGTCCCATGGTCATTAAAATTCCCAAACTAATAACTTTGAGTATGGTGCAAAATGAATGATTGCTAAGAGAGAAGGGGTGGGAGGACCCTTTTCACTTAAGAAAATTAATTAATTAAAGGGTTAAGACTGATCGGTTAGAAAATCACCAGGAAAGGTCACTCCTAACAGAGCCCATTATGCTTAGAGGAAACAGTCATCAGCTCACCCTGCAAAATAAATGGCAGGGCTGCTGTATGTCAGAATACAAATGATTTGCAGAACCCTCTGCTAGTCTTGCTGCATTTTGCACGGGGAATACGCAGACGTGGGCATGTGTATGTTTATGTGTGCATGTGTGTATCTGGGTATCCCATTACAAATTACTGTCTTGGTATGAAGGACAACAGCCAGTTCACAGGCACAGCACCAGTACAGTAGAGTTCTATGTGTAGCTCAAATGCCTGGATCAGGTGCATTTTGTTTAGTTTTGTTTTCTCTCAATAGAATCTGGAAGACATGGTGGTTCCTAGCAGTCTGGACTCTTTTTTTTAAAATCACATATTTAGATGGATAAAGCTCCTAAATGAAATTCCTGTCTCAAGTCCAGGATGCGTCCTCCTGAAACTACATCTCTCAAAAGCCTGCTAAACCAATGACAGACATGGAGGAATTTGCCTTTAAAAGAAAAGATAATTCTAGCATATTTCAATGGCGCTTTTCCATCAGAATGTCCTAGGCTCAAACTGTGGTGGAAGGGACTCTGAGGTGTATCAATGTAGAAATACTGTGACCTTATTATCCCCAGAAACTACAGGTGTGTGATTTTGAAAAAGCCATATTCTGTGGAGTGGAATCATGGGAAAATAAATACATACTGACTGTTTAACATCTTTCCTAATTCTGAGAAGACTCAGGGAAATCTTTGTGCTGCTCTTCCTCTTCTGGTAGACTCTCAAGGTTCACTAATATTTTGGAGGAGGGGAAAGGAACTTAAACCTCACCTGGCAAACTCCAGAAATATTGTTTCAGGTCTTCATTCACTCATTTATTTAAATAATTTTAATGAGCTTACTTAATGTGCTGGGTACCCTAGCAGGCAATTTGTATATTCATCAAGGCATTTACAGTAGCTGCAAGACAGAAGAGTAAAGAAATACAGTCAACATAATGCAGCTAAAAACAGCTGCAAGAATAGGGCCTCAGAACTCAGTGGGAATAGTATGGAAGGGGGTAGGGAAAATAACTTGGTAATAAGGGCAGAAAACTCTGTCCCACCATGCTGAGCTCCAGTGTAAAATTCTTCCTCTGAAAGTTGACAGCCTCCCCAAGTGTGCAAATACAGATGCGTGCTTGTTTCTAACTCCTGAACGCAAGAGCCACCAGCTCTGAGGCATCGTCACAGGACAGCCTCCTACAGTTTTCATGCAGGGCGCCTTACGAATAACAGAAACTTTCAAGAATGATTTTGGTTTAAGAACAAGGATAAGTCCTTCTTGTGGGACTGGGCATGTAAGCACTCTGCCCTGTAAATTATGTGCAGATAGTATAGTCTCTCAAAATGAGCACACCACTGTTAACTTCTTCCAGCCTGCCATGCTGTTTATTAACTACAGTCCATTATTTGTAAAACATTTCTGGATTCAAAGGTGACAGTGAAAAGAGAAACAAAGGGGTGACAGTTGCTAAATGCACCACAAATTCAGGTCTCAGGGGCCAATGAGATCAGGAAAATGTCTGAAAAAAAACTTGCAGATTCTTCCCAAACAGCAGGAATAGTCACAGGCTCTCATGTTTCCAGAAGGCTCAGGGACGTGCGGGCTTGGGGACATTGACTGTTATGCTCTGGGGGCATTCATATGGGGAAATGATGTGTCAGGCAGATCAGCTGTCCGTTTGTTCCCCGTTTATGGAGCGGTGACATGTGAGTTTTCGCCCACCTCCATACTCACTGCTAAAAGGATACTATGGTATTAAAATATTCTACAAGTATTTTATTATTTTTGAGAATTGTATTATGTTCATTGAAATACCTGGAGATACCCTGAGGTTTTTAAAAAAGAGTAGAAATCACTGCCTTGAGTAAAATAACTTCACATCTGATTGCTGATAGCTCTCCTGACACTATTCATTTGGCATCTAATCATCCTTCCGTGAAGCCCCTCACAGCACTCCTGTCACCCTGTGGTATTACTGGAATCCTGAGTTGTTATTTAACTTTGTCACTGGCTACCAAAGCAAAGGTATGTGTCGTTGCCATAAAGTGACAGAGACCTTCTCCTCCAGCCCCCACCACATGCGTACATGCCTATTGATGGCATGACTTACGTGTACTTCTTGGACTTAAAATTGCACCTTCGTGGTACTCAGGAACTAAAGAAGAACGAAAATATTAACCATATAAACAATCAAAGCAACATAATTCCAAAGAATCCAGAAAGGTTTTGCTCTAAGGACGCCCTTGACAAACAGAGAAAATGAGCCTGTACTCTACCCTCTATAGAATCAGCAGTGCCTTCAAGGTGAGTACCACCCTATCGGCAATGGCAACTTCTAGCAGATCTGTGTGAACACAGTTGCCAAGTCAAAAACTTAAATAGGAAGTAGCCTCCGATTGCAACCACCTTCTAGGCACTGCCTCCTCATGACATAATGTTACAGAGTGATTACCAATAGCTCTGATTCTGAAACCAGTGTGAGACCCAGGCCTCCGCTATTTAGAGCATGCCAGTAATCTCTGTCAATATTAATTTTCCCTGTCCTGGTTTACATGTTTTCTTCTACACTATAAAAGGATCTGAATTTATGATTTACATGGACAGCACGACTGTTTCAGGACTAGATACAAAAGAGATTACACTCTTAATGCGGATGATAAATTTGCATCCTTGTAAATGGTGGAATATTTTAGCCATGAAAAATGGCAAGATGGGAGAACATGTTCACTGAAACTCGGATGCCCAGAAGTAAGTAATTGTCAACATTAGTGAGCAGCCCAGTCAAGCAAAACCCAGAAAAATGATGGGCCCATAGTTCATTGATTCATCTATGGCACTGTCTCTCACACACTGGAAATATCTAGGAGCTTTTAAAACTATCTATGTCCAGGACCCATTTTATCTTTGGGTGGAACCAAAAATACAAGTTTAAAAGCTCCCCAGGAGATGTGCCCAGTATTGAGAGCCGCTGAGTATGAAATGTTCTTAGCATAATTCCAGGCATATAATACATAATCAATAGAACAGCATCTACAAAATAGGTGACTTATTAATTTACTGATTTACTAAAGAGACATTGAGTACTCATCTTATGACATGTACTGTTCTCAGCTATGGTGCTATAACGTGAAGAAGTTCCAAACCAAACACTCTCAAGAAATCCAGTATCTAGTGAACTACAATGATACTTAGACAGTTATATTAGGATGCCCTGTGCTTATGTTGGAGGGACGCACAGGCATGGGAGTCAGTTTTTACCTGTTCCAATTCTCCACTAAGGATAATTAGCATCTGCAAAGCACTTTACAACTTACAGAGCATGTAGACAAGCATTAACTTATCATTTATAGCAACTCTAGCTAAGGAAAGTATTTCTGGAATACCCATTATGCAAATGAGGAAACTGAGGGTCACAGAGGCTTTTCAGTAAATGGTAGTTAGATCTCTTCCCTCTTTGCCTTTCGTCAATCAGAAGACCTGAGTTTCAGTTATGTTTCTACCGCTTGATAATTTACAATGTGCCAAGCAAGTTCTTTAAATATTTTATTTACTCACCATAATAGCCTGATTGATGTAATTATTATTATCCACAATATATGATATAGAAATCAAGGTTCAAAGACATAAGGTAACTTAGTTTAGTTACTCTCTACCATTTTAACTTGGAATATGGGTTCTCCAATTTAGTGGCCTTGAAATACCAGTCTTCCTACCTATAACACTACAGTGAATTTACCTGCCTCTATCTCCCTCCACGGCTGCTAACCAAAAGGTCACTGGTTCAAACCCACCAGCCACTCTGAGGGAGAAAGATGTGACAGTCTGCTTCCATAAAGATTTGCATCCTTGGAAACCCTACGGGGCAGTTCTACTTTGTCTTATAGGGTCGCTGTGAATCAGAATTGACTCAATGGCAGTGGGTTTGGTTTGGTTTTATCATCTCCTTCCAATTAGCTATTAATGATAATCAATGTAAAGATCATTCTTGAATATAATGTAAGCCCCAACTCTATAAAGCATTGTGTTGTTGTTAGATGCCATCAAGTCGATTCCGACTCATAGTGACCCTATGTACAACAGAACAAAACACTGCCCAGTCCTGCGCCATCCTCACAGTCGTTGTTATGCTTAAGCCCATGGTGGCAGCCACTGTGTCAACCAATCTCACTGAGGGTATTCCTCTTTTTTGCTGACCCTCTACTTTACCCAGCATGATGTCCTTCTCCAAGGACTGATCCCTCCTGACACATGTCCAAAGTATGTGAGACATAGTCTTGTCATCCTTGCTTCTAAGGAGCATTCTGGTTCTACTTCTTCCAAGACAGATTTGTTCATTCTTTTGGCAGTCCATGGTATATTCGATATTCTTCGCCAACACCATAATTCAAAGGTGTCAATTCTCCTTCAGTCTTCCTTATTCATCTTTCAGCTTTTACATGCATAGGAGGTGACTGAAAACACCATGGCTTCGGTCAGATGCACCTTAGTCTTCCAGGTGACATCTTTGCTTTTCAACACTTTAAAGAGGTCTTCTGCAGCAGATTTGCCCAGTGCAATGCGTCTTTTGATTTCTTGACTGCTGCTTCCATGGGTGTTGATTGTGGATCCAAGTAAAATGAAATCCTTGACAACTTCAATCCTTTCTCCGTTTATCATGATGTTGCTTATTGGTCCAGCTGTGAGGATTTTTGTTTTCTTTATGTTGAGGTATAATCCATACTGAAGGCTGTGGTCTTTGATCTTCATCAGTAAGTGCTTCAAGTCCTCTTTACTTTTAGCAAGGAAGGTGGTGTTATCTGCATAATACAGGTTGTTAATGAGTCTTCCTCCAATCCTGATGTCCCATTCTTCTTCATATAGTCCAGCATCACAGCAACATGCAAGCCCCCACAGTACGACAAACTGACAGACACATGGGGGAAAGCATTGTGGGTAACCAGAATAGAAGACATCTCAAATAAGGCAGTGCACTGTTCTTCACAGACAGAAGCACTGACAGTTCTATTGTGAGTTCGCAAAGTTTCTGTTGTTGTTAAGTGCCACCTAGTTTTTTCTGACTCATAGTGACCCTCTGTGCAACAGGAGGAAACACTGCCCGGTCCTGCACCATCCTCACAATCGTTGCTATGTCTGAGCCCATCCTTGCAGCCAATGTGTCAGTAAGTTTCCACCCCTGGCTAAATACAATAGTAATTCAATCAATGTTAAATTAGGTATATGTGTGTTCTCTCCAAGCTGAAATACTGCAGTATCAACAGATGCATTCAACAGGTGAGGAAAATGAGGCTCAGAGAGGGTAACATTAATCAAGGATTGGATAGGTTAACCATCTCAATTCTATCCTCCATAAAGATAGAAAACCCACCAGGAAAGAAATGTCAATGTTATTTCCAACAGGGGTAGGGATCAGACGGATATAAACCCAAAAACTCACTGCTGTGGAATCGATGGATATAGGGAGTATCAAATCAATGAAAAACAAAAGCTCACAAAGTGGAGAGAAGAGGAACTAAAATGTACAATCTGTATCTCTTCTACTCTACAAGGCCATTTCAGAAGTTTAATGCACACACTCATCAGCTTGAAATTTGCCATTATAAACTAGCCTAGTACCTGCACCTTGCCCTTTGCCCTAGGACAATGGGCCCTTGGAATAAGAGAAATGGCCCTAATTTTCAGTCTGAAGATATCCTGCAGAGTTATCTGGGAAGGATGGGAATGTGGATGAATTAGTCCCCAAGATCCAAGCTGGCAAACTGATGGACCTTAGGCTGCCAAGGAAGCAAGAATGGTGAGATTTTGGACATATTATCAGGAGGGACCAGTCCCTGGAGAAAGACATCAGGCTTGATAAGGCAGAGGGTCAACAAAAAAGAGGAAGACCCTCGATGAGATGGACTGACACAGTGGCTGCAACAAAGGGCTCAAACATAGCAATGATTGTGAGGATGGCGTAGGACTGGGCAGTATTTTGTTCTGTTGTACACAGGGTCACTATGAGTCAGAACCCACTTGACAGCACCTAACAACTAACAACAGGCTGCCATGCTGGCTAGTAAAGCTAAGCTAATCAGGACTGTCATGGAAGCAGCCATCCTCAGCTGTCCCTTGCTATCTGGCATCCTGACAGTAGCTGACTTCACCACTGTCCTCCTCCATCCCTCATGCTTCCTGGTGATTGGAGGGGTGAATGTATCATGTGCTTGGACTGCCCAGTGAATCAGTAACCAGGGGCCATTTTGAGTAAGAGTCTTCAAGTTCTGCAGATACTATAAAACTGACCCAAACAAAGAAAGTGGTGGGTACAAGAGACTCTTATGTCATCTCAGCACCACCTGAGAGTATCCGCCTATGACCCGTGGAGAGCTGCCAAGAAGAGGAGCTCAGAGGCCAGACCCCTAACAAGAGTGGAGCAGTAACAAGAAGCATTTGATGTCATCAGAACTCTGAGAATTTGCCAAGGCTACTATAGGCTGGGACCCACTGCTCCCTGGAAAAAGCATAGTCTCTGCATTGTAACATTTATTTGTTAAGTTCTGAAGAACCAGGTAGTCGGGACTGTTTTCTGTAACCCATAAAGAGGAAATGTCCCATGTAATCTAGAGAGAAGTGGGTAGTTTAAATTCCGACACTCCTCTAGGTAGATGTGATAGATTCTCTACTGGAAGAAAAGCAATAACAAATTGAGAAAGGATGATCCAGGAAGTTGGGAAAGGGTTGCAAAATAAGTGAGAAAACTGACATCACATTAAGTACCAAGTTATGAGACCAATCAAGTTCCAGGGGTTTCCAGACAAAAACTTCCCTTGCCCCACCAAGGAGAATTAACTCTTCGACCTATACCCATGGCTAATTCAAGTCCCCAATTATTTCAAATGATATGTGTTTCACATACTGCAATGAGTATAAATTTTCCAATTAATTTGTTTTAGGGTTGGGGTGAGAAAGGTGGACTTTTATGAAATCATCTTCTTTCTTTCAAACTCAAACAGTTAAAGCTAAGTTCACATTGGCCAGACTCAATGTTCTCATTTAAAAGGGGGGAATGAAGCAAGACATTCAAAGATAAATTCCTTTCAAAAAGCTCTGTTAAGTCTTGGTGCCCAGAAATGCTAGCAGAAATAAATACAGATTTTTTAAAAGAAAAAAAAAAGCCCTGTGCCTTTCATGAATTGATTGCATCTCCTGCTTCTGCAAGCTAAGAAGTCATAATCCTCTGCAATCACAGATTGTTTGAAGCCAATAAACCAAAGGTGATGACCTTGCTAATATATCCCAGCAGGAGAGAGAAATAAAGCCGTGCTGAGGAATAACTCTTCAGCACACCATTTCCTTCTGGAAAGAGGAGAACGGCGCCAAAAGTGCTCTGGCTTGATTTATGGATGAACAGTATTTCAGAAACTTCACCCGAAAAAAGAAAAAGGTTTCTCTAAAGTCCTGCAGTAATGCTGCGTTCACTTCCCTTGTCCTTTGTCACACGTGGCAAAGTACCCTATGCCTGGGTACTAGCTCCACTGCCACACATCTGGCCCCTGGCCTTTGCTCAAAGTTGAGTCAGGTCAATATTGGTGTTCCACATCCCCCTTCTAAAAATTCTATGAAATTCTCAGGTGAGAGCACAGTGCGAAGTGCTTGGGATTAGGAATCCAAACAGTGCCAATATTACATTTGTACTTGAGCAACCCTATAAGGCTAACAGAAGGAAAGAAAGTAGGGACACTGATAGGAATAAACCTACAACCACTTCACCATCACACCTGCTTCTAGCACTCATGGCAACATCATCATAAACACACAAAGTAACAGTGGCAACCTACATGCTGAAATTACATCAGTATTTGTCACCTCCTTCATGTGCGATGACAATAAATTAGAGCAAGACCTGACATTTGAGTAAACTACCCTCTGTTAACCTTTGATTACCTGTGATAGATAGCATGGGGCAGGCTTAATGTCAATTAATTACATCTAAAGATAACATTTTTTTAATTTAAATCTTCTTTCCCCAATAAACTTATCCTGCTGTTCCTCTTTTTACTGAGCATTTATTATTAGCTCAGAGCTATGCTTGGTGCTAGGGGTACGAAAGTGAAAAATCTAACACTCAGTCTTCAAACTATTCCCAGTCAGAGTGATAAATATACAGAAAGTACCTATAATTCAAATTACTATATTCAAAAAGAAAAAAATATGTACAACAGAAAGAGTTAGCACATGAGCAGTAATTTATTCTGTTTGTGGAAGGAAGTGTCAGGGAAGGGTCATACAAGAGAGGGTTGCTGTGGGGTTAAAAGCATGGGCTCTGAGGCCAGACAACCTGAATTCAAATCTCTCTACTGCTTAATATCCTTGTGAAACCGTGCCTGTTACTATTCTCTGACTCACTTTCCTCATCCATAAAGTGGGCATAATATAGTTCCTAACTCTTAGGGTTATTGTGATGATTAATACATATAAAACACTTAGAGGGGTGCCTGGCAAATGATAAATGATCAGTACAATTGGCTATCATTATTATTTACTAGGCAATTCAAAGAAAGGGGAAAGGTATTTTTGGCAAAGAAGACTACAGGAGTACAAGATTCAAAGTTTGTGTTTGTTTTGTAATATTTATCATCTGTTTAGGTGATAACGCACATAATGTGTCATCATAATCCTATTAGATAAATACTATTATAGCCCCTTTTCCAGATGAGGAAATGAAGCAGAGAGACCTCCCTGCAGTCTCAGAGCTAGTAAGTGGACAGTCTGGATTCATGCCCGGGCAGTCCAACGCCAGAGCCCCAGCACTGACCTGTTGTACAGAATGGCCTTCCGAGAGCACATGCTGTTTTGGCAGAACCAGTAAGTAGTTCACCATGGTGGTGACATGTAATACTCTTCCTTTGTTGAGCATTCTAATAAGTGGAGTGATCAAAGTCAAGCAATAAGGGCACCCATCAGGAGAGTGACAGAAAGGCAGAGCAATTGGGACTCCAGAAAATTCAACTCTAAACACTTGATTTTTTTAAAATAGGAAAGCAACATTTTTTTTGGCACGAGCTGCAGAGTAAGTTGTGACAATAAATGGTGACCAGAATTGATATAAAAAAATCACCCAAGTCACTTCCACATGACATTTGGGCTCCTCGCTCTCTTTTGACCACGGTAACAAGCGACTACCAGCTGTGATTAATATACAAGTCTTAGGCCTTGGAGATAGGAGCCACCTGGAAAAAACCAGAACCAGAAGAGAGAAGGCTTCTTGGTGTTCCCCAAAGATGCAGAGATGGGCTGTCACTCACTAACGTCTCAGGAGTGTGGGTCCTGACAGCAGATCCAGCTGTTCCACATACATGCAGAGAAACAACAGCACCTTCTCCTACAGAGCCAAGTGGATTTCTTAATAGCAGCTTTAACCAAAGGCTTTTCTGATTATCTCTACTGCTCTGACCAGTTCCCTTTCACAGAGTCCCCTGGGGGCTAGATATGGTCTAAGTTTAATATTATAAAAAGTCACATTCCTCTGGATATTATTTCTTAAGTGTTCTTTTAAACATGCTTGGATTTGGGGGCCTAGTATTTCACTGTTAGTCTTCCCTCCACCCTCGGCTTCTCCTTCTTCTCTATTTATCCTGAACCCCCAAATCTACCACTCCAGCCCCCTCAACCCCCTCACCCTCTTGTCCTGCCTCCATAAATCCCTGGAAGTACATAACCACCTGCATTCTTGCGTATTACACAAGGCTCACTGGAGAAAGAGCACAGCCACGCTAACCCCTGTCTGTAACCTCACCTGGATCTAAGGCATTACCAAGTGAAGCTTACGCATGTCACTAAGCAATCCTTCTCCATGTCTCCTAAGCAGCTCTAACTGATCATCAAGCCTCTTCTCAAGCCCATTTTCCATTCAACAAGCACCCAAACAGCAGGCCCTCCCTCAACTCCTCCATCTATCAGGGAAACTGATGAATGTGTACTCCCACTCCAGCCTCCCTACTTGGTGAAAGAGATGTCCCAATCTGTCCAATCCTCACTCCACCCTGATCTAGACAACGGCTGGAAAACTCTCCCATCTAAGCTCTGGAATCCATTTCCTCCCTATCACTCAATTCTTTATCAGTTTTAATCTCATTTAAATTTGCTACATTTTCAACTTCCTTCCAATGAGTCCTCTCCTAGAACATGGTCAGGTTTGCTCTCACTTAAAAGAGGGAAAAAGTTTCTTTAGTCTATGACCCCCTTCACACAAAATTAGTCTCCCTTGAAAGAGTGTCTCTATATCTTTTTCCCATGTCTTTACTTCTCATTCACTAGTCATAAGTGTCAGTAGATATCAGCAGAGAGGATGCATACACGTTTTCCAAACCAAACCTGTTGCTGTCAAGTTGACTCTGACTCCTAGAGACCCTACAGGACAGAGAAGAACTGCCCCATAAGGTTTCCAAGGCTGTAATCTTTACGGATGCAGACTGTCACATCTTTCTCCCATAGAGCAGCTGGTGGGTTCCAACTACCAACCTTTTCAGTTAGCAGCCAAGCACTTAACAACTAAGCCACAAGGACTCCTATGCACATTCTGAGCCTCCTGTAATTCAACTTTCCCACCAACACCTCCAGCAAGTCAGTGACATCTGCACTGGCAAATTTGGTGACCACTTCTCAAATATTTTTCTTGACTATTCTGTGGTGTTTCTTCTCACTTGTCCCCTGTGGCTACCTAGTTTTCTTCTTTCAAGTAACAGCTTCTTCAAATCCTTCTCAGGCTCCCCTGTTTGTCTGTCCAGGAACTAGTCATCTGTCCATTTCTTATGTTTACTTTTTTTCTATACACTCTCTCCTCTCTCTAGGCTCCTATTATCACAGCTTCTACTGCTTATCCTAATGTTTCCAAATATCCATCTTCACACTCATCCTTCTGCCTGGACTCCAAGGCCTTTTCTACCATAATTTACTGAATATTTCCATTTGAGTTTTCTAAATCTACCCCAACCTCAACATGTTAGAAAACAAACT
>NW_004443943.1:33446870-33464756 GCF_000243295.1 Trichechus manatus latirostris
ACACACTCAGTAAATAAACAATTAGCCTTCTTTAGCAGTCTAATTCCTACTCATTCTTCAAGGTTCAGCTCAGGTACCCTCTCCTCCAGGAAACCTTCCCATACCCATTCCAGAGCACCTTACAGTACCCCTATTAGGGAACTAGACATGCTGCTATAATCTCTCATGTATTTATCTGTCTCCCCCACCAGACTTTGAACTCCTTGAGGGCAATGATCAGATCTTACTCATACCTGGTTCACAGCATTTACTGTGATTCCAGGCATGTATTTCCTTATGCATTCATGTAATTTAGCAAATCTCACTTGAACACCTATGTACCAAGCACTGCCCCGGGCACCTGAGATACAATGAAAATAAGACAGGCAAAGTCTCTGCTCTCAAAGAGCTTATATTCTAATGGTAGAGTCAGATGAATAACAAAATCATTACAAATTACGACATGAGCTGTGAGTGAAATAAATAAGGTGCTATGGTAGAAAGAAGCAAGGTACTATTTTTAATACGGTGAATATAAATAAACTTTTTAATAAGGTGATATTTAGGCTGAAACCTGAAGAATGAGAAGGAGCCAGTATTCTGAACGAATGAATGAGACTGTATGTTCCTAAGGGTGAGTACTGTGTTCTGGGCATCTTTTGGCCTTCTTCTTCATGCCCAGTACAGAGCTCTATACTTAAATAGCATTTAGTCCCCATTATTTGCTTACTTATTAATAATAAGCCCAGGTTTTGATATAAAAGTGCAAACCAGAGCAGTGAGTGGGTAGGGAAACCCTCTGAGGAGTTATGAAGATATGGAAACATTTGGCTCCTATCAAGGAATAGGATGGTGGTGATCTACAACTTAAGGGTCTTTACACATGTAAGATTTTTACCATGTGGAGTTCAAAGACAATGTAGCAAAATGGGAACTAACATTCCAAATACTTCCTGAAATCTATAACCAGGCTTGATCTTGGAATACTAGTTGCTCTGCTTTCTCTGATAAAATTTTCTGCACTCAATTACTCAGTTTATATCTAAGTTATTTGGACATCAGGACAATGTTTGCTTCTGTGCACATCTAATTAACTGCTCGATAAAAGGAGATGAGGGAAACTTAGCAAAGTGCCAATCATTGAGGCAAATGACGAGTGTGAGGTTCAATCTGAGAACAGGCCCACAATGATTTCAAGAAGACCTGTAGCTTATTTGGGCAGAGAGGAGCTAGGTCCTTGTACAAAGAGCCTTCATGTGAATGTATAAGACCATTTCTCAAAATTGAGGGGACTAACAAGCATGCGAGGGCTCTACAGACATCACCAGATTCTCTGACTTGAAGCTCTGGGCTTTTCATGCCCCACTGAGAACCTCATGATGACATTTCACAAGCTCATGTACCACATTATTTAAAACATTATCTCTTAACATATAAAACATTATGTTAAAAATGAGGTTTAAATAAGCATAAGACATAGACCTAGCTTTCAAGGACCCTAAGCCACTTCTTAATATAGTGCTTCTAAGCAAAAAACATTTAATGAATCTTAATATGTGCCAAGTTCTATTTTAGGTGCTGAGCAAATAAAAATAACTAAGACATGGTCACAGTCTTTGGGTATCCAGGCTGGTATGGAAACAGACAAACATGTACAATTTGTGCATTAACTTTAACCCTAAATGTACCACATCCTATAGAAAGTATACCCTGAGGGTAGGCCCTTCACTGGATTTTGAATTTCTGGAGGGAAGGAGCAATTTCTTACTTGTATCCTTATCCCCACTGTCCACCTAATGCAGTGCTTGGCTCCAGCAAAGATTATAGCCTAGAAAACCCTATGGGGCAGTTCTACTCTGTCACATGAGGTCGCTAGGAGTAGAAATCAGCTTAAAGACACCTATCAACAACAATAACAGTAGATGTTTGTTGAGCTGAACTAAATAAATATACATCTAGTAAGTGTCATAAAACAGACACATAACACACTACAGGAGTACTAAGAAGCAATTTGTTTGTTGTCGTGTGTCATCAAGTGATTCCTACCCACAGAGACCCCATGTGACAGAGAAGAACTGCCTCATAGGGTTTCCTAGCCTGTAATGTTTACAGAAGCAAATTGCCAGGTCTTTTCTCCTGCCAAGTGGCTGCTGGGTTCAAACAGCTAACCTTTGATTTAACAGCCAAGCACTTAACCATTGAGCTACCAGGGCTCCTTTATCTTTGCTTGAGGGGGCAACAGTACAATAGGCCAATAAACATGAAAAGATGCTCAATATCACTAGTAATCATGGCAACACCCACTAAAACAAGTGGAGATCAAGACACCATTTTCACCAAAATACTGGCAAAAATGAAAGTATTGAAAATACTAGCCTGGTGAAGGGCTGGGGAAATGTGCAATCTATTCAATAATAGATTATGGGTGTAAGAATTGTTGCAATCTGCTTGGAATGTAATCTCAGGTCTCTATTAACGTTATAAACACATATATTTTAGATACAGTAATATCACCTTTATGATTCTACAGTACTTTACAGAGATAAAATTTCCAAAATGTAAGGACATGTTTACAAAAATGTTTATTGAAGTGCTGTTTATAATAGAAAATATAGTAAAAATTGACTAAAGACCCATCAGAAAGGTAATGGAAAGGCACTGCAGCATAGACGTTGAGAAAACAAACTGGCAAGCCACTCCGCCACTTACTGGTTGCATGACCACTGGGCAAGCTAGTTAATTTTTCGAAGTCTCAGTTTTCTCATCTGTAAACTGGGCAATATTAGTAGTACCTACTTAATAGGGTTGTTATGAAGATAAAAAAAACTTTGAGAACACTTCCTGGCACTAAATAAATGTTAATTAAGCATGTAGTTATTTAATAAAGTACACAACCTCCATACTATGCAATGCTCAAAAATCTGGTATGCAAGCTATGACTCATTGTTACATGAAATAAAGCTAGTTGTCAGAGTCCTGTGAGTAGTTTACTCCTAATTTCTTTACCACCACTCATCTGTCAGTTTGGATAACACTGCAAAGAACGGGAATTCCAAACACTTAATTGTGCTCATGCGGAACCTGTACATAGACCAAGAGGCAGTCATTTGAACACAGCAAGGGAATATTGTGTGGTTTAAAATCAGGACAGGTGTGTGTCAGGGTTGTATCCTTTCACCATACTCATTCACTGTGTATGCTGAGCAAATAATCTGAGAAGTGGGACTATATGAAGAAGAATGGGGCATCAGAATTGGAGGAAGACTCATTAGCAACCTGCAATATGCAAATACCATGACCTCGCTTGTTGGAAATGAAGAGGACTTGAAGCACTTACTGATGAAGATCAAAGACCATAGCTTTCAGTATGGATTACACCTCAACATAAAGAAAATAAAAATCCTCACAACTGGACCAATAAGCAACATCATGATACATGGAGAAAAGATTGAAGTTGTCATGGATTTCATTTTACTTGGATCCATAACCAACGCCCATGGAAGCAGCAGTCAAGAAATCAAAGACGAACTGCATTGGACAAATCTGCTGCAAAAGACCTCTTTAAAGTATTGAAAAGCACAGATGTCACCTAGAGGACTAAGGTGTGCCTGACCCAAGCCATGGTATTTTCAATCGCTTCATATGCATTCAAAAGCTGGACAATGAATAAGGAAGACCAAAGAAATTGATGCTTTTGAATTATGGTGTGGGTGAAGAATACTGAATACACCATGGACTGCCAGAACAACAAATAAATCTGTCTTGGAAGAAGTTACAGCCAGAGTGCTTCTTAGAAGGGAGGATGGTGAGACTTCGTCTTAGGTACTTCGGACATGTTATCAGGAGGGCCTGTCCCTGGAGAAGGGCATCATGCTTGGTAAAGCAGAGGATGAGCAAAAAAAAGAGGAAGACCCTCAACAAGATGGACTGACACAGTGGTTGCAACAATGGACTCAAACATAGCAACAATTGTAAGGATGGCGCAGGATGGATAAGTGTTTTGTTCTGTTGAACACGGGGTTGCTATTAGTCAGAACTGACCCGACAGCACCTAACAACAACAACAACAACGTTTTCTTAAACAAACATGTAATCCTGGCATGTGCTTATCTATTGGTATTTTTTAGTTGTCATAAACATACGGATGGAATCACTGACCTCAGGAAAGTAGGATCTATGCGGGAAGGAAGACGTTATTTACATTTTCTTTGTGCGCTCACTGTCTGGCTCATTATAATATACATATATCACTCTTTATGATTTTTAAAATATAACAATAAAATCTAATAAAATAATAAAATTAATTTATTTGTTCAGGAACCACAAGCAGTTCCGTATGACCCAAATATGGAGATTGGATCATGAATTATAAAGATCGAAAGAGGAAGACTGGTGCAAGAATCCAAAGTACCTGCTGATCCTGCTGGGGAGCTTGGCCATCCCCTGTGTGCCACTGAGGAGGTGCTAAACAGTTGTAAGCAGAGGACTGAATAACATCATGGAGCTTGCGTAACACAAGGAATTTCTTGCAAGGAGAAGTATCACAGTCTAGTTTTGTTCTTTATAATTTTTTTAGGGTTGTGTATCCCTATTCAATTATTTTGTTGGATTTTGTAGCAAAGCATCCTTCCAAGCAAGGAATAGGAACCCGACTCAAGCCCTCCTTGCTCTCCCCCTGGACAGAGAGTAGGAAGGAAAGAAGCTTCTATCTAATGGGAATTCCCCACATGACTGGCAAAGGGCTCACTTTCAGGTCAGCTTCTATCAGCCTGAACACCAGGTGGGTGCTCGTCAGAGGGCACGGGCTACAGCCAAACCCACACAGCCACTGCCTCAGGGCACTCTACGGTCATTCCCTGCAAAAAAAGACTCTACAGGAAACTTCCCTTGACAATAACTGTGTGTAACTCCCAAGAATAAACAAAGTGTCTCCTGGGAGAATAGCAAATAGGGCTGGCTCCCTGTGCAGAATCAAATAAAAAACCCTAACCCATTCTTTCTACTTTCACCATAAGCGTCTTTCTCCCGCCAAGGCAGGCTCTGCTGTCTGAGTAGTATATTGTTTTGGAGATGTGGTCAGAGGCTTTCTTGTGTCTTTTACGTGGATCTAAAAGTGGGATAATGAATTTGAGGAGAAGCCAGCCATGTCACTCAAGATCTAAGGCAGAGAGGCCAGTGGGTTGTATGCCCCTTGAGGAGAAAACACTTTTAGTTCCCTCAAGAACTGCCCAGAGACTTCTCACCAGCTAAGCTTCTCTCAGCAGAGTTCCGATTACCCCAGTACAACGGGAAAAAAGATGAATACATTTCTTCTCAGAGGTACTGCATCTGGATTTTGACATTTTATGTATCTCAACCTTTAAGCTTATCTTGCTTCAATATGGTAAAACCACCCTGCTCTGCCAAATCTCATAGGTTAATCCACTACAAATTGGAGACAATTCTGAGGTGCAGTTAAGTGTTCTGTGTCAGATCATCCCCTTTCCTCTCAGTTTGACTCCCAGAGTGAACTACAACACAGAACAAAACAAAATCAACAGCTTGCTCCAGGATTAAGGTGTAATCAATGACAAGACCAACTGGGAGCGACAGCTCATTAATTTGGTTCAGCGGCATCCCTCTGTCATCCAGGGCTTGTTGATCCAGCAAGGCTGAAAGCCCTGGGACACTGCGACAAGGTCAGATGCCTCTCGGCCTCTCTCTAAGTCTAATGCCCCAAAGTCATTTGACACTATAGTCATTTTGACTATACAGCTGGTAGAAGTTATAAAGAATAAGGGCTCAATTGAAAAGTGCATGTATCTATTTGTTGGCGAAGAAGTCATTTTTCTGGTGCTCAGTATTGTCCTGGAGTAGGGTTGATGCTGCTCAGAATGGTGCTGAGATTTGAAAACTCTGCGTGCGTGTGCGTGTGTGTGTGGGGACAGGCAGTTTCCGACTTACGACAGAGTTCCATTCCGACAACTCCATCATAAGTTGGTTCTGATGTAAATCAAGTATCTTTTTTTTTTTTTTTAGTTTTCATTATTATTGCCTTTTATTATCAGTATCTTTATAAATCCAATCTTTGTCTTTAAGGGTTGGAAACATTACATTTAAACTTACATATATTTTAATACATACAAATTACTAATGATAAGACGTACAAAAAAAACCAGACGGTCATAAGTGCAGTTCATCATAACTTGAATACATCATAAGTTGGGGACCACATACACACACACACATATATAAAATCTCATATAAACATATATGAATTGGTTTTTTTTTGTTTGTTTGCTTATAGTCACCAGAAGGCAGAAGGGAGTCTGGAAGACAGATAAGCAATGTACGCATGGCGTTTATCTATTAACTAACGTCTGTAAGTTCGTGCACTACTGCTTACTAGATGTGTGTCTTTGAACACACTGTAAAAATGAATTGAGAGGATGCCATGAGATAATGCATGTCTAACACTTAGCATACTACCTGGCACATAGCGAGTGTTCAATAAAAGTTAGCATTTATTTATGTTGTCATGATTATCATTATCAACACCATCATCACCATTATCTTTTAAATGGCAAGGTGCTGGGTTTAAGGACTTAAAGTCTAGTTGAGAAGAGAAAATATACACATGAGCACAGTAAAGAAGCAACACTTACCCCATATCTTTATTACAACACTTGTGGTTGTATGACAGTTTGTCTATTTACATTAGATTTATCTTCTTCTGGGATCTGGCAGTTCTGGGTGGCTGCTAATGTACCTTATTCAATATAATTACATAAGGCAGGTTACTTGCCTGTACAATTGTCTCTTACCTTAACTGTCCACACATCTCTGTCCCCCTGGAGACAATGAACACCTGGAGAACACAGCCTATGTGCTATCAATCTATGTACCCACTCACTTTCCCCTCCCTGGACCAGCATAACCTAGGGCATAAAGGAGTTAATCAATACATCTTTGTTAAATAAAGGAAAGAGAAAGAAAATTATATGCTGATGGCCACAGAGTAGAGAAAAAACTGCAGGATTCACTGGTCTGTTCAGTAACAGATATTTACTGAGCATCATCTACTTGCTAAGTGCTGTGCTCAGTGCTATGGGTGCCACAAGAATGTCCAAAACACAGCCTGGGACACAAACGAGCCCCCAGCTTTCGGTGTAGGCAGGTATTCTGAGAAGAAAATACAAGCTGAGGCCGAAGAAAATGAGTCCACTCTTGGCTGTTCTAATCTCCCGCAACCAGGGCTGCACTCAATGACCCAGAACTGAGAGGTATTCTCTTCCTAACCCCTATCCTCCTCCCTCCCAGCCTGCCTCCCTTGTCCTCTGTAACAAGACCCACAAGGAGGTTCCCTAAGTAGGGAGTACGGGTATCCAGAGGTGCTCAAAAATGCAACCCTACCAAAGCATGTGTGAAGTATTCTAAACATCGTTCCTTCTCAATCTCTTTTCTTTTTCTTTTCTAAATGCCATTTTAGAAAGGTGTGTGCTAAGGCATGTGCTCTTCCTTTTAAAATATTAAAATGATCAGTATCTAATATTATAGTCCAAAACCATGATGGCACAGTGGTTAAGAGCTATGGCTGCTAACCAAAAGGTCAGCAGTTCGAATCCACCAGGCACTCCTTAGAAACCCTACAGGGGCAGTTCTACTCGGTCTTATAGGGTCGCTATGAGTTGGAATCGACTCCTTAGCAACGGGTTTGGGTTTTGCTTTGTTTTGTTTTTTTGGTTTTATCGTCATTTGCAATATATGACATGGGATGTATATGGCAAATAACAACTGTGAGTGCATTAGAAAAGTACGTAAATATTTTGGGGCATTGTGTGTGTGTGTGTGAGAGAGAGAGAAAGAGAGAGGAAGGGAGGGAGAGTATATGGATATTATATATTATGTTATGTGTTATATATAAAATCACTGCCCTCAATAAAAGCAGGATAAGTCAGTTCAGCTCATATTCTGCCTGAGGCCTTCCAGGTGGATCTTCTGCCAAGGGCCCCCTACCTGGACCAAGCACTCTTTCCAGCGCTGCCACGGCAACCTGTACACAGCTGTCATGACACCTCCAAACTGTAGCATGAACATCTGGTTACTTGTCTGATGCCTTCAGTGGGCCTGATTTATCTCTGATACTTGAGTGTCTAGGGTAGTACGCAGCACATAATGGGTACTAAACACATGTATAGAAAATAGGTAAATAAATGCATGAAAGAATGAACTCATTAAATAGATAAAACTTTTTGCCTCAGTGAAATAGAGCTGGAGATTGAAAGGTCAGCAGATAATTCTTGCCAGACCTTCCTAAGCTTCAGCCCATGGAGGCTGCACCTTCAGAAGGAAGGTCAGATACCAATGAAAGGTGATGCCATTTTTTATTTCATTAACCAGCCCCCAAGATCAGAAAACCACCTTCTTCCTCCCTTTCACCCTGGGAGCATCTGTAATGATGCCCCATCAGAGAGAAAGAAGCATGATAAGCCTGAGGTTCAGCAGTCCAGGATGACTTGCTCCTCACACCTTCTAGCACGCCCTTCCCACTGCTCATGTGGAGAGTGATGACTGCTGAAGGCCTCTATCCCACTGGGACAAAACCACACAGCTTTTAATTTTCTAACATGCAGACTATATATAGTGAATGCACTGTAAAAATCAAGTTTTTTAAAAAATTTTATTTTAATCTCATATGTACATAAATTAGAGAAATCTATCAAGGAAGCATAAGCTGACTCAGAGTCACAGAAATTCTGATGAAGGGTTTCTGCATTTAAATAATACAGGAGGTGTCGGACCATTAATGCACTAAAGAATTGCACTTTTTTAAGGCTCCTACACAAATCCTCATACTTTAATTCAGTTACAGTTTCCCTGGGACAGCAAGTCTTCATAACTGACCTCCTAGTTGAGGAAGGAGATAAACAATCTAAATGCCCGACAGCAAATAAAAGAACGGGTCTGTCCTTTTCTTTGGTCAACCACAAGTCTCCTAAAACACAAGACAGTGTTCGTGTACATAGTGTCGAGCTCAGTGGAAAACAGACGTTAGGTTAAAAAGGAATTCTATGAACAATCGGCTTATGGGGTATGGTATCTTCCACTGGAGTGTCTAACCAACCTATGATCTTCCTCTTCTATGACCACTGCATTCCCCAAAAGGGGCAGGCACTGCTAAAAAATTGCTGCTAGGTAAATCTACTCCCCACCCCACTCCTCCCGAAGACAACTGCAGTCATTGCTGAATGTACACACAGACTGGAGTCTTTCTCACTAGACCGCAGCTCTGACACTGACATGCAAACTGTCAGGTGATGAAAACCCCCACTGATCTTACACGGTGGACACCCACTGGCTTTTGTCTGCCCAGAGAGCACCCTCCTTTATCTGTTAATAGTATGTAAGTTTCCCTTAGGGAATTACTTCCACTCAGTGTGAGTGTGTGTGAGTGTGTGTGTGTGTGTGTGTTGGGGGATGCTAAAGAGAAGCAATACTCAACCTACTCTGTCCTGTAGGGTTACTATGAGTCGGAATCTACTCGATGGAAACAGGTTTGGTTGTGGGTTTTATAACAAGGGCAATGACCAATCAGAATAGACTCTGGACTTGCCACCTTGCCAATGATCACTGAATATTATCCCTGGAGTTGTCCCCATGCTCTCCCAACCTCAAGGATTAGTGCATGATCCAGTCCTAAATAATACTGCCAATGCTCTCCTGGGCTTTAGTGATTGGTCTGGATGTAGGAATACAACCAACACTGGCAGAGAAGAGCCAATCAGCAGCAAAGTAAATAAAGCAGATTTTTGGAAAATAGATGGAAATAATAGGATATATAGGCCCAAAGAACAGGAGGGGAAAGAAAAGATGCCTGGATTTCTGAGGACCTTGCCGTCCTTGGATTCGGGCCTTAAGGAGCCCAACTGCATATTTTGCCCCAATATTGAGTTGCTTTGCCCCAAAGGCTATGTATCCATTCCTTCAAAAGAATATTTATTAAGCACTCTATCTGTATGTGGCAATACAGTGTGAATCCCAGAGCTATGAGTGTGAGCACACACCTGCGGGCTGCTAGTGAAATGCAGGACCACAGAAGGGAAGTGAGTGAATGATTATCGCACTGGTAGCCTGCCTGGGTTCTGCAGACCCAGAGAGGGTGCTGATTCCCTCTGCAGAGACCTCCCCTCATTCCTTTCTGCTCCAATAATCTCACAGATCAGCGGGAGCCGTGGGGACCAAAACACAGCAACACAACCTCATGTACAGTTAACAAAACGAATGGACTGTGACACAAAGAAGGAGTCCATAAAGAAGGTAAGGATCTGACTGCTTGGAGATAAACCCTAACCCACTGTTAAGGGAAATGTACAGCAAACCAAAAAAGAAAGAGGTGCAAATAACCAGCAACCTTAGAGGGGGTAAGGCATTAGAGCAAGAGCAGGCATCATGCTTAAATAAGGCAGTGATTATTAGCTCAATTTATCTACCTACCTCCAAAGCGAGCTCTCAGTGATGCTCCCCAGGTTATAGTCGTAGAGCTTTGTCAAAATGAGAATCACCTGAAGGCAAAAGAAAAAAAATCACGGTTAGTCTCAAACAATTACAATCTCTTAGAACTGAAATAGCCCAAGGGAGGATTCCTTTAACTGGTGCTTAACATAACTGAATGAATTGTTACAGCATTGCTCTGCTGAAGGGAATGGGTTTGCCAATGCCTTCCACAAGGCCACTTGGCCTTATCCCCTCCCGACTTCTCATCCTCTCATCCCACACCAAGAGTTACCTGACTACTCTGGCATTTCTCACCTAGTGGCCTTAACACTTTCAGGAAAGGCTGTCAGAGCTGTCAGATTTGCACCACACAGGGCAGCCACTAAGGAGCCCTCGTGGCACAGTGGTTAAGTGCTAGGCTGCTAAAGGAAAGGTTGGTGACTGGAACTCACCAGCCACTTCACAGGAGAAAGACATGGCAGTTTGCTTCTGTAAAGATTACAGCCTTGGAAACCCTATGGTGCAGTTCTACTCTGTCCTATAGGGTCGCTATCAGTTGGAATCGCCTCGATGACAATGAGTAGGGCGGCTACTGAGCAGAAAATAGGAAGAGAAAGTTTAGTGATCCAGTTGCCAGCCTCACCACTTACAGCTGGACCACAATGGGCAGGTTACTTAACTTCTCTGAAGCTCAGCATTCCCAGCTATTAAAGCCCATAATGCTCTTCTCTCTCTAAAGGTTGCTATGAGGAGTTAAGCAATAAAATTACCTGTCAATTAGCAAGAGGCTCTTAAATGTTAGTTCCTTCCCTTTCTCCTCTGGGGGCCTGGCTTTACCTACTTCTTCTGGTCTCCCAATTGCTAGCCATGGGACAGAAGCCACAAAGGCTAAGTAAGCAACAGCATTTTAATAGCAGCCATGCTAGGTTTCATCGAGTCCTGAAGCTTTTAGAACTTGCAGGTGCTCCATAAGAAAAAGTATACAAAATTTTGAATAAACAATTAAAACCAGATCCTGGGAATGGGCCTGTGCAATTAGGCGGCCCTGAAGCTTACATTTCATTAGCTTCATGGCAAATTCCTCCTTGGATTTTCATTTATCACTGTTTCCACCTTACTCAGAGAAACCCAAACGATTTAATTCATTCCTTCAGAATCCAACAAACCTTTATTAAGCATTTATTAGAAGCCCAAGATTTTGCCTGATGCCAGACACAAAGAAATACGGACAAGGCCTAGGAGTTTATGATCCAATTACAACAGAATGCACTCATCAAAGAAAAAGGAAGTCGATGGAGGGCCGATTTACCGGTTCTAAGTCCTACTGAAACTCAATACCCATCACAGCAGCACTGAGAAAGTGGCTTATCTAGGTGCCTGCAGAGACCACCAGGTCTACCTGGTTAGTTAAGGTACATGCACCCCAGAACACTTGGGAAGATTCAACAGAGCAGTGTGTTCCCCACCACTGAATTCCCACTCCTTACTCGTTCCTCTTATATAAGGAAAGAACCTAATGGATCTGCTCCACTTACTGATGTGGTTTATATTTTTCTCCTGATACTCATAACCTAGAACATTTGGCCCGGTTGCTTCTGACTCAGCAGAAAAATGTTGACATCAATTTCCTGGTCTTTTCTCGGAAGGCCCAGGGATCAGTTCTAGCCACAGTGAGTGCAGAACATCCTAATCTTGAATTCCAAGGCAGCGAGCTGCAGAACCCTTCCAAGCACTGCTCTGCCACCACAGGGCTTGATTTACTGAATTTGCAAGCATCAATGAGCAGATTCTTAACACTGCCTTCATAGCAAGCAAACTGGAACTCCATGACCTCAGATTTGTTCCAAGTTCAAGGAAATGGAGAACTACAACGGCCGCAAGACAAAGATAGAGATCCCTGAGGTCCTGTCCTCAAAGGCCACCCATCTCCTAAACCACAGCACAAGTTTCCTCAAAGGATCTGATCAAAACTTGATTCTATAGCAAAACGTGAGCATGTGTGAGGTGCAGGGCACCCTATGGACACATCAGATGGCATGCCTGCGGTGGGGGCATATGCTTAGCAGATCCGCTTGCCAATTAAGTCACTCTAAGTGCTAAATTTCAATCACTGCCATCCCAGGAACACTGATCAGTGGCAGCAGGGTGGCAGTTTGTTTGAAGGCACAGAACGATGTTGCTACTCCACCTTGGTGCGATTTTGCCGAACAGGTCTATAAATCCCCCACCAAGAAAATGGGAGTGTGGGCATAAAGATTTCTAGGTAGTTGCTCTCCTGATACAATACAGCAGTAAACTAAATAACAAAGTTCAGCTGGTCACAGGCCGTGTCTCCCATTCATCTGAGGAGGGAATTCAGAGCAGTGGAGAAGAAACCCTTTAACCCAGCGTGTAATGGTGTGGAGCCGCGGGCGCATGCACGCAGAAATTGTTTAACCAATTCCTAGGGCAGGTGGGAAGGGAAGTAAAAACCCGCTCCTTGCTCCTTCTTGCTGGGCTACTAAAACGAAAATGCCAGTGATACACTCAAGCAGTTTATCAATACTGAGCAGAAGAGGCGTCCTTTTGGCATTTCAAAGCATATCTGCTTGGATCAATCTATTTAAGCTCTCTGTTTCCAGAACGGGAGCAAGAAAGAAGGGAGGACTGCTAACCTTTAGTTAGGTTTTCAGTCAATTATTTGAGATAGCTCCCTCATTTTTCACCTTTACTGTCAGATGCATTGTTTACCACCTACTCCTGGATAGTGGTGAGTCATTATATTAGTTCTGTTTCGTTGGTGGCTTTTCTGCTCCGGTTAATTAACAATCCTATTCAACAGAATTAGCACCTGTTAAAGAGGCCTGGCCACAGCCAAATGCAGCTACAGCACTCGGGTATGACTACTAGCAAATGAGACAAAGGGAAAAATGCAATGGCCTATTCTGCTCTTATCATGTATTACTTTTGTGTGGTTTCCAAACTTTTGAAAACTCAGTGGAGCTTTTTTATGAAGTGGTATTGTATATGTGATACATAAGTGGCATTTTATTTTCATTTGTTCAGTAACAATTTTCATGTACAGATTTAGCCTTGAGTTCAAGTTTATAGCATTTAGGTATAAAGTCCATCATTGAGAACAAGGCTGTTTTGATGAACACATACACATGCGCAAACACACACATATAACGGGATATCCATCAGCATCTCAATTTATTTCTGTATCTTGGTTTCATTATATAGTATCAAAATATCCCTAATTCACAACAATAAGCAGTGGCCATATAGTAATAATTTAGGTTCTTCTCTAAATCTTAGGATGCTATCTTTAAATAGCTATAACACAAATATTTATGGCTCAACAATTCCTGCCTACATTGTAACAGAACCTCAGCATCCCATTATTTACGGGACTTTCCAAAGTGACGTGTCCCAGGTACCCCCCAAGCCAGTCTAGCTGCTGGTATCACCACATGACATCAATCCTGCTCTTTTTCTGTGGCTCCTTCTGGTCATATCCGCTGCTTCTGGAAGGAACTCCATTGTCCATTCTTATAAAGAGAATGCGGATACCCACTCACCAAGTTGCTGTTCTCAAATCGTCCACTCCTTGGAGAGAAGGAGGGTTCTAGAAACAGTGCCAGGTTCTGTGCAGGGTCTGTGAGGGAGTGAGGAAGGGCTTCCTCCCCAGCTCTGAGCCAAATTTTCATCACCTGGGCTCCAAAATAATCACCCCTTTGCCCAAGGATTTCCAAAGCTCCTACTGAATAATTCCACCGACTTCAGCCTCTTGCACTCCTCTCTACATAAGGGGTGAGAAACCATCACAAAAGACCCTGTGGAAGGAAGACAACTAGTAACTCTACCCTTTGTCCAACCCAAACTCTCATCTGTACTTGGTTACAAAACAAAAGCATTCATGTAGATTAAAAAAAAAAACAAAACAAACCTGTTGCCCTCGAGTTGATTCCAAATCATAGCGACCTATAGGACAGAAGAGAACTGCCCCATAGGGTTTCCAAGTAGCACATGGTGGATCTGAACTGCCCACATTTCGGCTAACAGCTGTAGGTCTTAACCACTACACCAA
Source organism: Trichechus manatus latirostris (assembly GCF_000243295.1). Lineage (NCBI taxonomy): Eukaryota > Metazoa > Chordata > Mammalia > Sirenia > Trichechidae > Trichechus > Trichechus manatus. The sequence continues at coordinate 33,461,392 of NW_004443943.1, forward strand.
CAATAGACACTATATGTGGATAACTAATAAAGAGTGTTCTAGTGTAAATTAGAAAAAGCCAGTCAAAAATGTTCCATTATATCAAAATGGCAGGGTAAGCTTTACTTCAAGGTATGTGTTAAAATGAATTAACCTGGCAGCAGCATAAATTAATACATTGACAACCTCTATTATGCCAGTTATTAGTCATGTAACGCCTTTTAGTGTGACAGCGTGTTTTTTAAATTAACACAGAAACATTATTTAGAAATGAAACCTACACCAAACATTTAAGGAATCGCTATAACACTTGCAGGTAACCTGGTGCTACAGAACATACTTTTGACAACTTCTGTATTAATTACTACAATGCCTAGAACCACAATTTGTTCCACACTCTCTAAGCAGCAGCATAGGAATTCTCCCATTTCTTTTCTGAAGAAAAAACATAGTGTCTTCCCCCTTTCTTGTAGTGCATTAAAGAATTCACCCCCATGGGAGGGAATGGAAGGATGGTGGTTCCACACAGTTGCCCCTCCTCTCATTCCCAAGAAGGAATGCACATATTCCCCTATGAGTGGTCCCTCTAGTTTTTATTGCTCAGAGACAGCAACCTGGTTTGAAGGCCAAGGACTAATAAGAATCTTCCTTGAAGGCTAAGTTTGTCTAGCAAGCTTATTATTTTGCTTAAACTATGAATTTAGGGAACTAATGGAAACTTAAGAAGATTCAAGTTCTAGAAGGATACTTGGTCCGGCCACTGCTTGTTACCTCATCTCACCTTCACCTCAGGGAAATCTCAGAAAACTGGGACATGTCTCCTGATTTTTCAATTATTAATGATTTGCATTCTTTTTCTCTCACTCAGTGGCTAACTGTGAAAGTGGAATTGAATCTCAAGGGGATCAAAAGTGTGGTCTTAGCCTCCACGACAGTGAAGTGAGGAGTTTGGGCTACAAGTTCCCTGATGGCCAAATTCTGAATAATGGTGACAGGGGTCCTACTCTCTAAAACAAGACATTTTCCTTCCCATTCTTCTCAGCAGTCATTAGTGATTCAGGGCTGACTTGGGCAGGTGTTTCTGTAATTTTAACACATGGGGCGACTCCACAGAGCTCAACAATGCCAGTGTTCACTATTCCTTTCACCTGGGGTGGGTCACAGTCTGGCTCAGATGAGCAATGGGATGACCGCATTGAAGATGCCAGCAGGCTGGGTGAGTTCTGGAACTGGCTACCTCTGTCCTTCCTCCTCCAGAGTCCAGTAGGTCCCTGGGGTCTCCTCACTGCCCAAGCTCAGATGGCCACCTCTCTGCTTACTGGGGCAGCTTGTCAGACACCATTCAGTGATTTTTACAAACATGGGTGAAAGATAATACGAGCAGAGGGACTTATAAGGGGCCTGAAGAGATTTGGAACAATCTTTCACGGAGATTGAAGAGTTGCATAAGATATATGGGAGGGTGTTCCAACAGCCAGGAATTTGTTTCGTTTTTGGTTGTTTTCTCCGTATTCCATTTTCAGGAAAAAGAAGCAAACCCACAATAGCAGTTTTCCTAACATAATACCTGTTCTACACTGCCTTTGACTCAGTAAGCATTTATTCAACTTTCCAAGTTGAACAAGGGTTTTTCATTCTTTTGGCGAACCATAAATCTTTGAGGAATATGATCTGATAAAAGTTATGAGCATCAAACAATGAATGTAACTTTAAAGATATCACTGATCTCGTAATCCTAAGGGGTACATGAATCCAGGAAAAAGAACCCACTATAGTTCCCTGAAAATGAGAGCTTTGTTCAGAAGAAAGAACTTGCAGCTCTAAAATTCTACACATTTAATTCAATAAACATTTATTAAGCCCTTGTTAAGAGGCAGGAATAAAAAATACGTGATGTGTGGTGCAAGAGGAAAATCAGACACGGTCTGAAGTTCACAGTCTAGTGGAACAGCAGACTTGCACGCACAGTTACAAAACAAGGAATACAAATGATGAAAGAGAAAAGTGCTTTTGTCTTGTAGGGAGCAAGAAAGAAAGATGTGATCAGGAATGAGCTCATGTAAGAGGAGGTATTCAAAACAGATCCCAGAGGCTATATGGGATTCAGATGGAAATGGGCAGGCCTATAACCACCCAGTTGCTGTCAACTTGATTCCGACTTATGGCAACCCCATGTGATTTCAAGTAGAACTGCACTCTATAGGGTTTTCAATGGCTGATTTTTCGGTAGTAGATTGCCAGGCCTTTCTCCCGAGATGCCTCTGAGTGGACTCACCCCTCCAACCTTTCAGTTAGCAGCCAAGCACTTTAACCATTTGCATCACCCTTCACCTGAGAGTATTCCAAGGGAAGGGAGTATGAAGATAGAGGCCCAGAAGTGTGAAAGTTCACAAAGTATTAAATAAAAAGAGCAAGTCCTCAGGGTTAGCTAAAGCACAGGTTATGGGCAGGGACCTAGCAAAATATCAGGATAGACAGGTTTTTTTCTCTGTTGCAGAGATCCTTAAAAATTAGGTGGCAGCGTGCTCTGCTAGAAACAGCAAAAGACTTAAAACCAGAAGACCAGATTCTGAGTTCTGGTTTAGCCACCGTATCTGTTACAGTGCTTTAAGCTGCAAGAAACAGAACACTAAAAGTGATTCAGACAACAAGAGCGCATTATCTCCTGATGGTGCAAATGGTTTTAAGCACTTGGCTGCTAATTGAAAAGTTGGTGGCTAGAACTCCCCCGGTGACTCCACAGGAGAAAGACCTGGCAATCTAATTCCGTAAAGATTACAGCCAAGAAAACCCTCTGGGGCCGTTCTACTCTGTCACATGGGCTCACTATGAGTTGGAATCAACTCGAAGGCACCTAACAACAACATGTCATGTGACAGGAAGTCCAGAGGTCATGCAGTTCCAGGGTTAATTTAGCCTAACAATGTCATCAAGGACCCAGACAATGTCCATATTTCCTCTCTGAAAGTGCCAATATTTGGATGCTATCTACCCTCATCCTTGCAAGGCGGCCATAATAATTTCTTGTATCAAGTGCAGCTACAGCTACATTCAGCAAAGAAAAGAAAGGCTGTTTCCTCTTGTATCTGTGGGATTTGTTTGTTTGTTTGCATGTTTTTGTTTTGTAATTAGGAAGAAACTCTTTCCCAAAAGCCCTCCTAGCAAAGTTGCCTCAGTGTCACTGCCAGGACTGAGCCACATACCCACACTTGGGCTCTGAAAAGAATGCAAAAGGTGGAGCTGGTGTTTTCAGTCGTGGTTTTCTATGGTGAGACGTGGGCTTTCCCAGCAAGGAAAAAGTGGAAAGTGGCTGCTGAGCAACAAACAGTACTGTCTACCACCATCACTTACTATGTAGCCTCGAAGGAATCGCTTGAATACTGATT
>NW_004443943.1:33464856-33466991 GCF_000243295.1 Trichechus manatus latirostris
TCCGACTTATGGCAACCCCATGTGATTTCAAGTAGAACTGCACTCTATAGGGTTTTCAATGGCTGATTTTTCGGTAGTAGATTGCCAGGCCTTTCTCCCGAGATGCCTCTGAGTGGACTCACCCCTCCAACCTTTCAGTTAGCAGCCAAGCACTTTAACCATTTGCATCACCCTTCACCTGAGAGTATTCCAAGGGAAGGGAGTATGAACATAGAGGCCCAGAAGTGTGAAAGTTCACAAAGTATTAAATAAAAACAGCAAGTCCTCAGGGTTAGCTAAAGCACAGGTTATGGGCAGGGACCTAGCAAAATATCAGGATAGACAGGTTTTTTTCTCTGTTGCAGAGACCCTTAAAAATTAGGTGGCAGCGTGCTCCGCTAGAAACAGCAAAAGACTTAAAACCAGAAGACCAGATTCTGAGTCCTGGTTTAGCCACCGTATCTGTTACAGTGCTTTAAGCTGCAAGAAACAGAACACTAAAAGTGATTCAGACAACAAGAGCGCATTATCTCCTGATGGTGCAAATGGTTTTAAGCACTTGGCTGCTAACTGAAAAGTTGGTGGCTAGAACTCCCCCAGTGACTCCACAGGAGAAAGACCTGGCAATCTAATTCCGTAAAGATTACAGCCAAGAAAACCCTCTGGGGCCGTTCTACTCTGTCACATGGGCTCACTATGAGTTGGAATCAACTAGAAGGCACCTAACAACAACATGTCATGTGACAGGAAGTCCAGAGGTCATGCAGTTCCAGGGTTAATTTAACCTAACAATGTCATCAAGGACCCAGACAATGTCCATATTTCCTCTCTGAAAGTGCCAATATTTGGATGCTATCTACCCTCATCCTTGCAAGGCGGCCATAATAATTTCTTGTATCAAGTGCAGCTACAGCTACATTCAGCAAAGAAAAGAAAGGCTGTTTCCTCTTGTATCTGTGGGATTTGTTTGTTTGTTTGCATGTTTTTGTTTTGTAATTAGGAAGAAACTCTTTCCCAAAAGCCCTCCTAGCAAAGTTGCCTCAGTGTCACTGCCAGGACTGAGCCACATACCCACACTTGGGCTCTGAAAAGAATGCAAAAGGTGGAGCTGGTGTTTTCAGTCGTGGTTTTCTATGGTGAGACGTGGGCTTTCCCAGCAAGGAAAAAGTGGAAAGTGGCTGCTGAGCAACAAACAGTACTGTCTACCACCATCACTTACTATGTAGCCTCGAAGGAATCGCTTGAATACTGATTCTACTTCTCTGAATTAAAAAAAAAAGAAAGAAAAACGAAGGTAGAATCTCTCTTGTTTATCTCAGAATCGTGGGCGGCAAAAACTGTAACAAATGTAAAAACTTTTTTTGTAAATGTTGAAGGACTATGCAAATATAAGCTGTTGCTATTACTAATAACATTTAGCATTTAATTGACTTCTTTTCTGTGTGCCAGACACTTACCATATTAAGGGCATTTCATGTAATTTCTCTCTGTCTTTCTTATTTTCCTGGGAGAAAAGTGAGGCACAGGGAAGCTAAGTAACTTAACTGACTCAGCTAGTAAATGGTGGACAAAAAAATTCAACCGAGGCAGGTCTATCTAACTCATAGCACATACAGACTCTTCATCATTGTGTAAAACTGTTCTCTATGTTAGACTGCCTAACATGAATATTACTGTTACTAGGAGGCAAGGAAGAACCATTGAATCTGATCAATTCAAAAGTATTTATTGAAGACCTGGTATAGGGCAGACATGGCACTTGTCACAAACCCCTTTCTCTCTCACTCTGGCCATCTTTCAAACACCAAACACCCCTGGAATAATTTTTCTTGTAATAGACAGTCTTGAGTTTTCACACTTTACTCACTTTATTTCAATGGCATCTTTGTCTTTTTTTTTTTTTTTTCATTTTCGATTCTATAGTGAAGTCTTCATTATGAGCTGATCCTTCCATTTAACTCACTACAGAACTTGGCTGTCCCCAGGATCAAGGGTTTCTAACAATGAATGTGCAAACATCTATCCAAAGATTTTATCAGAGTGGTTTATAGTATCGTTATCATAGGAAGATTTAAGTGATTATGCAATCGGGCTCCTTTTGAGTCATTAAAGGCAAGAGAAATCAATAATTGCTAAACTGGCTTAACATACCCAGA
>NW_004443943.1:33467881-33512320 GCF_000243295.1 Trichechus manatus latirostris
ATACGTTGTGAACAAACCCAACCAAGCTCGTTAGCTTGTCAAATCTACTAGACCTAAGTTAGCTTTTACAACAAATCTTGAAAATGCAACAAACTTTGACTTGCCCTTCTCTTCAAGTTCAGATATGCTATAAGCTCAAAAAATGCATTCCATCCAAAATCTGTTCATCTAAAAATGCCGAACTAGACAGGCTGATGATACCTCATTCCCATGGTTCTTTCTTTCTCTCTGTTTTTCTGAATAATAAAAATAGAGAATAATTTTCAAAACATTCATTCATATCTATTGATTAATTTTGGCCATATTCTCCTTCCTCTAGGTAAATCACTCTGCCCTAAATGATACTCTAATTTAATCCACTGTATTAAATCAGGCAAAGATGGGAGATACTAAACTAAACTGAAAGTGATCTAATTTTTCTAGAAAACAGCCAGATATTTGTACCAATTCTACCAAAAGAATATCAGGATGAAATAATTGTACAAAATATGAGAAAAGTGCATATTCAAATCAAGATGTCACTATATGTGGACAATGAAATAGAGAAACTAAACAGATTTGGTCAGACAAAGCCAAAGCTTCAAGATATGAACATAACTGAGGCTGGAGCAGGGGCAGCGAAGCAGACACCTCAGTGGGCTGTTGGGAGGATACAGTTCATGGAAACCATGTAGAACGTCCTGTCCAGATCTCTTGTTTTATAGTTAAAGAAACAAACAATAAACCATGTTCTCATTCCCTCTCTCCCCACTACAGTGCTCAGGGGAGAAAGGAGATTATATGCAAACCATCCTCCCTCAAGTTGGTTCCTATTCAAATTAGGTCACCTGTTGCATAAACATAGACAATGCAGAGAATTCTCAATGTGGAGTTGTAAAACAATAGGAAAACATTTCTTTTATTATACTCTCTATAAAAAGATAGAAGATAAAGAAAGAAGACAGGCCATTTGGTTGAGTAAGAGACGTACAACCTAAGCTTGGCAGGAGGAGGGTGGAAGGGATGTGAGGAATACAGAAATTCCCTTTCAACTTCCTGATGCAATGATCTGAGAAAGATAGATCTCCAAGCTCTCAAATCACTATCTGTCTAAATTACAGACACTATCTAAATATTAAGACTCTTCCTATGCAAGAACCCACACACAAAGTGAACACACCATTGAGCAGCAAACTGCTTGTTAATGATGAGGGGCCCCATCTGTTCATATGCTTCCTTATATTTAGCTTCACTACAAAGAAATGAAGCAAGTCTTTCCCGTTCTACTTTCCCATCTTGGTTTTTATGCTATTATTCATGGGTCTGAAGAGGTCAGCTCAATTTTAAGAAGTATTATTTTTCAAGGTTAACACAAGTTACTTACAGGAAGCTAATAAATAAAGATATGCATATTATGGTGATCCAAACGTCAGAACATGAAACTCAGTAAGATACTGGAATATCTTAACATCAGTAAGATAATATCTTCAATGTTGCCAGTCTTAGTATGTGCTATTGTTGAAAATAATGTAAGCGTTTTATTTTTTTCATTTTGTCCACTTATATTCATACAGTAGCACTAACAAAAGCAACAAAAATAAACCCTAGAGATAGCCAGCAAGCTAACATCGAATATTTTCCTTTACTATTGGAAAATCTTCAAGGGGGCCAGGGAGGAAGAGAAACATTTTATTCTCTTAAAGCCAAACAAAAAACAAGCAAACAAGAACAAAACAATAACAACAGACTTCTCTAGCTGATCTTTTGTTTGCTTTGTCTGAGTGCTACAGAAACCAAACCAAACCCATTGCCATCCAGTCAATTCCAACTCATAGCGACCCTACAGGACAGAGTAGAACTGCCCCATAGGGTTTCCAAGGAGCCGCTGGTGGATTCGAACTGTTGACCTTTATTGTCAGCAGCTGAGCTGTTAGGTTGGGCACAATTTGCCTAAAATGAATTTCAAAGCTTAAAAATGCTGCCTTGAAACTGAAATTTAAATAATATCTCAAAATCACAAGTAAAATGTATTAATAAAGGCTTCTGTTGGAGAGAAATTCCATAAAGGTTAAGTGATTCATATAAATTCCTTTTCATTTAGTCACAGAATCAAAACGCTTCTGTGTGATTCTAGTTCTAATTCCTTACAATGGCATCTAGATGGTAGGTGCGTGCGTATAAAATTTTTGTTAATGTTTTCCATTAAAGAAAAAATAACTGAAGTCAAAATTAGAAGGGAATGGAAAGATCATCTAATTCCAACTACATCATCTGACAAATGGTGTAGATTACACTTTTAGAAGAATCAGTTCTTGCATAAAGAGTCTTTGAGAGTAAAGAATAACTTTAACATACCATGTGCTGAGTTGGTACATTAAGTAAGGGTTTCTATGTACAGAAGGAAGGACTGGATTGAGCCAGTTCTGAGACAGGAGAGTTGAAAGAAGTAGACCGAGGACTGTGACAGGTAGGATCGGGCACACACCTAGGCTTTGTGAGAATGAAGTTATACAATTTGGGGTGTCTCTTTAAGAAAAAAATACAACATTATGAATAAAATAAGGTTTAAAATTGAATATTTATTAGAATGAAAAATTAAATCACACCAAACTATTAGAACCTTAAAGATTCATGTACGTTTTTCCTGAGATATCTTCAGGCAGATTAGCAAAAATGAGTACAAAGAAATGCTTTCTGATTGCAACCTGGCTTCTCTTCTCCACCTGGAACACTCTACAACTCCCAGAAACACCTATCACCCACAGAGGCCTATGCACGTGAATATGTGTTTTAGAAATTATTCTCTATTTTTACTGAAAGGAAGAAAGAGAGAGACAGAGGAAGGAAGGAAGGAAGCTTCACTATAAATCCACTTTGGGTGAGATTATACATCAGATGTTCGTTAAACTTTACCAGTGGAGCTATCTACTTCAGCAGCTTTGGGCTATGAATCATGAGCTATAGACTTGGACCTGGGCTCTGCTACTAACACACTGTGACACTGAGGAAGTCAACGTACCTCTTTGAGCCTCCATTTCCTCCAAGGTTTACATACATGTTTGCTATTTCTCTTCTCGTTATAATACCATTTAACGCTCAAGACCTCAACCTACTCTATCTTCAGTGTTGCCAGTCTTAGTAAATGTTATTGTTGCTATCCAAGCCAAAGCTCTTAGTCATCCTTGACTTTATCCTGCTCCACTACCTCCCAAAGCTAATAAATCACTAAATCGATGTACCTCTCCGGTCTAATCTTGCCCCTAGCGACCTGGTCCAGGCTCCCTCAGCTCTCACTTAGATGACTACAATGCCTCTGACAAGTCTGCTAGCATCTGTTCTTGCTTCCCGCAAGTCATCCTCAACATTGCTGCTACTGTAAAATTTTATTAAATGGCAAACTTATCTTTACCCACTCTTCAAGACATTTCTCTCTAGCCTCTGCTATATCTTAAAATGAAGTTTAAATTCCATAACATGACCTACAATGCCACGTATGATCTGGCTCCTGCCCTCATGTTCAAAACAATATCTCCTTCATTCTCACAATTCCAGGTGAACTTAGACATAATATTCTCAACGCTGATCTGAGGAACATCAATATCTGTTGATTGTCTGACAAACTGACTGTGGTTGTATTGATGATGTACTCTTCCAGGCATAAATATGTTCCAGTTACATGAGCAATTGTTTCCAAGCATAAACAACATATTCCAGTTGCATGAGCCTCTAGAATAGAGTAGGATCACAAAACCCTGAGCAATTGCAATACAAGAGCATTACCATTTCATCAAATTCAAATTTTAGGAATGTTGTTCCAAATACCTTGGAAACCCTGCTGGCGCAGTGGTTGAGAATTCAGCTATTAACTGAAAGGTAGACAGTTCAAATCCACCAGGCGCTCCTTGGAAACCCTATGGGGCAGTTCTACTCTGTCCCACAGGGTCGCTACCAGTCAATTGACTTGACGGCAATGGGTTGGGTTTTTTTTTTTTTTAAATTCCAAATACCTTGGATTTCTTCTTGAAAGTTTAGGCTGATTAAGGGATTAAATGCTAAAGATAATTCAATCCTGTGTATCTCTTTTGCAAGGGCAGAGTGGTTGTAAACCAGGTCTATGATCTAATCCAAAGGTTTATTGATTTTCCTGTTCTTTCGTTCAAGTGTTAGCTTTCATGCACAGATCTGTGAAAGGCCTGCAGGTTGGCCAGGACACTGCAGAGCTCCACTTCCATTCTGTGAGCCTCTATCCAGGAATGGACAGCCCTGGATAAGTGTGAGGACTTCAGGGTGCAGATGTAGCAGAAACAACTTTGTTGAGAATTTGCAGTCAAATTCTGAGTTCCAGATCTTTTGCCTATATTTTACAAGACCCTCAAAATCTCCTCCTCTTGACAATAGGGCAAAGCCAAAAAAGTGTGTATGGGGATCAGGGCAGAGGGCCTAAAGCTAGAAGTTGAGAGGACTGGATTCTAGTTACGAGGCCAATTTAAACTACTTATATGTCTGTAGCCAATTCATTTAACCTCTTTTCCTTCTCTTCCTTTTCCTATTAAATGGATTTGATAAAATCAGCTTTCCTTTTTCTAACTGTATTATTATAATCAACTACCTTTATTGAGTGCTTTTTATTTTTGTCGCTCAGCTAAGCATTTTGAGTAAGATAATCCATATACATTTTCTACTACCCTGTAAAGCCAATAATGCTGCTGCTGTTGCTACTGCTTGGGTCATTTTCAAATGGCAAATTCGAGAGTCAAGTGACTTGCCCAAGATCAACTAGTACAGAAGTGAGAGAGCTGGGATTTGAACTCGGACAGTCTGAGTCCAGAGCTCAGGTGCTTAATCACTACGTAGCATAGCCTCTTTGGAGAGTTAAGGACAAAAGCTTTAAAGAGTTTCAAAGATTATACTTGTTTATTTCAATCAGCCTGATGCTGGGCTCTGTCTGTCAGCCTGTCTGTCTATCTATCTGCCATCTGTTGTTGTGGTTAGTCCCCATCTAGTTGGCACCAACTCATTGTGATCTTATATTTATCATAACAAAACATTGTCCAGTCCTGTGTCATCTTCATGATCCAAGCACTGACCGTAGTGTGCAGGTACTCGGCTCAGTGTTATTAGAGCTGCAGACAAGAGGAAACAGATACTCACCATCATTACAAAATATAGCCCAGAGAGACTCCTAGAGCTGACAGGTTTGAAATGAATGCCTAGAAATTAAGTACTAAAAAGAAGGAAGCAATCTCAGCAGGAGGAAGATAAGGACCTCTTTCAAATTCTTAAAATAAGAACTTTACACACATCATCTCATTTAATCCATTTACAACCACGGGGAGAAGGTTTTTGTTATCCACACATGAGAAGGATGGGCTCAGGCAGTACCTTGGTTAAGCTCAGTTCTTCTTGGTTTCAATCTTGAGCTGAGCCTTGAAGGGTGAGTGAGTAGCTTCCCCACCCTCCTGGACGGAGGGTCACTTTTGTGTCACACTTCCTGAGAACTCTGTGGATTACATAGGCCAGAGAGCACAGATTCTCCTGGCCTACCAACTGGTATAACACGTGGAGGCACCTTGTTCAGGAGAAAGGAGAGAAATTTCCCAAGAACCAACAACAATACCACCTGTCTGCTCCTCTGCTAATTGAGGACTTCATAAATTAAACATCGATCACCTGTCCCTAAGTCAACACAGGAAGTCACGCTCCCACAAAAGGACAAGAAAGGCTAGAAATGAATGATATCTCTATTCCACATGGGAAATCGGGTTTGCAAAAAAAGGGTAAGAATGCCATGGATGCTCTCTCACTTTAAAATCGTTTAATCCTAAATCAAGATTCCGGTGGAAGTTAGAAATCTGACACCCCCATCTGCCCCAGGAAATGCAAATCTCTCAGGAAAATAACCCATTTCCTGGCCTTGTGACAAGGATTGGGCCACTGTGAATCACTCTCTGCAGAGAAAAGGAGCTACGCTGCTCACCGTGCAGACCGGGAGTTTGCCACCCGGCTGGGCCCGGCCTGCGGGCATCACTAAGTGACTGAGGGAGGGAAGGAGAGAGGAGACGCATCTGTCAAAACCCTCTGCCTGGCTGCTCCAGGAGGGTGCAGGAAAAAAGAAATCTATTTTCTTGAAAACAGAACCTCTTCTTCAGATATTCTCCCTTTTTTTTTCTTTAAACTGTCCAAGATTAACGTGGCAAAAATAAAACGCCCCACAGGCTGCTTATTTTGACGCTTAACTACAGCACATAAAAGTGAAGAATTAGTATGGAATGAATAATTTATTTAGTGCTTTACTGTTATTTTAAACAAATCACTTCGATGAAAGTGATGTGTATTCAAGGAATAAATCACTGTTTAGCACTCTGTCATGAAGAAAAGATACCATTTGGCAGAATTATTGAATGGCAGTGCCTGGCAGGGAGGCAGGCATAATAAAAATAAAGGTGATGTCCTTGCATAATGGAATTTTGTTTGGATGTGGAGGCTGGGTTTCAGTGAGAGTCAGTAATAAGACCCTTTCCTTTATTCTCAAGGGTTAAATGAGCACCTACTTGTGCTAGTGTATCTAACTGATATTACAGCTGACACAGAGTAATTTATATCATAAACTAAAAAATCAAATCTGTTGCCACAAACTTGATTCTAACTCATAGCGACCCTGTATGTGTGACAGTGGAACTGTCTTCCATTGGGGTTCAATGACTGATTTTTCGGAAGTAGATTCTCTAGGCCTTTCTTCTGAGGCACCTCTGCATGAGTTTGAACCACCAAACATTCAGTTAGCAGCCCAGCACTTATGATTTATATTATTATTGCAATTACTGTGGGCGAAGCATAAGTGCAGGGGATACACAGAGCACAAGTGTAGGACATAAAAAAAGAAAAAACACCAAACCCGTTGCCGTTGTGTTGATTCTGACTCATGGAGACCTCATGGGCTACAGAGTAGAACTGCTCCATAGGGTTTTCTTGGTTATAATCTTTATGGAAGCAGATCACCAGGCCTTTCTTCCATGGCACCTCTGGGTATGTTCAAATCTCCAACCTTTAGGCTAGTAGACAAGCACAAACCTTGTACATGGTTGAAATTTTAAAAATGAGTTCTACTCGGTTGATAGTTTTGATAGCTGATCACCATCATCAGGGCTTTAGATAACTTAATAAACTGCGATAAGTATCCCGATACAGGTGCATAAAAATGCTATGAGGACTTGTTTAATAGGAAGATGGGACTCTGGAAAGATTCACTGGGGTAGTGTCAATGAGTCCAGGCTTTGGTTTAGCCAAGAGGCCAGGAAAAGGAAAGAACATTCACTACAGAAATCCATGTGGAAGTAGAGGAATGCAAGTATGAAGTCCACGTGATGTTGGGCCGGAGAGTGAGTATGCTGATGTTGTATAACTCAGTGAGGGTGGAGAAGGAAGTGAGAGAAGGTGGCAGGAGATGAGGCTTAAAAGAGGGCCAGCTGGACTGTAGGATGATTTCCATGAGTGCTGGGGAAAGCAGCCCTAGAGAGCATACACTGAAAATAGTTTGTCTTCAAGGCCAGGGGGTTGGGTCTATTCTTTACCACACCTTCTAATTACCAAACTATCTGCATGAGAACCACAGTCCGGGAAACTGGTTCAGGACAAAACAAAGATCATTCTTTGTTTTGGCCTCTTCTTTCAACCAAATCAGGGTGGAGGGGCTCTACTGTCCCAGCTTTGCAAAATTCTCAGGATGAAAATATAATCCTAGTTTTTGTTGGGGAAGGAAACAAAGCAGTTCCCACAAGGTTGAACTATCTCAGATTACAAATTTCACAATGTCTTTTCTTCTTTTTTAAGGGACAATACCATGCACATCACCTGAGATCTGACACTGAACGCAGCAGGCCCGGCAGCCCTCCATTACTTCTGGCAACTTCTCACAATTCATGCAGGCTGATAATTCCTGTCCCTTACAGCAGACAGCGTAGGGCTTGCTTTTTATACATCTGGAGGAAAAGTGAAACACCTCCATTCTATCAACTGCATCAAAAGATTTCGGAATGATCTCACTTCTCTCTGGTTAAAATAAATAAATAAAAAAGTCACCCACAAGGAGTTAAGACAACCAGTACCTTCCAACCCTATTTTAAATGATTTATGTAAGAACGAACTTTAGCCTCTTTTACATAGTTTCGACTTTGCCAAAAATTTGCTGGAAGTTGAAAACAACACTTCTGGCTACTAGAGTGAAGGAGACAGGCACTGACAATGTCATGAATTTGACACTTCTCATCACGTTAATGATATATATATATATATATATATATTTTTTTTTTTTTTAATATCTTGGTGTCAGCATTTTATCAGGCTCAGAGAAAGCTCAGAATGTTGTTGGCTACCAGCCAGCTAGAAATGGATCCCCCTCAGGGAGAAATTACTCAAAAGACAACTATCTGTTGAATGTTTACCATGTTCAAAGCAGAGCTGGTAGACTCTGTGAGAGACAAAGACATATGTAAAATATAATTTCTTCCACCCAGGGATTTACAGTCTAGATGGAATCTGATTGTTCAGAAGCACTCAAAATTCCCTTTCATCTATAGGATTAATTCCCTGTTCTTCAACAAGATATCCAACGCCCTTTCTATATATCACTTATCTCCTTTCTAGTTTTATCTGTTGCCACTTATGCTTGTAATCCTATAATCCTGCAATATTAACCTCCTTGCTATTTCCTGAACCACCACGAGTTTCGAGGCCTCTTGGGCTTCCTCAATTTTTAATACCCAGCTCAAATGTCATCTCCTCCACAAAGCCATTCCAACCTGCCTGGGCAGAGTTTGTTGCTTTATCCGTGCTTCTTTAGTATTGTATGCTTCTATTTTGGCCTAAATACATCATATTTATTACTTTTTTATCTGTTTCTTTTATTATCAACTAGGTACTGAATTAATTTTTTAAAATAATTTATTGTGCTAGTCCAGAGTTTGGCATAAAGGAATCCTCAGTATACTGTAATTGAATAATTACACAATGTACAGACATACATGTTTAAAAATGTGAGTCAATATGGGACAAATGAGATAATTTGTATGTTCGGACTACTGCCATCCTTGACACATAGTAGGCCTTCGATAACAATTAGCATAATCGGAATCACAAATGCCCACTGAATGTCATAGTACAAAGGATCATGGTATATAAATGATACTGCTGAATGGCAGTATACTCTTAAAAGGTCAGATTTAGGGTAAACATGGTATGTTTGGGATTAAACACTTAAACCAACCTGGTCACAGATCACAATGATACTGAAAAAACATATGGCAAAGACAGACAAGGATCATAGTCTTTAATGCCAGACTGAGAAGTCTTTAGAAATCTGTTCTTTTTGTGTGGTAAAGTATGGAGAGCAAGTAAAGATTTCTGAGCAGAGAGGTGATACACACTATACAGGGGACACAAAGTTTAATCTGAAGGCATGTACGGGAGGGATTAGCAGGTGTTAACAAACGTTTTTCTTAAAGGATAAGGTGGTAAATATTTCATGCATGTGGGCCACAAAGTGTCTGCAGTGACTATTCAATTCTCCCACTGTAGCACAGAAGCAGCCAGAGACAATATGTAAACAAATAAGCACTGCTATATTCCAATAAAACTTTATTTATGAAAACAGGTGATGGGCTGGATTTGGCCTTCAGGCCTTTAGTTTGCCAATTCTTAGATTAGAGCAATAAATGGCTAAAGGTAAGGGAGGCATTTAAGAGGCTATTCAGATGTACTGTCTTAGAATTTTGGAGGGTTGTATCAGGAGAAAAAGGAGCCCTGGTGGCACAGTCGTTAAGTGCTCGGCTGCGATGTGAAAGGTCAGCAGTCTGAATTTACCAGCTGCTCTGCAGGAGAAAGATGTGGCAGTCAGCTTCCTTAAAGATTTACAGCCTTGGAAACCCTATGGGGCAGTTCTACTCTGTCCTTTAGGGTCGCTATGAGTAGGAATTGACTTGATGGCAATGGGTTTGGGGTTTTTTGTTTTTTTTTTTTTGTACCAGGAGTGTGGGGTAGAAATGGAAAGGCAAGAGCAAAAGGAAGAGAGATTAGAGGGGAGAAAAAGAGAGTAGCTAATTGGATACTGTAAGGAAAATCAACAAGAAAGAATCAGATAACTTTTTACGGTTTTAAACAAAGAGGACAGTGAGAATGGTGGCACCTTCAGTCCCGGCTTTTTTCAATGCAGCACAGGGCCTTCTTTGTTAAAGCCAAAAAATCCAAACCCCCTGCCATTGAGTCAATTCTGACTCATAGTGACCCTACAGGACAGT
Source organism: Trichechus manatus latirostris (assembly GCF_000243295.1). Lineage (NCBI taxonomy): Eukaryota > Metazoa > Chordata > Mammalia > Sirenia > Trichechidae > Trichechus > Trichechus manatus. The sequence continues at coordinate 33,478,153 of NW_004443943.1, forward strand.
CTAGAACTGCCCCGTAGGGTTTCCAAGGAGTGGCTGGTAGATTCAAACTACTGACATTTTGGGTAGCAGATGAGCTCTTAAGCCACCATGCCATTCTCCCACGGTACCTAGGAAGAGGACAATTTGAAAAGATGCACGTACAGAAATCTCATCTGAGTACCTGTGCTTTAAACTTAGAGATTCAAGATAATCAGAAATTCGAGAGAATTTTAGTGTTAGAGGGGGATTTACAGATTATTTAACCCAAACTTGTCATTTTATAATGAAGCAGGGCAGCTTGTGTTCAAATCAGAGATTATTAAGCAGATGACCTGACCACCACAAAAGCCAAAAATCATGTTTTGTTGGGCCATCACTTAAAAATAGAGTTATTTTTTAGCATTTAAAAATCAGGATTTTAAATATCAACTTGGAGTTCTCACTTACCTTTAAAAAAAAAAAAAAAAAAAGACCTGGCAGTACTGGGCTTACTTTTCCCCATGACAAGAACCAGCTGTGTCCGGGTAGGAACTCTCTATTCATTGGCACACACGCCCCTTAATCACTCACTGACATTACTCCTATGGCCCTAGAAGGCTTTTGAGTTTGTGACCCCTAATTTCAATGTCTGGGCTTTGGAGCACACTGCCTGGCTCTGCCCTCTTCTGGTGCGAGGTGTGGAATATTATCACCTCATAGGATTATTGTGAGTATTAACTGAAACATTATATGTAAAGCATTGGCACGTTACATGTTATGATTATCCTCATTATAAGAAATTGAAGCCCAGAGAAGTTAAATGAATTGCCCAAGTCCACATTGTTACTATGTGGTAGAACTAGACTAGAACTCATTTCTCATGACCTCCACTGCTATTTCCAACATCCTGAGTGTGTTCTGCCATAAATGCAATGGAGCTGTTAGACAAATCTAACAAAGGCGTGCCCTGAACCAAGGAAAGAACGCAAAAAATGAATCGGAGAAGATGATGGGTTAATAAGTTGAACTATTTCCACAATTGTACCCAAATGTGTACACACACATATATATATATATATATATATATATATATATATAGCACATTGGAACAAACAGATAAGAATTCTGGGTTTGTGACCTATGTTTTTGCCAAAGCCATGTAAAATAATTCTAAACATTTATTCTACCATTTGTGACAGTAAAAACCAAGCCAAATCTCAAAGTACCAAGGTTTAATGACTAAATGCAGTTGTTTGTTTGTTTCCTGTTTTGCCTTTTGGCAGATTTAGCCTGGAGAACAACAGGTAGAAAGACCAGCAAAAAATAACCTGGAGCTCCTCTGTCCTGTTTATGAATATTCAGTCTCTGCTTGTTTAAAAAAGTAGAGTAGAAAAAGTGCTAATTCAACCAACTTGGGCTAATTAGTTCTTTCTATCTGGTGACTGTAAATCAATGACAAGCGAATTTCTAATACTTTCACCCTGGCTGAAAAGTTTCCTGCCACTCACCATCCATCACTTCTGCCTGTAAGTGGCCTTGCTGAGCTCTGTCTAAACAGCATCCAGCTCTCTGGCTACACGCATTCCCTCACTTCCACAGCCTACAAGAAAATATGCTGGTGGCAGCTCTTTGTAATAAGCTGAAGGCTTCCTGAGGCCAATTGTAATGCAAAGGTCATATTTCCTAAGCTGTTTATAGATTGCAGTTTGTAAGGTTATAATGTCACATGCTGTCAATAATTCAAGGTGGGGAATTGCAACTGTTAATAGGTCATCAATTCTTCATGCTTCTCCTTTAACTCTCATTCCCCAAAGAGCTTTAATTTGTTTCATTTAAGCACGATTCCTTGAACTTTGAACTAAAGATTCTATTTGTTCACAAGGAAAAAAAAAGTTGGAGTGGCAGAAAATAAGTAATTCCTTAGCAAGTTTCAAGGGCTCTAAATATATCAAAGACCACAATTCAGATAGGAACAATTCATAAAATCTATTCTCCGGCAGTCCAGTGTTCCAGAAAATGCATCTGTGTTGTCAGTCAGTATACAAGGGGCATAACCCCTACCCCTTCTTTCTCTAAAAAAATAAAAAATAAAATTGGATGTAAACGTTGCTGAAAATTACTGAATACCGGAAGCTAAAGCATGCTATGATTCCATTTGGTGTAATTGTCTGCTGGCAGGAGTCTGTCCAAATGCTTTCTTTTGAGGAATAATGAAATGTGAATTCTAGTGAGATTGTGAGTGCTGAACTTGTTGCATCTGGGTCTTTTCAGGGGTTACGAACCTCTTTGAGTATCTGATGACAGTTACAGACAATACATACTCCACTTCCAATGAACAGTAGCTACAAACAAAACTCTTTCTAGAATTACTGACCTTCTGCAGCTCATTTATTTAACTCTTGGTAAAGCCCTTCAGTTATAGAGATGCAGATGATTCTTTCTCATACAACCAATGTGCTTGCAAAACAGACTGAGTATAAAGACAGACAATGTAGTCACTTCCCTCAGGTACTTATAATCTCAGGGGATTCTAAAGAATAACTGATATTTCATTTTTGAGAATTCTTTCCCTTTTTCTAACTTTCAACCGAGGCATATGACGAATGGCGGTCCTCAGGGAAAAAAGCCAGGTATCCACCAAAGAGAACACTGGCAGAACAGGGCTCCTTCTCACAATACCAGTGGGCATATGGCTGACTGTTGTTGTTTGTTTGTTTGTTCTTCCTGCCACCTACTTCCTGGTAAATGCCCTCCAAATTAGTTGATTCTTTAGGTGTACATTAGAGTTTGAAACTCTCATGAATCTCCTGTGAAAAGTTCAGGAAATGCTAGATCCACCAAATCCTCACCCAGAAGCCTTGAGTTTCTGGCGTCAGAACTCTTGTAAGCCTAATGGCTTCTATCTAGGGCTTTGAACCAGATCTTCCCAGTTCAGTCACGGCTGAGGAAGCGAAACCGGAGCAGACCCAAATTTTTAAAATTTGGGTGAACTGGAATGATAACCAGAAGGGGAAAAATTATGAGTCAAAGCCTTGCTGGAAACTTAATCTGCCTCTTAGAAAGCAAGGGCAGCATATGTGTTGCATAGAAACCAAATCTCTTGCCATGAGAGTTTGAGTTGAGTCAGAAATGGCGGTGTCCCACTCAAAGATGGTGACCAAACACGCTGCTTTGAATGTATGTTGCTCTCCGCAGTCCTGCCAATAATCCGATCTCATGCAGCAGGCTCCTGCAAGGGCTCGCTACACCTCTTCTGAGTCTCCCATTCCAGGGATTCAACCCGTAATTTTTCCCATTCTGGTTATCGTTCTGGATCACCCAAACTGTAAAAACTTGAGTCTGTTCCAATTTTGCTTCATCGGCAAAATTACTGAAGTGGTTTGAAGCCTTGCTTCTATCATTTTTGTATAGTTCCAAGGCCTAGGTCACTAAGAATGAGGCATCAGTATATTAGCAAAGTATAGTAATTATTTCCATAAGGACTTAGGGACCTGGAAGTGGTCAGGTATAATTAAAGAGTTAGAACACAAACTTGGATTAGATTGTGTATAAGGGTTTGAATTGGGTGCCACAAAACACTCCATTCCTGAGATCTAGTCAAGGAAAGTATTAATCTCTAGAGTCAACCAGGACTTAATGCCTACAATTCTCACTGTGTTGACTTGTAAAAATAATGATTTGCATGCATCTATACCTGGGCTATATGTAGTTGGAGTTAAATAAATATTGATACAGACGATTGCTAATAAAATTGTGCTTCTGCCTTCCAAGGTAAGGATCATGCCTTTTCAACATACTGTATATTCATTAGTTAAGACAGCTAAACTTGAAATTTCACAGGATGTTAGTCATAGAAACTGGAAATGTAAACAGAGAACTGAGCCCGGTTTCAAGGATGAGCAAACTAGTTTAGATTTTAAAGGGGAGAGGGAGCCTTTCTCTTTCATCGAATTATTGCCATTTCCAGAAATCTACCTGAACTCAATGGTTAAAAAAAAAACATCATTTCAAGGCACTCTGCTAAGACAAGTGCTTCATTACCTTCAGTTTCTTATGGGCTTCATTTTGCCTTAAGTCCCTTAGGGAGATCAGCGTGATAGGTAAAAGATTCCGCAGGTTGACAAAATATTCCAGAAAAGACAAAGCTCAGGCTGGCTGGCTGCAGCTTTCTAGAACAGCATTTCAGAATTATCAGAATATTACCAAAGTTTAGACTCTAAACCTCCTTAAAATTCACTCACTAATATGTTGGTCCCCCTAGGTTAATATCTAAGATAGGAAATAACCAAATAAAGAACATTTGATTAGAGCTCAGGGAAGACTATTGTGAGTTCTTTGATATCAAAGGCCTTACTATATTCTCCTTGTATCACAGGAGCGTAGCTTCCTGGCATGGTGGTATAATAACTGTTTGTCAAATAAATGAAATATCAAAGGTGCCAAAATAGAATATTCAAGCTAGTACTGATTTTTAAATATTTATTTTGGCAACAATATACAGTTTACTACATCATTAACTCAGCATAATTACATATATACAGTTGTATTCTGATATTATTTTCTTATATAGACCATCTTATAGTGGGCAACCTGATAATATAACCAACCAGTTGTCATCGGGTTAACTCTGACTCGTGGTGATCCTATGTGTTTCAGAGAAGAAATGTGCTCCACAGGGTTTTCAATAGTTGATTTTTCAGAAGTAAATCGCCAGACCTTTCTTCTAAGGCATCTCTGAGTGGACTTGAACCTCTAACCTTTCAGAAAGCAGCCAAGAATGTAAACAGTTTGCACCACCCAGAGACTCTAACCCAACGTATAGAATTCTGAAAATCAGAAACATTGATTCTTCTGTTTCTATAAGACTATGGGCACCCCTCCAAAATACAGCATTGCCTTTTTCCTGTGATGCAATAATTACATGCATTCGGTCATCCAAGTAAGAAGTGCCTCCCACTTGCCAAGGATTCATTTGCCTCTTTGTCACTAGAGTTCCTATAAGCAATACTGCCCATGGTCTTTGAAACCAGATTGTGCCATATTAGTAGCCATCGTTATGAATAATAGCCTCTGGTAAACACTTATTTAAGTTCATGCAGTGCATTGCCATCTTTAAGTTTGATGTTACCACAAAACACTGAATTAAAGAATTCAACACAAAAAATAGCAGCAAAGGCAAAAGAGAGCCTAAATCACCCAAACAGCAGCAACTCTAAGGAATCTTCTAGCAGGGGGATCAAATGGCATAATTCCTATTACCTCTAAGTTGTCCAGGGCCCTAATGGCAACCTGAAAAAGGTCGTATCTAATTTGGTATTCACAAGTAGGATGACAATCAACGAGAAAGCTGGTAAAAATTTTTTCTTTTTTTATTGTACTTCAGGTGAAGGCTTACAGAACAAATAGTTTCTCATGAAACAGTAGTACACATATTGTTTTATGACATTGGCTAACAACCCCACAACATGTCAACCCTCTAACTTCTCAACCTTTTTTTTTTTTGGTGAAAATACACATAGCCAAAGATAAACCATTTCAAAAATTTCTACATGCACAGTTCAGTGACACTGACTATGCTCTTCCAATTGTGCTGCTATTCTCACTTAAGATGAAGGCTTACAGAACAAAATAGTTTCTCATTTAACAGTTACTACACATGTTGCCCTATGACAATGGTTAACAATCTCACAACACATCAACAATATCCTTACTCAACCTTGGGTTCCATATCAGCTGGTGAAAATTTAAAGGGACAGTTATTAAGAAATTGTAAATGTAGGAGCTAATGACTTTTACCCAATTCCTGGGATAATGGGAATTAGCAATGTGTTTTATATGACAGAGTGACTGGAACACAATGAGGGACCACATATTTAAACAGGCTGATGTATTTTAATCAATTATAAAAGACAACCATGAAGAAGCCCCACTGAAACATTATTCCAATAATCAAAAAGGAAAATTGCAAGAGGGTAGAATGACAATTTATAGGTGACAATATTTATTTTTTATAAACAGATTAAGAACTATTTCCAGAGACATAGCTCATTTACTAACCAAAACATAAACTGCCTAAACTATGCGACAGATTTCTCAGATTCCCCTGCAAAGCTTTAGCCAGAGCTATACCATTTAATTTTTCAGACACGGAATGGTGATCATCATCCCTAATCAGAAAAGTTACCATTCTCACTACCATTCATAGTACAGTATTGAAAGACACGGCAGTGAATTGTATCTTGATAGACACATATTTATGAACTTATTTCACAGATGTTTTCAATCTAGAAACCTCACAGACATATGAATATGATGAAAAAATTAATAAACATTAACTACCTTTCCTTTAAGTTGGTTAAAAATATGGACACGCAAACATGTATTTTTAGAGTTCTATGCTCCCCATCAGGCCCCGGGGGTGCAGTGGTTAAGTGTTTGGCACTCCTTGGAAACCCTATGGGGCAGTTCTACTCTGTCCTATAGGGTAACTATGAGTTGCAATCGACTCGACAGCAATGGGTTTGGTTTTTTTTTTGGATGTTCCCCATGTCCCTGGAGAAGGACAACATGACCCTGGAGAAGGACATCATGCTTGGTAAAGTAGAGGGTCAGCAAAAAAGAGGAATACCTTCAATGAGATGGATTAACACAGTGGCTGCAACCACGGGCTCAAGCATAACGACGATTGTGAGGATGCTGCAGGACTGGGTGGTGTTTCATTTTGTAGTGCGTAGGGTTGCTAAGTCGGAACCAACCTGATGGCATCTAACAACAACACATTCCTTTTTCCCCATGCATGACCCTCAAAGCCTTAAAGGTGGACACATTACGTGATTTTTTTTTTTTAAATCAAGTTGAAATTATCAGAGACCTTTTAAGTAAAAGAATTATAAAATGGATTTTTCTCTATGATAAAACATAGCCCCTCCTATCACATAGAGTAACCAGAATCACTCACATTCAAAGGTGCTCTAAATGCCTGGGACAGAAGAAAGGAAAGAAGGATGGAACTGAACACTTACAGAGTTCCTCAGATGTGCGAGACACTATGTTAAGTGTGCTCATGTACTGTGATCTCAGTGAAGCTTCACAACAACCCTACGGGGTACCTATGGTTACTGTCAATTTTATAGATGGTGAAAATATGACTTACAGTGCTCCTTTCCCCAAAGGGTTGCAGTCATTAAAGCCTAAGAGCTAGAATTTGATCCCTCGTCTATTTGTTTATAGGACCATTGCTCCCTGCATATCTTTGTGTTTCTAGTGGTGATCATGACTTAACAATTAAGATTTTCTTAATAATCAACTCCATTTTAGACAGTAATCTGTTGTCGTTGAGTTGATTCCGACTCATAGCGACCCTATAGGACAGATTAGATCTGTCCCATAGGGTTTCCAAGAGTGGCTGGTGGATTTGAACTGCTGACTTTTGGTTAGCAGCCAAACACTTAACCACTGTGCCACCAGGGCGCTGTGTCTAAAATAAATTTTAAAACAGACACTGTTTTTTAGCAGTTTGACTATGATATAGTTAAGTATGGTTTCCTTTTGTATTTATCCTACTTGGGGTTTCTATGAGTCAGAATTGACTCGATGGCAAAAGGTGGTTTTCTTTTTTTTTTGGAAACAGGGTTTGCCAAGTTTCTTGTAAGATTTTTTTAACCAAATTTGGGGATTTTTAGTATTATGTTTTTGTTTTTTTCCTACCCCATATCTCTTTGTCCCCTTTTTGCAACTCTAAGTACACAGATGTTAAATTGTTTGATATTGTTCCACAGTTCACTGAGGCTCTGCTTGCTTATTTTTTGGAGATTTTTTTTTTTCTCTTTGTTCTTCAGATTGGATCATTTCTATTGATCTATCTTCAAGTTTACTGGTCTTTCCTTCCAATATATCTAATCTGTCCAGCCAATAAATATCTTTATATCAGATAGAAGTTTTTCAGTTCTAGAATTTTCATTTGGCTCTTTTTTTTGACAGTTGCCATTTTTCTTCTGAGGTCCCCCACATATGTACTCAGTCTCACCATCTTCTCCTTTAAGTTCTTGAATATAATAGTTGCTTTAAAGTCTTTGCTGCTAACTCTAACATCTGAACCACTTTGGATGTGGTTTCCCTTGGCTACTTTCTCCCTTGACCATGGGTCACATTTTTTACTTTCTTTGCATGACAAATAATTTTAATTGCTTATTGAACATTGCAGACAACATGTTGTAGGCAATCTGGATTTAGCTATCTTCTAAAGAGTTTGTGTGTGTGTGTTTCCTTTTTTCTTTTTTTTTAATAATGTTTTATTTTGTTTTGGTGAAAGTTTACACAACAAATTAGGTTCCCATTTGACAAGTTCTATACTTGTTCAGTGACATTAGTTATATTTTTCATAACGTGTCAACATTCTCATTAATTGCATTCTGGTTTGCAATACTCTAGTTTCCCTGCCCCCGGCCCTTCTCTTTTCATCTTTGTTTTAGAGTAATTGTTGACCTTTTGGTCTTATACAGATGGTTTTTTAATGGAGTCCCATACTCACAGTTAATAGCCTTTATTTTGTGTGTCAATCTGTCATTTTGCTAAAAGGTGACCTCAGGGGATACTTTCGGTTCAAGGTTAAAAGAGTACCTCGGGGTGATAGTCTTAGGGAGTCCTCCTTTTTCTAGCAGACTGTTAAATAACTGGCTGACTACATGGAACTTGTAAAGGCTTGGCTTTACACTTTTTTAGGATGAGTCTGTTTGGGTTTTCCCTCAGTCTGTATAAGAAAATTCTTAGTTCTGATACACACACTTTATTCCTAAGGTATCCCTTCTGTGGTTTTAATGGAAGGCTCAAGGTGTTACCAATGCCTTCTTAGTTGGCAAAATTCAAACTCCAAACTCTGTTTCCCCTCAGAAGCAGCAGCTGTAACCTCTGCTCAGCCTTTCAGCCTTAAAGCTATTTCTTTCTGCTGGTTCCTTAGAATTCACGGGTCAGGCAAGCATTTGCCACAGATTTTGAGTCTCCCCTCTCTTTGACTCCTTCATTTCTGAGACTTCCCCATAATCTCTAGCCGCTCTGGCGGCCTCAAATTCCATCCATAGACACCTTATATACTAAAGTTTTTTGCTTGAGTTCTAGCTACTCCTCTGCCATACAGATTGGGGAGTGTTCGCAGGGGAAAAACTGCATAAACATAGATCTCAGCCAGTGTGGTTCTGCTCCTTCTTGGGTTAAGTCCCCTCTAGTTTGTGTGTGTGTGTGTGTGTGTGTGTGTGTGTGTGTGTGTGTGTGTGTGTGTGTGTGTGTTTTCCCCTCTGAGTTTATAGTCATTATCTACAGAAGAGCTAGTCCAGTACAAACTACTCCTCCATCACCCTAGGGCTCCTTCCTAAACAAACTGTCTTTTACCAAGGTTGTATCCTATTTTCACCCTATTTTAAATAATCTCTGAAAATTATAATTTTTATCATTATATTACAAATTGACTTCCTCACTATACTCTAGAAAGGTTTTGTTTTTTTTTTCTGATTTTGTTCAAGGTGAATTCTTTCAATGCTCACAATTTAACAAAAAGTGATAAAATAGAAATATACCAATACTGTTAAAGGCCATTTCACCAGACTCATCCTCCTTTCTTCTCACTGTATTACAGAAGAATATGGGAAGCTATCAATCTGCCATTTCTTTCCATGCCTGGTGAACTTCCTGTATTGTGTCCAATTAATCCGTCAAAAGAAGTAATGGGAAAAGGTGAAGCAGACCTCTATCTCTATCTCACATATCAACTTTGGAGAGCGCCTTTTTTCTACGAAATGAGAATCACACCATGCCCACATTAGCCGGGGCAAAGGGATCTAGCCATCTGCTCCCAAGCTCTAAAATGGCTGCAGGTTTAAAACTATTGCTTTACAAAGAGACGTACCAAAGAAGGGTTGCATACATATCTCAGCTGATAAGAGCGGTGGTGGATGAAAAATACATTAGCTCTGCCTACAACTAGCTAAGCTATGGCTGCTTAGTACAACCTGGAGCTAGAGGGTTGAGAAATATGCCAGCCCCCTCAACCTGACTTCTCAGTATCCAGGAAAATCTGTTTACCTCTGGAGAGAGACTTATTTCTAAGGGGACACTGAGTTGAAGAGTAGGCAGATAATCATTTTATTTTTTAATAATTATCTGTAAGAGGACAGGCTTTTAGGGATAAAGTAGGGCAGCTCCTAGGAAGCATTTGACTTTGTTTCCAGAATTATACACTTGCATGATGCTTGGGTATCAGTAGAGGAGGAAAAATGCATTAATATTTAACACTCATATAGCACTATAAATGCTTGCAATGCTCTACAATAAATAAAATCAGGTCCCAAAATTGTGCCTTTTTAACACAATTGTAACAGACAAATATCTTTAGACTTTGTAATAACCTCCCAGGGGAAACAGTCATAAGTCCCATCACTTAAAACTATAGTATACTGAGCAAAGTGGTAGAGAATATTCTATAAAATACAATCTAGTACTGATGAGACAAGGATCAAATGTCCCTAGGAGAGGTTTTTTCCTTTTAATTTAAATGATGTTAGAATATTGCATGCACCATCCCTTAAACTTCCCTTTAGGCTATCTATCTCCCTTGGCAGTACCCTCATTCTGTCAAGTTCACTAATAGTAAGCAGTAACCCTGATGTATGGGGAGTTAACTCTCCCCCTCACTCTTTCCCTCTTCCACGCATCTTCAAGCATTGCCTATCCCTTGTTTCCATTCATCAGGATGTTTCTGACTCTTTAAGGCTCACCGATAATGTAATTTCCCCATCGGAGCCTATTCCCATTACTTGCATCCCCATTCTCACCTGCTTATGACGTAGGACTTCCATGTTGGTACTGAGTGCCTATGGCTTCATCTGTATAATCCATTCTAAAACAAAATTTCCCTTTAGGTGCCCATATTTTCTTAATTCAACCTCATCCACGTTGCTGTTAACATCAAAGATCATTTATTGAACAGGTGCAAAAAAGGGCCACCTTATAGACATTTCTCTTAGCGATGAGGACACCCCTGAAAGAATATTTGGCTTCCTCCTTTAGCTCACCTTCTTCAGTGCAAGTAGCTGGAAAGGATGGTCTTTTTAGGTTCGTTCCAGCCTGCAGTACCTTATCCTGCAAAGCCCTGACTGATGCAAACTTTCACCCTACTGTGAAAACTCAAATCCTTCTCACAGTCTACCCAGCTTTAAAGTCTACTGCATGTTTCAAATTGTTTTTTCTTGAGGACTGAATGCTGCTGCTGATAGCATGATGTATGATGGTGCAAATCACAAGGGCAAAAGGGGACCAAAGGTTTGCAATGAAGAAAAAACATATTTAAGGATGAAGAGACTCTAAGCCTTCATCCCTACATCTACCACTTTCTTACTCTGCCTTTCTCCCATTTATTTTACATGCATACCTATTGTTAATGCAATAGATCTACTTTGAAAAGTTGCGAGCAAATTAATTTCTAAAATTAAATAAACAGAAACAACCAATTAAAAATATAAAATAATTGCATTTCTATTAAGAGAGTGTATAATTTAAAGGGATTTGTAGACACAGTTTTTAGTTGAGGCAAATTACGCTTTTGCAAAATGAATAATGACCTTTACGTTTGTGCTTTTAATAGTTATATTTGTTCATAAAATAGATTGGCTTAAAGAAGTTTCATCCATACTCATTGACTACTGGAGCTGAGTTCTTCTGTATCATGTTGAGAAGAAACTGTCACTTTTTCAATGTTCAGTATTCTATGAGCCTAACTAAGCTGACTTATGCTTATGCTCAATTATTTGTCAAGTACCAGGTATGGCATAGAACTTTATGTCCCACTGCCTTTGACTTACGTTCTATATTTGACATATATGCCTCTGGGGATACAAGAGAGCTTTTCACCCAAGTCAATGACTATTCAGCACATGTTCCAGAAGAGAAGGTGTTATTTCAGCTTTCATGTCTCCTGGTGGGGAAGTCAAATGGCTCAATATTTCTTCCCACAGTCATGTGTTTGACAAGCTGGATAGGGAGATGATACCCTCATCCTGGCCTTCCCATCCTTCAAAAACATATGAAGCTAAAGCCTGAAACAATGAGAACACACTGTCGGCTGGATTTAACCAGTGATACGGGCTGAGATGTATGAAACTGCATAGATATTAATTGTAGTAGGCAATTGTAACCTGAAAATTGATTTTCTCTGAACAGATCTTTTCTGCGTGAGTCCTCAACATATGCCTGCCAACTTCGCTGACAACAGAACGGAGTCAACAGAACAAGGGAAGGGTAAATCCATGATTTTCAGCCTTGAACATTACTAATAATTATCTGTCTTTTGATTAAAAAATCATTACCCCTGGAGCAGAGCTGGATTTTAACTCCCAGTTATGTAATATAGAAAACACTAGAAGAAAGAAAGGGAAAACAATAAATAGGGAGAGAGAAAAAGGAGGAAGGAGAGAAAGGAAAGAGAGACAAGAAGAGTGAGAGTGAGCATGAAGTCGAGGCTGGATAAAGCCATTTGTGCATTTTCCTTTAGTAGCTTCATTTTAAAACTATGCAAACGTCTCATTAATTTCTACATTTAGAATCTGACTCTGATGTTAAGAGTAAATTACTCTTTCGGGCCTTTTTATCTCCACTTCTACCAGTAACAGATCTGAGAGAGATGAAATATTTTATGCAATTAAACATCGTATGTTATAATGTGCCTCAGTGTGCACACTGTCTCAATAACTAGAGTACAGGCAGATACAGGAAATAAAAAGGTGAGGACTGAGCAATCAACACAGGATCACAACGGACAGGCTGTTGGATGCTTGTTTGCGATCTGCTTCTTGGTACATCTCTCAAGAACCTGAGTCTGCATGGGCTTAAAAGCACAGACCTTGACAAAGGAGACCCTGGCTTCTACATGTACTTTCACGACATCCATGGTGTTCAGACTTCCTCCCCTGGTATGATAATGAGGAACTGCAGTGGTCTTCTGCATAGGCTCAAACCAGGAAAATTGGGCCTGATTTTGGACCAAAAAACAATGGATTATAATAGACTAGAAAAAGCATATATTCCCCATAGCTTTTGCCAAGATGGGACAACTACAAAGTAGTCTGCAATGGTCTACATTCTGAGCCCCCTTACTGGCTTTTCTTGTCAACTCAAAACTCCAGCTGATGGTATGTTCTCAACTACATCCCCTCTTAAGCTTTCACGTCAGGTCTAGATACTATTTCCTAGGCCAAAGGTCTAAGGGATTCTTCAGAACCCCAAGAGGGGCTGGACACCTTCACGTAGATATCTTTGGGGGAGGTCTTCATGCATTAGCTCTGACAGTAGCCCTGTTTTGCTTCAGGTCTTGACACCAGCTTCTTCACATGAAGCTCCACTGCTGTTTTGGTTATATTTCAGTGCAAGCTACACTCATGCTTTAATAGGATCCCCAGAGCAGCCCTGTTACTATTCATTCTTCCCATTTTACAGATGGAAACAATTCTGGCTCAAAGAAACAAACAATTTAACTATCAAGGACATAGGGAAGAGAAAAGAAAAACAATGATGGAGGCTAAACTTTGGATTAGAATTGCTGACTTCGAGAGCAGTCTTCTTTTGGAAGTTAAAAACCAACCAAGTAAATTTCATTTTTCTAAGAATGTGAAATGAACAAGAAAAAAGTTGATAACTTGGGAGTCCTGGTTGAAAAAATAAACCCACTTTGCTATTAATATAGGCTCATTAAAATTCTAATTAAATCCAGTCCCAAGGAGTTCCAGAAAAACTGTGTGATATCTCTAAACTTTCCTAACTACAGATTTTTTTTTTTTTTGAGGTCAGCTCTTTATGTAAAATGACCACAGCATGACAAATATCCTTAGGGAATATGATGAATATGTTAAAAAAAATAGGAGTCAGAGAAAAAATATAATCGGGTCTTTGTTTCTCTATCAGTATATTATATGCTACTATTCAGTATGTAATATGCTACTATTCAGTATGTAATTCAGTTCTAAGTAATTAGGGAAGAAAAAATAAGGTTTATACCATATAAATAGCAAATAAAGACTACAGAGATACAATTATAGAAAACTGACTCATATTTAAGAAAGCAGACAGTTTGGGAAAAGATTCTGAAACCATTTTTCCTGAAAATGCTATCAATTTAAATGGTGATTCTGATTTTTAGCAGCTGATTAAAACTATTTCAGACAGAAGTATATGCTGGTGAGTTGTTTTTGCCCTGAAGTAATAGTTCAGATTCAATTTAAATTTTGCTGGCAAACGTGCTATTTAGCATTACTTGAATGTGAAAATACCAAGGAAGGTTTAACAACTCAGAATATAACATTCTGAAATGATGCTGAATATTTTTGAGTAGAAGGGGAAGATGAAAAGGTAATATCTCACTATAGCAATCTGGCTAAGAGTTGACAGATACCCTAGAAGCAGACACTGATATGTATTTTGCCTTCTCTCCACCCTCTGTGCACAGAGAACAAAGTGAACCTACCGGTCTGTCTTGCAAAAATTAAATGTAAACCTTCTTAGTTGAATGACTATTAGTCATAACTGAAAGGACAACAAGCGTATATCTGAAGGGTATATATGAGGGGTTGAAAAGGGAGAGCAGAATAACAGAGAACAGAAGAGCAACCTTAAGAGTGAATACAGAATTTGAATCTAAAAATCTTACATCATGGAGCTATGGCTCTGTCTGGACGGGCAGGAAACTAATGGGATCCGTTTCGTAAATTCTTTTTTTTTTTTTTTCCTGCGGGGTCCTAGAGTGGATCGCCACAGATGAAGCTAACACCAGGTTATCCTGTAAGCTGGGAAGCAGTAGGGAAATGAAGTCTGGGTGGACATGGAATTTCACCTTCCTTTTCATTAGATTAGGTTTGGTAACAAAAGTTACCTGAAGTGTTGCTTTTCTGAAGTATCAGATTGCTCTTTTCCTCTTAAATTAGGACTACGTGGGAAGTTGGACCCTAACGTCGTCCAAAATATGTCAGTAGCAGTAGAAGCAGTTACTTCTTGTACCGGCGGTAGTAACAATAACAGTAGCAGCAATGACAATACAGTGTTAAAAGACAAATTTCTCCAAAAAATAAAATCAAGATACTCATACAGATATTCAATGGCCACGTGTTAAATACCTTATTTTATTCACAGTGAGGAAACCAAGCAGATGTTATAACCACTCAGTGGAGAAGTCAAAAAAGCACATGTTTATGTAGATGAGAGGAATGTTGAATGAATGTACAAATGGAGACAGAACTAGCTTCTTAGGGTGAGGAGAGGTAATTAAATCTCTATAGGTCAATGCAGAATTGCTTGTCTATAGACAGGAATTATTTTGAATTGCTATAATTTATCTGGAAAGAATTGTAAAATTGCTGTCATAAAAATAACAATCAGATAACCACCAGAAGGGTGTGCTAGAGACAACGGAGATTTCCACTGAGGCACAATTTTTTTTCGTCTTACAACAGTGAATTACTTGAGCTCAAACTGGAAACTCAGGATTCCTAGAAATGAGAATTCCACCTTAAAATCACATGCATAGCACCCCTCAGATATTATCCCAACTACCATCTGCCTTTCTTTGTACCAAGAAATCAGAAATGTATTATTTTCAGATCTACAATCTCCCCCCTTTGCAAAGTAGCCATCCCAGTGATGTCACGGCAGAGGGTGACCATTCTGGATGACTGTCCAGAGTGTGCCACCTACACATAACGTGACTAGAGCTGAGGCTCTTTGGGGAAATGATAAAGCCCGATCTGTAAGGGATTTAACGCAGTGTCTCTAACACTCAGGGAAACCTGGCCAGTGCCTACTTGGAACTTACAAAGGAATATCCTTGATGTTTTCTATAAATGAAAGGAAATATGTTTAAAATCACAGAAGCAGATGGACTTCATTTCCATTGCTATTTTTTTCACAGTTTTTCCCCCCATTTAGGGAAAAGGGAAGAGGTAGGAGGAATGCATAAAAATTCTTTTTCTATCCTTTTTTCAATAAAGTTTCAAAATAATTTTGTTTCTTAAATAAAACATCATTAGAATAGCCTGGTGCCTGGCAGCTGTTGGTTACAGCACTGTAACCATAAAGCTAACCCCCGCCCCAAAAAAAACAGTTGCCATAGCGTTGATTCCGGCTCATGGCAATCCCATGTGTTGCAGACTAGAACTGTGCTCCATAGGCTTTTCAAGTCTGTGACCTTTCAGAAGAAGATTGCCAGGCCTTTCTTCTGAGGCACCTCTGGGTTGGTTTGAACCATGAACCTTCAGGCTAGTAGTCGAGTGTTTAACCGTCTGTGCCACCCAGGGATTCCTACCATAAAGATAGCACCAGGCTAATTTGTCCACTGAGGGCAAGAATTATGCCATTATTTATCTTTATCCTCAGTACGGTGCCTGGCACATGCTAACTGTATTACAGATGGTTGGTGAACTAGCCTTCACCCTGTTCTCAGTCTTTATCCTCAACAACTCCCTGAGTCCATCCTCACATTTGTTTCCCCGTTCTGCTCTTGACTGTTATGGCTTCTGAATAGATTAATCATTTTCCTATGCTTGCAGATTTGCCATATGATCCCACTCTGCTGGCCAAGTTCTCTGATTTTGACCTGTTGCTTTTCTCTTCAACTCTGCAGGCATACCTCAGAGATATTGCAGATTCAGTTCTAGACCACAGCAATAAAGTGAATATTGCAGAAAAGCAAGTCACTAGAATTTTTTGGTTTCCCGGTGCATATAAAAGTTACGTTTATACTATACTGTAGTCTATTAAGTGTGCAGTAGCATTATGTTTTAAAAAACAATGCACATACCTTAATTTAAAAATACTTTATTGCTAAAAAATGTGAACCCTCATCTGTGCCATCAGCAAGTCATAATCTTTTTGCTGGTGGAGTGTCTTACCTCGATGTTGATGGCTGCTGACTGATCAGGGTGGTGACTGCTGAAGCTTGGGAGGCTGTGGCAATTTCTTAAAGTAAGATATCAGTGAAGTTTGCTGCATCGATTGACTCTTCCTTTCATGAAAGATTTCTCTGTAGCATGCGATGCTGTTTGATAGCATTTTACACACAGTAGAACTTCTTTCAAAATTGGAGTCAATCTTCTCAAACCCTGCTGCTGCTATATCAACTAAGGTTACGTAATTTTCTAAATCTTTTGTTGTCATTTCAACAATGTTCACAGCATCTTCACCAGGAGTAGACTCCATCTCAAGAAATCACTTTCTTTGCTCATCCATAAGAAGCAACTCATCTGTTACATTTTTATCATGAGATTGCAGAAATTCAGTGACATCTTCAGGCTCCACTTCTAATTCTACTTCTCTTGCTATTTTCACCACATCCGCACTTAATTCTTCCACTGAAGTCTTGAACCCCTCAAAGTCATCCATGAGGGCTGGAACCAACTTCTACCAAACTCCTGTTAATGTTGATATTTTTACTTTCTGCCATGAATCACAAATGTTCTTAATGGCATCTAGAACAGTGAGTCCTTTCTAAAAGGTTTTCAGTTTACTTTGCCCAGATCCATCAGAAGAATCACTATCTATGGCAGCTATAGCCTTATGAAATGCATTTCTTAAATAATAAGACTTGAAAGTTGAAATTATTTCTTGATCTGTGGACTGCAGAATGGATGTTGTATTAGCAGGCATGAAAACAACATTGATCTCCTTGTATATCTCTATCAGAGTTCTCGGGTGACCACGTATGTTGTCAATGAGCAGTAATATTTTGAAAGGAATCTTTTTTTTTTTTTAAATTGTACTTCAGGTGAAGGTTTACAGAACAAATAGTTTCTCATTAAACAGTCAGTACACATATTGTTTTATAACATTGGTTAACAACCCCACGACACGTCAACCCTCTCCCTTCTTGACTTTTTTTTTTTGGTGAAAATATACATAGCCAAAGATGCACCATTTCAAAAATTTCTACTTGCACAGTTCAGTGACATCCATTACGTTCTTCCAGTTGTGCTGCTATTCTCACTTTAGATGAAGGTTTACAGAACAAAATTGTTTCTCATTAAACAGTACACATGTTGCCCTATGACAATGGTTAACAACATCACTACACATCAACACTGTCCTTACTCAACCTTGGGTTCCCTATCACCAGCTTTCCTGTCCCATTCTGCCTTCTAGTCCTTGTCCCTGGACTGCTGTGCCTTATTAGTCCCATTTGGTTTTATGGGGCTGTCCCATCCCTGGCTGAGTGGGGAACCTCAGAAGTGACTTCACCACTGAGCTAAAAGGGTGTCTAGAGGCCATACTCTCGGGGTTTCTCCAGTCTCTTTCAGGCCAGTAAATCTGGTCTTTTTTGTGTGAGTTAGAATTTTGTTCTACATCCTTATCCAGCTCTGTCCAGAACCCTTTGTTGTGATTCCGGTCAGAGCAGTCAGTGGTGGTAGCCAGGCACCATCTAGCTGTACTGGACTCAGTCTGGTGGAGGCCTTGGTAGCTGTGGTCCATTAGTCCTTTGGACTAATCTTTTCCTTGTATCCTGTTCTCTTCATTCTCCCTTGCTCCCAAAGGGATGAGACCACCCTAGTATCTTAGATGGCTGCTCACAGGCTTTTAAGACCCCAGACACCACTCACCAAGGTAGAATGTAGAACATTGTCTTTATAAGCTGTATCATGCCAATCGAGCTAGATGTTCCCCGAGACCATGGTCCCCACAGCCCTCCACCCAGCAATTCAGTCCCTCAGAGAGTTTGGATGTGTCTATGGAGCTTCCATGACCTTTCCTTGCACAAGTTGTGCTGGTTTCCCCAGTATTGTGTACTGTCTCACCCTTCACCAAAGATACCACTTATCTATTGCCTATTTAGTATTTCCCCCCCACCCGAAAGGAATCTTTTTTTCTGAACAGTAGGTCTCAACAACAAAAACCAAACCTGTTGCCATCAAGTCAGTTTCGATTATAGTGACCCTATACAACAGAGTAGAACCGCCCCATAGGGTTTCCAAGGAGTGGCTGATGGATTCAAACTGCTGACCATTTGGTTAACAGCCGAGCTCTTAACCACTGCGTATTCAATAAACCATGTTATAAACAGCTGTGCTGTCATCAGGCTTTGTTGTTCCATTTACAGAACAGAGGCAGAGTAGATTCAGCATAATTCTTAAAGGCCCTAGGATTTTCAGAATGGTAAATGAATACTGTCTTCAACTTAAAGTCACCAGCTGCATTACCTTCCAACAAGAGAGTCAACCTGTCTTTTGAAGCTTTGAAGCCACGCATTGACTTCTCTCTAGCTATGAAAGTCCTAGATGGCATTTTCTTCCAATTTAAGGCTGTTTCGTCTACATTGAATCTGTTGTTTAATGTAGCCACCTTCATCAACTACCTTAGTTAGATCTTCTGGATAACTTTTTGCAGCTTCTACATCAACACTTGCTGCTTTACCTTATACTTCGATGTTATGGAGATGGCTGCCTTCCTTAAACCTCCTAGCTTCAGACTTTTCTTCTGCAGCTTTTTTACCTCTCTCAGCCTTCACAGAATTGAAGAGAGTCAGGGCCTTGATCTCAGTCAGGCTTTGGCTTACGGGGATGTTATGGCTGGTCTGATCCTCTATTCAGACCACTAAATCTTTCTCCATATCAGCAATAAGGCTGTTATGCTTTGTTATCATTTGTTTGTACACTGGAGTAGCACTTTTAACTTCAAGAACTTTTTCTTTGCATTCACAACTTGGCAGGCTGTTTGGTGCAAGAGGCCCAGCTTTTGGCCTATCTTGGTTTTCTACATGCCTTCCTCACTAAGCTTACTCATTTCCAGTTTTTGATATAAAGTGAGAGACGTGCGACTCTTCTTTCACTTGAACACCTAGAGACCATTGTAGGGTTACTGATTGGCCTAATTTCAATATTGTTGAGTCTCAGGGAATATGGAGGCCCTAGCAGAAAGACGGGGGAACGGCTACCAGTGGAGCAGTCCCAACACACACACATTTATCGATTAAGTTCATCATCTTACATGGTAGTGGTTCCTGGCGTCCCAAAACAATTACAATAGGAACATCACAGATCACTGATCCCAGATCACTATAACAGATATAATAATAATGAAAAAGTTTGAAATCTTGTGAGAATTACCAAAATGTGACACAGAGACACAAAGTGAACACATGCTGTTAGAAAAATGGCACCGATAGGCTTGCCACAAACCTTCAACTTGTAAAAAAGATAGTATCTGTGAAGTGCAATAAAATGGGGCATGCCTGTATCTGAACGCTACTATTCTGGATATCCTGCCACAGAATAATGGCTCCACCCAGACACCTAGTAAAGTCACTCTCCCAATTCATCTCAGCTCCAGGCACTTCACACTCACTCATAATAGGGGACATGTTGCAAGTCAGCCTGAAGAAAAATACCAATCCAGACAAAGAAGTTTCCCTTACTGAAGAAGCCTCCCAAGGGAGCACCAAACCTCAGAGAAATAAAGGTAGTTGACTCAAGGCTTTCCTTAAATGTTTACATATACACTGTAGTTTGAAGTGTGAGAAGATGATTTGGTTGTTTTTGCAGAAAACAACTAAGTAAACTCAAAATTGTGCATCTGCTTGATTTGGTTGTTTTTGCAGAAAACAACTAAGTAAACTCAAAATTGTGCATCTGCTTGGTGAGCCACCTCCCTCCACCACTCTAAACAGCACTCCTTCTCCACTCCATCCCCAAAGCCCCTTGCTAAGCTACCACTTCCTCTGTTCACAGCTGCAGCGGTTGAGGGGGGATAGGGAAAGGGCTTTGCATTACAGAATATTTATTCTGGTTACCTTGCAGAGATTCAGCAGATACTTTCATAGTCTACTTTCAATTAAGAAGGCTTCAATGGCATTCAACAGATGAGCAGCCTCACAAATAGATGTAAGAATGGAAGCCTAATGTACAAAACCTCCTTGTATGGATCATGTCAGGTCCCACAATCTCGTAAGCACATTCCAACACACACATTCATGTACGTAGATAGCCACTGCATGGACATGATTGCTAGTCTTTTATTAAAATGTTACTGAGTCAAGGGTAGTGTAGATCTCTCTGAGTAAAGTAATGACTACAACAATAAGTCCAGCTCCGTAAGCCCCCACCTCCACAGTGTCACTGTAACAGCTCTAATAAAGTTGGCTTGGTTACCTGAAACACTGGGGTCAGTTATTTTGGCCTTTCTTGCCATCAGCCAACCCCTGGCTTCTTTCATGCCTTTAATGTTCAATTAAGAAACACAATTTGTTTTTGCAAGGAGATCTGGTAGTGGTGGGGGTAAAGAAGCGATTGAGTACAATTGCATTTTAGACTCCTTTTATTTTTAAAAGTGCACTTTAATATGGCAGTCAGCTGTATTAGATACTTTCAGACACCGTTAAAGTGAAATGGCCATTATCTTTTTTACATTAGGAGAAGGGCAGGATGCCATCCCCTTTCATTTCTCCAGTAAATCAAATTGAATTATTCATTAGCACTAAATGTTTTCAAATCCCCTTACCCCCACATACACCATTACCTCATTTTAAACAACGAGCAGTTCTATCTCTTCTAAAAATAACCTCTCTCATACATCAAGCTCCTAAAATTTTGGACTTCGCAAAATTAATTTCTGTGGTTAGTAAAGCTAACAAGTCTCAAGAGTAGAATCAGACAGTAAAGACAATAAAGGAACAATTAAACAGCACCTCCTTCTATTGTTTTGTAGTTCCCCCATTTGTCATTGACTCTAGAATTTTCATATTGAATAATTCCTGAGATCTGAGCTTGGCAAGGGATAACTCTAAGTAAAATCTGCAGAAATAACCAATAACAAAACTTGTCAAGTGCTGCATTCGGAAAAATGAACGCAGGTCCTAAAATGCCTTTCCAAAGGCCTGCATCAAAGTATACAGCCTGATATTTATACCATTCAGGTTTAATGGGAACACATATGTAATGCCCACCACGTTCAACCCACCACACACGCACACACCTACCACCAAACGCACACACACACGCACACACACTGACAAACACACTCTCTCACAAAGAGGCTAACATCATTTCTCTAAGATCAGATCTCCAGGCACTCGGGTCTGTATTTCACGTGGAATCCCATCTCGCGTCTTCGGCTCTGACCATTTTGCATCTGCTCTGTCTTGTTTCATTAACACGAGCTCATCAGAGCCACATCAAAAAGCGAAGACGCACTGTTTCTATTACCATTTATAGCACCATTTGTTTCATTTAAGAAAATGTGCTTAGTCCCTGGCCTTAAATTACATGGCAGAAATGGGATTCTGGAGTTTGGACTACATATTTATTTTCCCATCCTTTCACTCTGTCAGAACAGAAATCGCTTTGAGTTAACTTAAAAGACAAACTGTTCCATTTGCACCAGAGGAAGCCTGGCTCTTCCGAACAATAACCTAGCTCTAGGGACCTCAGAGCGACTCCTGTTTCCAAATCAGGCAATAGCTTCAAGATTTCAAAACCCGTTGCCATTGAGTGGATTCCGACTCATAGTGACCCAGCAGGACAGAGTAAAACATGCCTCACGGCTGTAAATCTTTACAGCAGCAAACTGCCACAGCTTTCTGACGTGAAGCCCTGGAAGGGTTCAAACCACCGACTTTTTGGTTAGCAGCCAAGCATTTAACCACTGCGCCACCAGGGCTCTGCTTCAAGATTAGAAACCAAAAACCAAACCTGTTGCCATCGAGTCAATTCCAACTTATAGCTTCACGATTACAGCTCCTTAATTCAGGTCTTACAAATTCAGGCAAAGGCTGAGCTCAAATTTACTTCTGCATGATGAAAATGGGATTTCTCAAGTGTAACGAGATAGGGAAAATTGTATTACAGTGATCCCTTTGTATCCGAAGGAGATTGGTTCCAGGACCCCCGCTGATATGAAAATCCTCAAATACTTAAGTCCTTCCTGTAAAACGGTGTAGTATTTGCATAGAACCTATGCATATCCTCCCCTATACTTTAAATCATCTCTAGATTACTTATAATACCCAATACAATGTAAATGCTATGTAAACAGTTTTTATACTGTATTGTTTAGGGAATAATGACAAGCAAAAAAGTCTGTACATGTTCAATGCTCAAACAATGAGTGCTGGAGAGAGACTGAGGATCTGTGAATGGCGGAAGGATACAACAGGCTATGCCTACACATCCTTTCATTTGTGTGGATTCAGCCTAGTGCTCAGCGCCTGGCAAATTCAAGTTTTGAATCTGAGGATGCAGAACTCACAGATACTCAGGGCCGACAATATCTGATGATTGACACCATTATTCCTCTTAAGAGGAAAACTCTTCTTTGTTTGAAAATACACCTAGATTACATGGTTTTTTTTCCTTTTTTTTTGCGGGGTTAAGATCTCAGCAGGCTAAGTATCAGGTAGACCAGACATTACAGAAAAGAAAATTTGGAGTTTCTGGGGCAATCTAGGCAGAAGCAGGAGAAAGGAGTGGGGGAGCTGGGAGAAGGAAGAGGGAGACTGGAAATGTGGCAGAAGCCAGTGCTCCCCATGACAACCCTTCCTCCCCCACTCCCTGTCAAATCTTCAATTAAGTCCACACAACTAACAGAAATTTGAATAAAAGATTTTTATTAAATACGTTACTGCAGACATCAGAGAAAGGTTGTATTTTATTGTGGGTGTCACAGACCCAGAACTTTGTATGCCACAGTGGTCCTAAGAATTTACTCCCACTCTCCCCCAAAGAATTCACAGAAACCTTGGGAAAGCCTTAACTACAAGAGCCCATTTCACCTCAAATCTGAATTTCAATAAAACCTAAAACCCGGTTGATCCAAAGTAAAAGTTTAAATTAGATTCTACAGGCAACATTGAACAGATAAATACAAATTAATGAATGGTACTTGTATTTTTAAGACACTGTTCTCAATATTGTGCTCTAGGGGACACATTGGATGAATGAACTAGCCCCTGTCCTCAAGTTTAAGATCTAGTAGAGAAGATATGAGTCGGAATAGACTATATAAGATAAGATATGGCTGCATATAATTATAACAGGAGGCAGAATATGAAGTGTGAGAGCACGGATGGGGGAAGGACCAACGCCAGTTTGGGAGAGGGCAGAAAAGGAAGGTGTCAGTGATTATTTTGAAAAAATACTGGAAGATGAATTATTATTGCTATGAGCAAAGACAGTAGAAGATGAGGTAAAGATTATTTTATTAGAGCTCCTTGTTTAATTATCTAGACATCCCCAGATCAGACAGAAGGATAGTAGGAATATCTTACTAATCTCTACAATGCCTGGAGAGACAAGTCCAGTGTCTTCAACATGGAAGTTCTTCAAAATTAATGTTCAATTGAATCTCAGGATGAGGTTCAGCATAAACATAAGCAGAGAGGCAGGAAAGGGCAGGGTGTAGGCAAGGAATTTCAAGAAGTCTGGTTTGCCTGGAATGTAAGATGTGTGAGGTGGGAAACTACAAGGAAAATTTAGTTATGTTGGGTTCGGGCCAGGTGTAGAAGTGGCTAAAGTGGATTTCTTTGTTTTCTTTAGGCAAAAGGAAGTGTGGAGGGAGGGTCCCTGGCCAGGGAAGTATAGGAAGAGGTACATTTCAGGCCCATTACTCTTGTCATATGTAGAAAAGACTGGGCAGTGTTTGGCGGTGGGGAAGTCCTGTACAAGCCATCACAATAGTCTATTATAAGCAAAGCCAAGGAGGTTCAACCTAGGGTAGGGGTAATAGAAATGAAAAGAGGTGGGACATTGCAAGAGACAAAACAAAACAAAACAAAACAAAAAAAACCTCTAAGCAGGGCTGGAATCCCTGGGTGGTGTAAACAATTAGGTGCTCAGCTGATACCTGAAAGACTGGAAGTCCAAGTCCACCCTGAGGCACCTAGAAAGAAAGGTCCGGTGATCTACTTGGGAAAAATCGGCCATTGAGAACCCTATGGAGCACAGTTCTACTCTGACACACGTGGGTTGCCGTGAGTCGGAATACACTTAATGGCAACCGGGAGTTGCCTCAAGTCAGTTCAACAGCTGTTTATTGAGCAACAGTTGTATGCTCTGGTTAAAGCAGTTAGACATGGCTCTGGAAGGATTCATGCCTAACTGCTATTACTGGTTATATCTGAGATTTGAGTGGGAAGAAAGATAATTTATTAACTTTTGTCTTTATATACTTTTTTCCCCTTTGGCTTCTTATAGTGGTGATGTGTCACTTTTATGATTTGAAGGAAAAAAAGCCAAGACTATGTAAATTTTAAAAAAATGTGTTACATAGCAAATGAACACCGTGAGGCCTACTGGATCTGTCTGCGAAGGAAAAGAAAAGCCTTCAGTGAATTAAAAATCATCCTTATCTCATCATTAAAGCAGGCCCAGAAGCATCGCCACAAAAAGTGTTAAGCTATCAGTTTGTGGTTTTGAATACAGCCCTAAGTAATAAAGGCATGTTTCAATTTAAAATGTTACATTTTTCATACTTCTCATTAAGCCAAACTAATATCTTTCTCAATAATTCTGAATTAGTGAGGTCAGACTATATTGGAACTAAAAACAATTATGGAGTGAGTGAATCTTCCCAGTCTCCTTTGATTACTCTGTCAGACACGAACCCTGGGAAATCTCCTAAACTAAAGATTTCCTAAACAAAAATAAAAACCAAACCCACTGCTGTCAAGTTGATTATGATGCACAGTGACCCTTTAGGATAGAGTAGAACTGCCCCATAGGGTTTCCAAGCAGCAGCTGGTAGATTCGAACTGCTGACCATTTGATTAGCAGCCAAGCTCTTAACCACTGCACCACCAGGGCTCCTGGGAAAACTCCTACCTGAATGTAATTTAGGAAGCTTAAACAGTCACTCTTTTGGGCTATTAAGCACCCTGTCTCTCACTGTGTGCATCTCCTTGCAGCCCACACAGCATACAGTAAAGTAAAAACCATAGCTAATGAGTCCTCATTTCTATAGCTTCAAAAACCTAGGAGAATTTAAGAAACCCAGCCTAACTTTCCTGAATATGCCACATTATATGAATTGTATGTATGCTGGAAATTGCCCACTCACGTACTAACATAATTATGTCTAGCTAATCCAGGCCACGGCGTTCCATGCAGAGAAATGCATCTGTATCTATCAAGAGCTCACCAAGCAGGTTCCACTATTGTCTCTTCATAATGTAACATATCTTATTTTAAATCCTAGAGAAAATAACACGGGTTATTTTTAAATAAAAATGTAAAGGCAACACATGCCTGTTTTTCTTACTATTTGTTGACAGGCATCATTCAGCATGGGGGGTTTTACTGAGATTCTACCAGGAGAATGACTTTCTGACAGAAATCAGCTTTGGGTTATATCACTCGGCCCACTCATTATTATAAAAAGTTGCTTGACAAAAGGTACTTTGCTACATAAATAAAATATTTGCACTTTGCATTCTTCCAGTGGAGTAACAATAGAAGAATGCTGTGTTTATGTATAGCCGAAGTAATATATAACCTGGGGACTCTCTTCCTGCTGTAGGGATCACTTAAAATAAGGATACGAATGATTAAAGTAACTGCCTAAGGTAGAATATTGGATCCAACGCTTCTTGGGGTCTCCTCCAGATTTAAAAACCAAGCCATAAAAATGCACACTCACACTGCACTGCAACCCTCAGGGTAATGACATTATCTTCAGTGTCTGTGTAATTCCGGAGGAGTCTCCAGCCTGGCTGTGAGGAAGGCTGCGTGGGATGGGGAGACATCTCACAGAGGAGATCCCACTCTGGCTCAGGAAATGTTATGTTACCATTCTGCCTCTCATTATATAATTGATATGGCCCTGAATCGTTGAGAAGAAGAAAGGAAGAAAGGAGGGAGGAAAGGAAGAAGGAAGAAAAAAAGAGAGAAAGGAAAAATATTATAACTATAGGAACTCACAACTAAAACACCAAGAAACCAAACCTGTCGCTGTTGAGTAGATTCCGACTCATAGCACCCTTACAGGACTGAGTAGAACTACTTCACAAGGTTTCCAAGGCTGTAATCTTCATTAAATCAGACTGCCACATCTTTCTCCCACTGAGCGAGAGATGGGTTTGAACCTCTGACCTTTCTGTTAGGCAGCGAAGCGCATAACCACTATACTATCAGGGCTCCTAATTAAAAAACATTCCATGACAAATTCCTTTCTAAAGTAGAGAATTCTGTTGACATTGTGCATAATAACTCTCTATATACAAGTTTACATTTTTAAACAGACCTCTGCAATCATGCTTCAGCTCTCTTTCCTGATTCTACTTCCCGATTAGTTCCAGTGCCCCCTCTTCTGGGAAGCCCCCCTTACAAGCCTCTTCTCCAGGCTCTTGCTTTAGGTTGTGGTCAGGGCATCTGTAAAAAATGTGAGGCATGTCATCGCCACTAGAGTCAAAACATTTATGAAACAAAGAGCAGATGAATTCCTCCAAGTATGCCAGAGTGCCACCACGTCTCTGTCAAGTTCGTCATACTGTGGTGGCTTGCCTGTTGCTGTGATGCTGAAAGCTATGCTATTGGTATTTCAAATACCAGCAAGGTTACCCATGGTGGAAAGGTTACAGTGCAGCTTCCAGATAAAGACAGATGTCATGGTTTGAATTACGTTCCCCAAAAAATGTGTGTATCAGTTTGGCTGGGCCATGATTCCCAGAATTATGTGGTTGGCCTCCATTTTGTGATTGTAATTTTACGTTAAAGAGGATTAGGGTGGGACTGTAACACCACCCTTACCCAGGTCACATTCCTGATCCAATGTAAAGGGAGTTTCCCTAGGGTGTGGCCTGCACCACCTTTTACCTTACAAGAGATAAAAGGAAAGGGAAGCAAGCAGAGAACTGGGGATCTCATACCACCAAGAAAGGAGCACCAGGAGCAGAGTGCATCCTTTGGACCCGAGGTTCCTGTGCAGAGAAGCTCCTAGTCCAGGGGAAGACATGATGATGAGGACCTTTCTCCAGAGCCAACAGAGAGAGAAAGCCTTCCCCTGGAGCTGACGCCCTGAATTTGGACTTCTAGCTTACTAGACTGTGAGAAAATAAATTTCTCTTTGTGAAAGCCATCCACTTGTGGTACTTCTGCTAGAGCAGCACTAGATGACTAAGACAATAGACTAGGAAGAACAACCTGGCAGTCCACTTCTGAAAACTGGCCAGTGAAAACATTATGAATAGCAGTGGAACATCATCTAATATAGTGCCAGAAGATGAGCCTCTCAGGTTGGAAGGCACTCAAAAGATGACTGTGGAAGAGCTGCCTCATCAAAACAGAGTCGGCCTTAATGATGTAGATGGAGTCAAGCTTTCAAGACCTTCACCTGCTGATGTGGCATGACTTGAAATGGGAAGGAACAGCTGCAAACATCCATTAATAATCAGAACGTGGAATGTACCAAGTATGAATCAAGGAAAATTGGAAATCGTCAAAAACGAAATGGAACATGGAAAGATCGATCTTCTAGGCATTAGTGAGCTGAAATGGACTGGTGCTGACCATTTTTAATTGGACAATCATATGGTCTATTATGCTGGGAATGACAACTTGAAGAGGAATTGTGTCACATTCACTGTCAAAAAGAACATTTCAAGATCTATCCTGAAGTACAACACTGTCAGTGCTAGGATAATATCCATATGCCTACAAGGAAGACCAGTTAATACGACTATTATTCAAATTTAGACACCAACCACTAATGCAAAAGATGAAGAAATTGAAGATTTCTACCAACTTCTTCGGTCAAAATTGATCAAACATGCAATCAAGATGCATTGATAATTACTGGTGATTGGAATGCGAAAGCTGTAAATAAAGGGATCGGTAGTTGGAAAATATCGCCTCGGTGACAGAAGTGATGCCAGAAATGGCATGTTAGCATTTTGCAAGACCAACCACCTGTTCATTGGAAATACCTTTTTCAACAACATAAACAGTGACTATACACATGGACCTTGCCAGTTAGAATAGACAGGAATCAAATCAACTACATCTGTAGAAAGAGACAATGCAGAAGCTCGATATCATCAGTCAGAACAAGGCCAGGGGCCGACTTCAGAACAGACCACCAATTGCTCATAGGCAAGTTCAAGTTGAAGCTGAAGAAAATTAAAACAAGCCCATGAGAGTCAAAGTACAACCTTGAGTATATCCCACCCGAATTTAGAGACCATCTCAAGAATAGATATAATGCACTGAACACTAACGACTGAAGACCAGACAAGTTGTGCGAAGACATCGAAGACATCATACATGAAGAAAGCAAAAGGTCATTCAAAAGACAGGAAAAAAAGAAAAGACCAAAATGTTGGTTAAATTACAGAACATAATGGAATAATATAGATAAGCAAAAAGAGGATTATGGCCTTCAGATACCTTCTGACTCCAAAATTAAATGAAGTTACAGGTCCCCTTCTTATCTAAGTACTGATACCTAATGATAACTATCTGAATGAAAGCCGAGAAGTAGTTAAAAATCAATAAATATTCTATCAATTCACAAATATGATTGAAAATTTATTAATTCTCCATTCTCAGCTTTGTAGTAATTTGGTTTTAGCTGAGGTATATGTTCCAAGGGTGAATTTTGGGGCTTCTACTTTATACTTCATAATATCCTGCATATCTATTGTAATACATATCACAGTTTCAGTTGTTGATTTACTTCTGTCTCTTCTGAGGTTTTTTTTTTTTTTTTTGGTACTTTAGATGAAGGTTTACAGAACAAACTAGCTTCTCATTAAATAATTAGTACACATATTGTTTGTGACATTGATTGCCAACCCCAGGACAAGTCAACACTCTCCACTTCTTGACCTTGGGTTCCCTATTACCAGCTTTCCTGTCCCCTCCTGCCTTCTTGTCCTTGCCGCTGGACTGGTGTGCCCATTTAGTCTCGTTTTGTTTTTATGGGCCTGTCTAATCTTTGGCTGAAGGGTGAACCTCCGGTGTGACTTCATTACTGAGCTAAAAGGGTGTCTGGGGGCCATACTTGGGGTTTCTTCAGTGTCTGTCAGACCAGTAAGTCTGGTCTTTTTTTTTTTTTTTTTTTTTTGACTTAGAATTTTGCGTACATTTTTCTCCAGCTCTGTCCGGGACCCTTTATTGTGATCCTTGTCAGAGCAGTCGGTGGTGGTAGCCAGGCACCATCTAGTTGTGCTGGACTCAGTCTAGTGGAGGCTGTAGTACTTGTGGTCCAACAGTCATTTGGACTAATCTTTCCCTTGTGTCTTCAGTTTTATTCATTCTCCCTTGCTCCAGACCGGGTGAGATCAGTGGAGTATTTAAATGGCCACTCACAAGCTTTTAAGACCCCAGATGCTACTCACCAAAGTAGAATGTAGAACATTTTCTTTATAAACTACGTTATGCCAATTGGGCTAGATGTTCCCCGACACCATGGTCCCCACAGCCCTCAGCCCAGTAATTTGGTCCCTCAGGGAGTTTGGATGTGTCTATGGAGCTTCCATGACCTTGCTTTGGACATGCTGTGCTGGCTTCCCCAGTACTGTGTACTGTCTTACCCTTGACCAAAGTCTATTTTGAATTTCTTGAAGACACCATTCATTTATGCACTTAACAAATACTGTCAACTTAATATGTCATATTTACTGTTCTAGGTCCTGGTGACAGAATAGTAGGGACAAAAGAGAAAAATGTATCTTATGGCCTTGTATCTCTCTATCCCTAGCCTAGTCCTGTGCTTGGCACCTAGTAGGTACCCAATAAATGTTTTTTTAAATTAATAAATATATATCAAGGGCACAAAAGATTAGATGACATAGGAATACACTATGTAATGTAAACAATAAAAAAATGAAAGAAACACAAAAGGGTAACAAATAGGAACTCAATAGTACATCTTTGTGGGAAAAAAAGAACTGGGTTTTGAATAAAGAGCAGATGAAAATAGTAATTTTCCAATAACGTTCCACAGAGCCTTCTATTTTTCTAATATTCTCATTTGTTTTAAAATATATCTTAATTATTGTATGATTATAATAAAAAAAAAAACACAAATGTGTTCTATAGCAAATATTAACACTTCAAAGTGCTAGTTTTTCTTCCACGTTAGATAATTTCTTCATGTGAACGTCAGTCTAAAGTTTCTCCTGCCACCCCTGTGTAATTACTTGAAATTCTGAGTAAAGTTTCATTGACTAGAAAGGTGGTAGCTCTCCGTGGTGATTAAACATAATCACAAATTCTTTGGCACCTACCCAAAGAGGGGAGGTCTTTGTTTCCACTTCTTGAATCTGAGCAGGTTTTGTGACTGCTATGACAATACAATAAAGCTTAAGTGACACTGTGCCATGCTGCAGACCAGGCCTTAAGAGACTGGCAGCTTCCATTACTTCTTGTGCAATACTGTCTTGAAACCCAACTACCATGCTGTGATGAAGCCCAAGATATCCTGCAGAGAGGCTCTAACTGAATATCAGAAAGGCCCCTGGATGTCAGCCCTGGCTGATCTCCCAACCAATAGCTGGTATCAACTTACCAGTCATGTAGATGAGCCATCTTGGAAAGAGATCCTCCAGCCCTAGTTAAGCCTCCCCAGCTTACACTGCATGGCATTGTCACTGCCAAGTTCTGCCCAAATTTTACTTTCATTCCTAAAAATAAATGGGTGGTGCAAACAGTAAAGTGCTTGACTACCAGCCGAAAAGTTGGCAATTCCAACCCACCCAGAGGTGTCTCAGAAGACAGGCCAGGAAATCTGCCTCCAAAAGGTCACAGCCTTGAAAACCCTATGGAGCAGTTCTACTCTGCATGCATGAAGTCTCCATGAGTTGGAATTTACTTGATTGCAACTAACAACAAGTATTTCAGGTCACTAAGTCTTGGGGTGGTTGGTTACATAGCAATAGATTAAGTGGAACATTCTCCATGTCTTTTTTTTTTTTTTAATCAAACCTGTTGAGTAGTGAGTATCTTATTCAACACACCTGTGCTGCACCCAGTTGAGTGCAATGAAAGGCTCAGGCCCTTGTCATGGCATCTGATAGCTATGTAATAAGAAATGAATGCATAACATATTCTTAGAGGATTCTTATGGAATTTCAGTGCTTATTTTAAGTTTCAGGCCCTTTGATGATAATTATTATAAAGTGTTTGTATGGTGTCTAAAGTTTAATACTCTTATTTATTGCAGGTTAAATCATTATTCAGATTAGAAATGGATCGCTAGTTTTATGGGAAATTTAAAAAATAATAATAATGGCTGTGATGGAGTTGTTCAGCTTCCAAATGAAATAGCAACCTATAGTACACTAACACCATAAGATTCTTCAAGTAGTGTCAATGACATTTTCAGTAGTACATGAAAAAGCAGTCCCCAATGTTTTCTTATAAAGTCCCTCAAAAATAAGACAGCTAAGTATTTGTCATTGGTTTCACTTTTTTAGCATGATATAAATCCAAGCTCTCAACATTATATAATAAGTGCAAATTTGCAAAATAGTGTTATCCAAGGTTCCAGCCAAGTCACAAGGTCATTCTGACACACAATACCAGAGGCACAGAATTAGACATCCTGGATTATTTCAGGGACAAGTAAATATGTAAATATTATTGAAGAAAAGCATGCAAAGAAAATTCAAATGTGTTGATGAAAATGTAGTTGTAGCATTTTTCAAGTTAAGTTACTTCATCACATTACTGAGCTAAAAGGGTGTCTGGGGGCCATACTTGGGGTTTCTTCAGTGTCTGTCAGACCAGTAAGTACGATAGACAAAAAGTTTATCAACACTTCTTATATTGACATTGCAATACACAGATTGATGAATAGGTTGTGTTGAAAAATACAATTGGAAAAACTATTTGATAATGTAGTCCAGAGACAAAGCTAAGAAAGTGAATTCCACATACTGGAGAAATTTTCTTCAAGCCTGGGATATGTGGAATCATCAGAATTCAACAACACATCAAAATGGTTATTTTGGGTCTCTCTCTGTTTTGCTTGTTTTGGTAAGAGGTGATCACACAAAGAGATACCAGGAAGATCTGGTATTTGGTTAAAATACTCCACATCTATACAACAGAAATTCTTAAGACGTTGACTTTTTAAACACAGGATTAAGTGTGGCAAAAACGTAATTATGTCTACATAAATGGCAGAAAGCAATAATAGGAAAAACTGTAAAATGTGGCAGCCCTTGTAAAGCCAGTCTCCAAGCACATTCAGACAGACTAACACCACTTTTTAAGATGCTACCTTCTATCAGAACTGTGCTGGACAATGCCATACGTACTGTTCACTAAATTGCAGACATTTTAGAATTATTTTTGCAGTGTTCCAGATTTTTATTTTTTAACTAAAGTTCTTCAACTTTCCTGATCAATGCCAGGTAAAGCATGACTGTTTCAAACGAGACAAGAAATCACTACTTTTTTTGTTTCTTTTTGAAATATAGTTCCAGCAAGATTCTTGTGAATCTTGTTGAAGTACTCAGTAAGCAGAGCAAGCTCAATTTGGCAACGCAGGGCACACTGCTACTGAGCTTGCAACTATAAAGTAAGTGACTGGGATAAAATGGAAATTTAGTTCGTACTCAACATGCAAAGCAAGATAAGCTCGCCTGTTTGAAATGTTAGGTGAGTACCTGAAACAGGCACCAAAATATAGAAGGTTTTCAAAAATATGACTGAAAATATCACAATCTCATAAAATACACAAACAATAAGATTTTAAACTTGGTGAGGAACCTAGCCTTTGACTTCCTCTAAACTGGAATTCCACCTATTAAAAGGAGCAACCAATTATTAAATGATGGTAGTGATTCAACTTGGAATGAAGAACAGAAAAACTGAAGTATATGTTGAGACTGAGGCTTCAGCTGAAAAAATGTTATGACATGTAACTACTAAATTACATGAGCCAGTATCTTCTCAGTTCTAAAAATCAAAATATAAAATAAAAAACCAAAAAATCAAACATCTTTCTGAAATCATTAATAGGCATCTGTAATACTTGTTTTCAAATTTTTGTTCACCAAAATAACTTCAGTGTTTGAAGCTGTCGGTTTTAAAAGCACGTGTAAATTTGAACTTACAAATTTAGTTAAATGAAATGCTGTTTTAACCTCGTTTTGAGGGTGGGAGTAGGGAAGACTTCACAAAAGTTTCATTTACAAAATAGGTTCCCAGCTAAATAAGTTTGAAAAGCCACTGGGCCAGAACAATTTTCAAACAGTTGC
>NW_004443943.1:33512437-33529376 GCF_000243295.1 Trichechus manatus latirostris
CCCCCCCGTTTTCTATGAATGACTCTTGAAAAGAAAATCCCATTCAGATAAACATCCTGCACCAGTGAACGTTCATCACTTAGGTCCTTTCTTCTGCAGATATGTTTATGCACAGTTCTGTGATGTCAACCACTGTGGTGTCAACTTCTTTCAAGCTTGTGTTTTAGCCATGAAGCTCAAAATTTGGAAAATCAGGCACGCTCAAGAAAGTTGAGTAGGAACTAACGGAATAACTGCATTAGCCTTAGGGCCGTGGTCATTTAAGAAGAGTTCCTGTGCCTGACTCAAGGTGACCTCATGTGTTACAGAACACACAACTTCTCCATAGAGTTTCTTGGCTGTGACCTTCATGGAAGCAGATCACCAGACCTTTCTTCCATGGTACTGCTGGGTAGGTTCAAACAACCAACCTTTAGGTTAGTAGTCAAAGCAAACTGGTCACCATGAATCAATCGAGTCAAATGGGAACATTTTTTGTTTGTTTGTTTTTCATGTTCCTGAATAACTTGGCTATCCCTTCCCTTTCTTAAGGCAGAGCTCACAAGCAGTCTCAGATGAAGATAACAGGCAAAGGCAGTATCTACTGGCAGAGCTGTCCTGCATGTTTTTTTCTTTTTTTTCCCTCACGTATCCAACACGTCTTGCAGATAATTTTAGCTTCTCTCATTTTGGGGCTTTCAAGTCATATATCTCCAACAGAGACAGGAGCACAATATTTTTCACACGCCCCACCAGAAAATGTAAAAGTCAAAAGAACCATATGCAGCTGCACCTTGTTATTCTGGGACACACTGTATGATCTGCCTAGACTGACGAGGGCAATTCCCACAAGCTGGGCTGAGCAGAGGAACCTCTGGAGGAGAGAAAAAGAATTCTGCCCTAATCACCAAGTAATGGTGACAGGTGTCTGGCTGAGTTCCTTTTAATGACCTCTCAACCTTTTTTGGCCATGGGCAAAATGAAGTTCTCTTTTCGGTAAGGATCACTCCCACTCTTACTATCACAGAGCATCACCCACAGTGGAGAAAACTTGCCAGTTCATACTTCTCAAACTTTTTTCCACTACTTATTCATATGCCACCTCCTATAGAAAGAATGCGCTAATTGGAAATCTGAGAATGAATGAAGAGATTGAACTCACTAGAGGAGATTACAAGAAACAAGACCTTCCCCATAAAGAGAGAAAGCACATTCTCGTCTTCTTAATACAAACCCGCACAAGCCTCAAATGACTGCCTTCTGTCTCTTGTAAATGCTAGGTCCTTGCTTGTGCCCTGATGATCACTTCTTTAGATGCTGCGTGGACCTTGTCCAGTCTTTATGGCCACCAGGTTTATCCTGAAGCTCCCCCAAATCCCTTGCATAATTTCAATCTTCTGGAGATCCTGACGAGTCCCCTGCCTCTTTAAAACCTGGTCCAGTGAGGTGCTTACAGATTTGTCCGACAATACAACAGAGAACGCAAGAGAAGCTTCTACCTTCTCTCTACAAAACTTCTACTTAGCTATTTTTGACTTCCACAAATACCTTTTCAGTCATTGTTTGTACAAGGAGTTCTCTCTCCTCAGCCTTCTTTAGCATATGTTACAGAGGTCCAAGTTAGAGAATCAGCTCATTCACCACCCCTGGAGTATTTTGGATTAAGAAACACTGGATTGAAAGGTTGTCCTAAAGGAACATTGAGTCTGTTCAAACATTGAGACATCACTATTTTATACTGACAACAACCAGTGAGATAAGAGGGTCTTCATTTTTAATAAAGAAAAAAGCACACAAATATGTTTGACATTTCATCCTCTTCTTTGGTGATTTTTAACATCAGAGCAAGTCACTAAGCAGGGCATGTCCACCGTGAGAGTGAACTGTTATCCCTGCAATGGATTTTGATGTCATGACTTCCTGTGTCACCTTGTCTAAGCCTGAGACAGGGGCATTTGCTTGGCTTCAATTTCCCACCTTCCTTCTACTATGCTCCAAGTTGTGGTTTAGCTTCAAGGAATAACCCTGAGCATCGATCTAGTTTCTTCCTTTACATCCTGCCCCCTATTTTTTGGCTAGAAATTTGAGGCATGCCAGGAGAGGCTTGTGGAACTGCAGTATGATATAATGATTAAGAGCCAAAGTTCTGGTGTTGGGCAGACTTGGGGAAAAGTCCAAGAAGAGACACTTACAGCTCATACGGTTGTTGGGAAGAGTAATGGAGATGATGCATACCAAGTGCTTAATAATAAATAACAATAAACAAACAAAAACTGTTCCTGTCGAGTCAATCCTGACTCATGGTGACCTCGTGTGTATGTCGGAATAGAACTGTGCTCCACAGGGTTTTCAAAGGCTGATTTTTCAGGAGTAGATTGCCAGGCCTTTCATCCAAGGCACCTCTGGGAGAACTCAAACCTCCAACCTTTTGGTTAGCAGTCAAGCATGTTAACTACCCAGGGACTCCAATAATAATAACAAAAACAATGACAACAACAAAAAAATAAACCCTCTGCCGTTGAGTTGATTCCTACTTATAGTGTCCCTCTAGGACAGAGTAGAACTGCTCCATAGGGTTTCCATGAGTGGTTGGTGGATTCAAACTGCCAACCTTTTGGTTAGCAGCCGAGCTCTTAACCACTGCATCATCAGGGCTCCAATAATAAGAGCTAGCACTTATTTAGTTTTTACTGTTCTAAGCACTTCCCTATATTTACTTATTTTGATTCTGTAATAACCTTGTAGGAAATAGTATCATCCTCTTCATTTTACAGGGGAGAGAACTGAGGCACAAAGAGGTTAAGCAACCTGCACCGAGAGGTTACTTGCCCAGGGTCACACAGCTAGTTCATGAAAGAGTCAGTGTTTGAACCTGGGCATTCTGCCTCCAGAATCTCTGGGCTCTACCACTACATTATCCACAGAACTTGGTACAATATGACTCACTGTGACCCTTTCTCCTCCATCGCCTTCTTAATATCACGGTTCCCCACAGATACTGTGTGATTCATCATCTTTATGTTTTTATTTATAACAACTTGTCTGCGCTTGGCATTCTCCTCTCTCCTACTTTCCGGACTAACTCCTACTAAATATTTAGGATGTATCTCAAGTTATCACTTCCACTAGGAAGCCTACACCTTCCCTTTCCAGTCAGATTACTTGTTCCTCTTCTCTAATCCCTTAATACTTGGCTCATGTCTCTGTCATTGCCCTCATCTGTCACGGAGTCTCACTTCCTCCCTTGCCTGAGCTCCTTTAAGGATAGGAACATAGCCTTCAGTTCCATATCGCCAGGGCTTGCAGAGTACCCGGTACACAGTAGGTAGCTAATGAATGCTGAATGGATGAACAAATAAAAGTCTAGACACTGCCATCTAGCACCCGCCAGGCTCCCTTTATGAACTAAAGTGCATCTGCCTTTAAGTAGGTTTGGCAGAGGTCAAGGAATCAACCCAGTCGGAAAAGCTGGGTAATTTGGGTGG
Organism: Trichechus manatus latirostris; assembly: GCF_000243295.1. Taxonomy (NCBI): domain Eukaryota; kingdom Metazoa; phylum Chordata; class Mammalia; order Sirenia; family Trichechidae; genus Trichechus; species Trichechus manatus. The sequence goes on from NW_004443943.1 coordinate 33,515,902, forward strand.
CATTTAACCCAGAGCCCAGGCCTCAATTGAAATTCAGCAAGAAGCCTTGCAGGAGCTAATGTAAATGGCACAGAAAGGTTTCAGACCAAGCCAGGAACTCCACAGAGTACCAGGATGGGACCTGCCACCAAGTGGAAGGTAATTAGTTTTGAGGTAACTGAGACTCACATGTAGCCAGCAGGAGAGTTGGTTTTACTTTGGATCAGCTAATAAGAGGCCATTACCCATCCATATTTTATTTCGTTGCTATTACCTCCTTTCCTGCATTAACACTAGGATTAACATCAATAATGGGGCTGTCTGAGTATTTACACACTGTAATTAAGCCTGGGTGAAACCTAAAGAGTTCTTTAGGGATTTATTGGAATGCACAACCACCTCCTCAGCTTGTAGGCTACCTTCGGCCAGTGGTTGGAAAAGAGAACTAAATAAAGCATCAACTCTTCAATGACACTATAAATTCCCTCCAGGCCCCCCTTCTTCCAATGCTCCTGACCTCCTAGTGCTACAAGGATGTAGGTCCAGGTTGCTGAAGGTTGTGTTTCTAACAAGCTTATCATGTGAAAAGGGCTGTAAACGTGTTATAACCCTTGCAACTTTTGTCTCTCGCTCCTGCTAATTCAGAATCTTCAGATTCCCAAATAAAATTCCCACCAAGTTATTTCCAGTTGTCCTTGGGGATGGCTTAAATGTGCTCATGAAAAAAAAAAAATTTTTTTTCCATCGTGTAGTATTAACCCTTTTCTTTCACCCTTTTGCCTAGTGCTGCAGGGTACTCCTCTCATTTCTGTGGATACCACCGAGTTAAAAATGCTTTGGAGTGTCAAAGTTTAGAAAGTTTTTTATGGTAAAGTGGGAGGCTGGGCAATACCAAAATACTTCTTCCTCCTTAAGGACACAGCCAAAGTGGTACTAAAGCTGAGCTCCCTTGCTTCGTGTGTCCAGTCTCTGAACTACTCAGTCAAACAAACCTCAGCTTGATAACCATGAATATTTGAAAAGTATTCCAATACTACTTCACAGGGGAGCTTATTCCTGAACCAAAACTTCTCAAAATCCTCCTTCCATATGCATCATTGTCTCTTCCAACCCACAGCTGACATGAGAATATTTACTTCTATTTTCTAAGAAATATCTGAGTCCTTCTTTCCTCACCCAGTGTCATGGATTGAATTGTGTCCCCCCAAAATATGTGTCAACTTGGCTAAACCATGATTCCCAGTATTGTGTGATTGTCTGCCATTCTGTCATCTGATGTGATTTTCCTATGTGTTGTAAATCCTATCTCTATGATGTTGATGAGACGGGATTAGTGGCAGTTATGTTAATGAGGAGGGACTCAATCTACAAGATTAGATTGTGTCTTAAGCCAATCTCTTTTGAGATATACAAGAGAGAAGTGAATAGAGAGACAGGGGGACATCATACTACCAAGAAACTAGTGCCAGAAGAAGATCGCGTCCTTTGGACCTGGGGTCCCTGCGCTGAGAAGTTCTTCGACCGGAGAAGATTGATGACAAGGACCTTCCTTCAGAGCTAACAGAGAGAGAAAGTCTTCCTCTAGAAGTACCTCTAGAGCCGATGCCATGAATTCGGACTTCTAGCCTACTAGACTGTGAGAGACTAAACTTCTGTTTGCTAAAGCCATCCACTTGTGGTATTTGTGTTAGAGCAGCCCTAGATAACTAAGACAATAGGGGCAGTGGTTTTATAGGTTCATTCACTTTGTGATTATTTACTGAGCAGTGAATTTATGGTTTGTGAGTTTTTCCCCATATATGCTATACTTTAATAAGGAATATATTTTTAAAACTTAAACAAGAATACTTAGGTTTGTGGCAATGCAGTTTGGTTGAAATAAAAAATTAAAAAAAAAACCTGAACCAAAAACTGGAAGTTCCAGGTTCTAGCCACAGTTCTGCTATTTATTTTATTTTTTAAATTATATTGTGGTAAAATATATATGACATAAAACTTGCCATTTTAACCACTTAAAGTGTAAAATTTAGTGACAATTATATTCACAATGTTGTGCAACCATTATCACTATTTCCAAAAATTTTCATCACCTCAAATAGAAATTCAGTGTTCTTTAAGCAATATTGTTCATTCACTCCAACCCTACCCCCCGGTACAGCTAATCTATCTTTGTCCCTCAGCATTTTCTATTCTAGATTATTTCATATAAGTGGAATTATACACTACCTGTCTTTTGTGTCTGATTTATTTCATTTCGCATAATATTTCTAAGGTTCATTCATGTGTAGCATGTATCAGAAATTCATTTTGCTTTATGGTTAAATAAAATCCTATTGTATGGATATATCACATTTGTTCATCCATTCATCTGTTGATGAGCACTCGAGTTAATTTCCACCTTGGGAATACACCTAAAAGTGGAATTGCTGGGTCATATGGTAATTCTATGTTTAACTCTAGCTCTCTTATTTAATAAAACCCCAAAAAATCCATTGCCTTGGAGTTGATTCTGACTCATAGCAACCCTATAGGACAGAGTAGAACCGCCCCATAGAGTTTCCAAGGCTGTAAATCTTTACATAAGCAGACTGCCACATCTTTCTCCCGAGGAGCAGTTGTTGGGTTTGAACTACTGACCTTTTTGTTAGCAGCCCAGCGTTTAACCACTGTGCCACCAGGGATCCTTCTGCTATTTAATAGCTGTGTAATTTTGGTAACTCATTTCATCAATCTGAGCCTCATTTCTGCATCTGTGAAGAAGATTCCTCTCTATCATACAGGGTAGTTAAAAATACAAAATGAGATAACAATTGTGAATTGCCTTGTAAATTCTTAACTATCATATAAACGCAGACTGGTGGTAAATTGTAGATTTAGATTGCAGATAAACATTGTAGACTCATTATATTTGGCTTGAACTTTAAAAAAAAAAATTTAAAAACCTAGAGAATTATCATTACAAATACAAGTTTTTTTTCTTTTTTTTTAACATTTGAAAATCTTGCAATACTCAGCTCAAATTACTGATGGCAACAATTGAGGGAGGTGAGTGGTAGCTGCCCCTGTTTCAAAACAGTATATATCCTCTGGTTCACCACAGTCCCACCATTCATTTATGCCACCAGTTGGATTCTTACAGGAAGATGAGCTTGGGACCTGTGAAAGATGTTATTATGAAGATATTTAAAAACTTGTCTAAATCAGAAAAGCCAGATGGCAGAGTTCCAGAGTGAACAGGGAGGTCAGAGTCTGCCAAACAGCATGCCCATTTGCCCTGCCATTCCCTTCCCTGGGCTGCATACTTCAGTCTCTAGTCCAGAAAGTATCCATTCCTAACTGCCCAAGTGGGGAGACTGCCATTCAATCAATATGTATCACTGAAACTTGGCAAATGCCAAAGGCAAGTACAGATGGGCTGTGCAGTCCATTGCAGCAGTAGGTATCTGCCAGATGTGCACTGCGTGTGGTGTGCTGTGCCAAGCCCACTGGGGCATGACTGGCTCTGCCCTTTAGGAACTTACGATCTCCTTAGGAGGCAGATTCAGCTCAAGAATCTGTTGGACCAGCAAGCAAAGCAAATGCCAGAACAAGAGCTGCGAAGAGAGTGAGTGCTCCCGGGTTTCAAGAAAGGAGCACTCACTGTGAACTACAGAAATCTGAGATGGCTTTTAGAAGCAATGAAGTGATTGAGGATGCAGACCCAAAACTGAATGAGCCCAGGTTATCCTGCTCCCTTGTCCTAGGGAACGTCACTCATGTCCCCCCAGTGATGCCCACAGAGCTGATGTGAATTTGGGATGAGTACTTTTACTTCAAATTATCCAAGCCTCTCTGCCCAGACAAGAATGTCTAAAACAACATACGAATAGGACAAATGTCCTTACCTTTTATACTAACTAAATACACAGCCTCTCATCTCAGGATTTCACTAATGGGCTTTTTAAAATGTCCCTTTTGTTAGGGTTTCATGTAGTAAATGGCCTGCAGTATGGAATCAGAATAATCTTGTTGTGGAATTGAATTGTGTTCTCCAAAAGAAATGACGTCCTAACCCCCAGTACCTCTGAATGTGACCTTGTTTGGAAGTAGGATCTTGGAAGATACTATCAGATACTAGGTTAACATGAAGTCATACTGGAGTAGGGTGGACCCTGATCCAATAGGAGTAGCATCCTTATAAAACAGAAGAAGAGAGATAGAGATACAGAGGGAAGGTCATGTGAAGATGGAGGCAGAGATTTGGAGTGATGTATCTGTAAGCCAAGGAATAGCAAGCTAACCCCAGAAGATAGAAGAGGGGCATCGAACAGATTCTCCCTGAGAGCTCTACGAAGGAATCAACATGGCCGATACCCTGATTTGAGACTCCTAGTCTCCAAAGCGGTGAGACAATAAATTTCTGTTCTTATAAGACACTCAATTTGCGGTACTTTGTTGTAGCAACCCTAAGAAATACAAATACCAAAATGATTCCATCCATAAGATTTTGTTGAAAAATAATATTGCAAATGTGTTTCCTGGTATATCTGTCCCCTGCAACGCTTTAAGGAAAAATTTTTCTGGTCTCACATGTCTGGGAAAGTTAACTTTTGGTCCTAGAGATGTTATCATATTAAAGTCTCAGAACAGTCCTTCAGCGGGGAAATCTCTTTAAAGGGTTATTCCTAAATGTATTTTAGTCTCTGAACCCCCTTTTTGTGATTAACACTGATTACATCATTGTTCCTCAACACTAGGGAATTCTATTCTAGACTTTTTTTTTTTTTTTAACCTAAGAAAGCCATAAGCAGTATGAAAAAAAAAAGAAAAACAACAACAACAACCAAGAACACCACTGATTTGTATGCCATGATTCTCTTTCTATTACAGCTTTCCCAATACATCTAGAAACAGACCTTTCTAATGGGTTTCGGAGGCAGTACAAAATTTCACACTTTCAATTGGGTGTATGATTCAGAGAAAGCCATTTTAAAAAATGTTGGACAGCACAGAGCAGTGATCCTCAAGCTTTCCAAGCAAAAGACGTTTTTCCCCCCTGGGGAACCGAATTCACAATGTATCTACCTCATTATTCCTACTTAACTCTCTCTGCATACATAATATACACACATTTATAAGATATATAGAACTTTTGTGTGGGTAACCAAACTTTCTTCCTCTTCATTTAAAAAACTGTTTACTTTGGATCGTTTTTAAGTACATATTAGAGTATAATAATTGTTTTAAAAGGAGGAAGTCCTAATAGTCATTGAATGCCTACTATGTGCCAGATACTTTGTGTATCTCAATAAAGCCTTACAACTAGTAAGAAGAGATAGGAAAATAGCCCCAGAGGGCATGTTTAACTTCACTAGAATTTCAGCACTGAGATTAAAGCTGAGGTTTCTTTTTAGTGAAAAAGCACAGGGTTTGGGTACACACATGAACCGACAGCTTTGCATTCCGGAGCATGGTATAGAGGCAAACTTCGTATATGTTGGGTACACCTTGGAAAAAGACTTGTTCTGTGGGAAAGCTCTTTGACTGTAGACATTAAGGTTCAGCACATTTGCCCCAATTGCTTCTCCCAACTGATGTGCAGTTTCAAATATCTCACTTTTCTTGGTGACCTTCTCCCAGATGTGAAAAGTTAATTAAGAACATGGGTGCTAGAGTCAGGAAGGTCTAAAGTCCTAAACTGATCACTTCTATCTGTGTGAGAGGTTATTGATAAAGCACCCTACCTAAGAGTTAAAATGTCCAGAAATTCAATTTCCCAAACTTTCCTTAACCTGATCAATTATTTACATGGCTTCCTGAAGTTTAACTGTCTTTTGCTTTGGTTTAAGCGAATACCTTCTACTCTACGCTATGTGAGTGGAGAAAAGTAGTTCTTACAAATAATCCACATTAAGATATTTCATGAAACATAGTGTTTTAACCACCATAAAAGAATGACATTTCCATGAACATGGAGGCAAAACAGCTTTGCCAACTCCCACTTGTGGAAACTGTCCTATCTCCAATATTTATGGCTTTAGTATTTGAATTCTCCTTCATTGAGAAAAGTTCTGAAGGGTTGTTGATGGATTTCTTCCTCACTTTTATGACGGATGAGGGATACAGAGGTGGAGAGGAAGAAATACAGAGGTTCCAGAATCACAAGTAGCTGGTTCTTGGAATTCCCTCTACCATATGCAAACTCTGGGCTGCTCTTCTCCTTTCTATTTGGCATGCTTACTTCTTCAAAGAACTTTGGGAAAGGCAGGGTTAACTAAACTAGATTCTCATTATTACAACACAAATGACGAGTACAGACCAATGATTCATCAAACTGGGAACTTGGACTATGTTCGAAGTTAAGAAGTAACTGTATAGGACAACTGAGAGATGGTTTAGCAGGATTACTGAAAGGTAGAACTCTGGAAAGAAACAGAATCAACATTCACTGAGGCCCCTTATGTGTTAGGCCCTAGGTGCCAGGCATATGTTGTTGTTGTTAGGTGTCGTCAAGTCGGTTCTGACTCATACCAACCCTATGCATAACAGAACGAACACTGCCCAGTCCTGGACCATCCTCACAATCATTGCTGTTTGAGCCCACTGTTAGCTGCTATGTTTCAGCCCATTGTTGTAACCACTGTATCAATTCATCTTGAGGGTCTGCTTTTTCACTGACCCTCCATCTTACCAAGCATGATATCCTTCTCCAGGGACTGGTCCCTCTTTATAACATGTCCAAAGTACGTGAGACGAAGTCTCACCATCCTCACTTCCAAGGGGCACTCTGGCTTTATTTCTTCCAAGATAGATTTGTTATTCTAGCAGTCCATGGTATATTCAATATTCTTCATTAACACCATAATTCACATGCATCAGTTCTTCTTCAGTCTTCTTTATTCACTGTCCAGCTTTCACATGAATATGAGGCGACTGAAAATACCACGGCTTGGGTCAGGTGTACCTTAGTCCTCAAGGTGACAACTTTGTTTTTTAACACTTTGAAGAGGCCTTTTGTGCAGACTTGTCCAATGCAATATGTCGTTTGATTTCCTGACTGCTGCTTCCATGGGCCAGGCATACAGAGATCATTAAGACTGGCTCCCTGCACTCAAACTGCTCACAGCCTAGTGAGCTCACAGACCTCTGTATCTAACAACTCCAGTGCCACAGTAGAGCAAAGACACCAGTGATAGGGAAGTGCTGAACAAAGCACTTCCTTAAAACTGCCTGAAGTGGTCAAGGTCAGATCTTAGACATTAGATAGTTCAACCCTACCTTCATTTTTCCTATTGGGTAACTGAAGCCTAGAGAAAAATATACTGAGTTGAACAGTCAGAACACCACCCTACCAGTAGTTCACAGACTTTAGTGTGCAAAAATCCACCTTAGTAACTTGTTAAAGTGCAGGTCCCTGGCTCCCCCAGGATTCTGATTCAAGGTGTATGGAGGAAGAGATTGGAATACCCCAGGTCGTCCTAAGGGGTAGTCAACAGTCTGAGACTGTACTAGTGAAGGGCTTGGGCTCCAGAGTCACACAGCTCTACATTTGAATCCCGATGTGACACATGCTCAAAAAGGTTAAGTGGTCTGTCCAAGTTCACAGTGAAGTTCATAGCCATCAGTAAAATGAAGGTAATAATAACTTACTTGCATCAGATAATGCATGTAAATTACTGAGCCCAGTGCCTGGCATATAATTCTAGCTACCTTCCACTGAGCTTCACCATTAGCTGCAGGCCACACAGCTCACTATGAGCAGAGTTGTGACCAAAACCCCAGTCTCCTGATTCTCAGTTCAGTGCTCTTCCCCCGAAAACAACAGTTTCCAGGGAACCTTGACCTTTGTGCATCAATCTGAAATGATCAAAAGAACCTCCCTCTGAGACTAACAAGAACTTTTCTTACAATTTCTGCTACTCTCTGCACCCAGACTACCTCTCTGGGGGTTTTAAATTGTTTGAACTCATTTTAACATTTCACAATTTAGACAATTTCTATCTTTTTTTTTTTTTTAATAAGTCAAATCAACCCCCATAAACACATGCCAGGGACTACGGGTACACAAAAAAATACAAGGCATAGCTTGTGTGACGAGAATTTTGTAGTCTCAGAAAAATAATAACATGTACAAATTTTAACTAACATTTCAAGATAGTATGTGGTTATATATCAAAATATACAGTAGAGACCAGAATCCCTTGTGAAGCTTAAAACAAGGACACATAAATTTGTTCTGAAGTAGGGGGTGGGGAAGTGGATCTCAAGGAGGCCATGGACCCTGAGTTAGGCATGGAAGGATGGAAAGAATTTGTTGTTAATGTTGTTTCTGTTGTTACGGACAATTCCAAACATATACAAACAAAAAGAGAGTAGATAATACCTTGCTTCTCAAAGCTCTCAAAAGTGTGTTCAGGGGATCAGCTGTATCGGTGTCACCTGGAAGTTTGGTTTAGCAATCCAGATTTTCACGCCTAACATCAGATTTCCCTAATCAGAATCTGTAGCTTAACAAGATCTTCAAGTGATTTATCTGCACATTCAAGTTTGAGAGGTACTAGTATAATAAGCATGCAAGTATCTATCACCCTGTTTTAACAATTACTAAGACATAGTCAATCTTGTTTTATTTGTACCCCTGCCTACTTTTTCCTGTTTCTTTGGATTATTGTAAAGGAAATATCACATGTCCTATCATTTCGATTGTAATCCCTTTACAGAGTACATCTTTAAAAGAAATGGTCTGTTAAAAAATAATAACTGCCAGACATTTACAACATCTAAAATTTTAACAATTCCTGAATATCATTAACTATTCGGGAAAGCATGTGAATCAGTAGGAAACAAGAGTAACCTATTTTGGAAGAATGAGTCAAGATTTAAACAGCTTAGTTGGAGACGAGGGTCAGTTTTGTCAGCGCTGGAGAGTTGTGAAGCTCAATAAAGTTCACAAAATCACTTAATGCAAAGGACAATGTTATAATAATATTAAGTATGGCGAATGATCTTTGTCAGGTGTTACATAAAGGGGTCACAAAATCAAAATCTAAAAAGCAGGGGGGTGTATTCTTATAAACAGCTTGCCAAAGGAGTAAAAGATACTGAAAAAAAATGTTTAAGCATGTCTGTGAATAGTTAGACAATAAAGAAAAACACATTTATAACACCTCAGCTGAAAATTCTAGCTAAGACGCAGATTTAGAACTATCAGCATGGCAAAGAACGCCTGTCTATAAGAAGGGATCAAACCCAAGAAATGCTAGCTTCGGTATAAACAGTCCTTGAAGGTTCAAGATGACCCGAGGCATGAGGACAACAGCCTGTAACCTCAGGAGGCCTTCAACGATAATCCTTCTCTTGAATTAGGTGACTGAAATTACACTGGAAGCCTATGAAATAAACTATTGGAAGCTATTTTGGGGCTTACATGAGAGACAGAGGTGTCACGGTATTAAGTTTTATAATACTTAGTATATTAGAATATAGAGAAGATGAAGAAAATCAGTTCCATTGTTTACATGACCAAACCCAAATCAACTGATCATAGAATATAACAAGATAGTCAATTTTTGAGTCTTAAGGGTATTCCAAGCGGAATCTAAAAATGGTGACAAATCTCATGAAGATGATCTCAGATTAGTCAAGGAGAGGGTAATTTCTGAAGGACCCTAGATATCAGATGGAGGAGCTGGAACTTAATTCCAGAAGCCGGGGAAGCCAGAAGAGTCTTTGACGGGATAAAAACAGCCCTTCAGGAAGGTGCATCTGACAACAGCAGTAAGCAAGACTGAGAGCCTGGAAGTGGGAGGGCCGGTGAAGGGATTGTTGAAATAACCCTGGCATGAAGAGATAAGCCCCTGGAATGGCTACAGAAGGTCAAGTGAATGTCAGCCTTGAGAGTTACATCAGCCTCTCTTCACACAACTTAAAAGCTCTGCCCTCTCTCACCCTGGACTTCATGATTACCAACCTCAAAATCCACCATCTACCACAGGAATGAGACCACTCACAGGAATAACTGACTCCAAATCTCCACAAACTTACAAATGAGTTTGAATCAACCTTCCTTTACACAATGGGGTGTTTCTGAAAATTTGACTATAACAAGATGGAGAAAAAATGTTATTCACTTGATTTTGTTTGGGGGCGAGGGGAGAGTAATAGATTTATTTAGAAGGGTTGTCTTGATTAAAGCTTCAACTAGAGACTACCCCTAAAAGAATTTTTTTTTTTCTTTTACCCCTGAGAGAGAGAGAGAAGAAAAGATGAACTGGAAAAAAGAGAAAAAAGGAGAGGAAGCATGGTGGTAGGAGGCACAGTTGCCAAACTCATAGAATTGTGAGTGGACTTGTATGTTTGTGTATAAACCAGTTAAAGAGCTGAGATCTAACTTATATGTCCAATCAAACTTCCGTAAGTCAAATGTGACAGCATTTCTTAAAGGAACTCTTTAATGAGTCCTTTAACAATATGAATAACTCATGCCCCAATTTATCTAGTTGGTAATTAAGGTGCTTGACTCTCAGGTTTTCTTATATAGGGGCTGTCCTATAACTCCTCCCTGAAGGCATAGAAAGCCTGGTTACCTGATTTGTAAAATACTCACTGTTTAAAATAGGACCTGGAGGTGGGGATTGGGGGGGGTGGGGAGGAAGATTTGGAAGCCTTCCAGAATGCGGCTAAGTGATGTGCCTGCTGTCACCTGGATAATGATGTTGTCAGGGCCTGACTGAGGGATGAGCAAGGTAATGGTGGCTCTCCATTCCTCACTAAAGTCCCCATCTGAGCATCCATTTTCTCGTTTACGATCTCCTTGACACAGGCTCTATTTACATGGCATCGGGATTAATCAGCCAGGAGTTTTTTAGCTGCAGGAATCAGGCAATCCGTGTAACTCAGCATGGCAGTGTGACATTATCACCAGCTAAGCAGTACTCGTTCTGTATGATCACCATCTCCAGGGAACTTGCTGTGTGATACGACTTCAGGTGCTGGAGTCATAAACCATTACACTCATCCCCGAGCAGCTGTATGACAACTTTCTTCAAGGACAGCCACAGAAAGCCACCCAGTGGACCCAGCCTGATTTATTAGCATGATCAGCAAGGGCACTGCAGAAGTTTCAATCACCCGTTGCTGCAGGGAAACGTACCTGTGCTCGACCTCTCTGGCAGGTCCTTATATACTGAATTACCTGAGGCCCCAAACACACCCCACCAACGCTCTGGCAAATGAATTTCTGTCAAAGTACCCATATCACTGTGTCACAATTATTTGTTAACTTGCTTGTCATCCCCCAATAGGACTGTGAACACTTGGATGGAAAGAACAGCAGCCTATTCATTTGTTTCCTCAATTCTACACCTGGTGTCTAGCTCAAAAGAAGTCCTCAAAATATGTTTGATGACTGAATAAAAGAATGAGTTGAAGGTTGTTTTACCAAGGAAAACAGGCAGTTGGGGTTGAATTCTGTTCTTTTATTGTCTTTGTATTTTTTCTATCATGAATTGAACTTATTAACCAGTCATTGGTGGGCAGAGAGGTGCTATCTAGATAAGCTGACTCCCACCTGGTGCGTGAGTGGCCCCTGTATCTTTAGTGAAACTACTCAGATGGTTCAAAAGAAATTCCTGAGATTAGGCTAAAACATATTACAAGACAGCACTACATGTTTTTTCATCTGGCCATTTCCCATACTTCCCTTGTGTGAATTAGCAGACAGAGGAAGAGAGGGAGGTCGAGATACAGGCAGACCTGGGTTACACTCCCATTCGCACCACTTCCTATTTCTGTAATCTGGCAAGATGTCGGTCTCCTTGAAGTCTCAGTATCCTCATCTGCAAAATTGAAATTATCATCTAGACCGCATGCAATTGTGCTAGATACTACATTTTGTATACAAAAGGACTACCACATTGGCTGGGACACAGTAGGTGCTCATTAAATGAAAAGCACCACTGTTAATCAATCCATTCTCTTGAAAGAGACTGTCAACACTTGGTTTGCTTGAGTGGTTGGCTATTAGGGCTACATCCTCAGAAATCTCTTTACATCTCTAGTAAACACTGTTATAAAAACAAGCAAGCAAGCAAACCAACCAACCATGGGAAACAGGACTGTGATGTATACTAATACATATCACATCTGTTGATGTAACCCAGAGCTCTATCCCTAAGAAATTCATTCTCTCTCTTCTTTCAACTGTAGGGCAGGACAGATTACATATGCTTCCCTCTAAACCAAGGGAGCCAATGTGTAACCTCTGTCAAGTCACTTAACCTCTCTTGGCTTCTCTTTGCTTGTCATTAAAATGAATCAGTTGGACTAGACAATCTCTAAAGACTTTCCGGCTCAGTGGTCTATGATTCTAGGAAATGAACACTCAGAGTTCCTAGATACCAAATAAAGTCATCATTCCAATTTAAGATATTAAGCCAAATGAAGCCCTATAATTTTCTTAACTTTGCTTTAATGGAAGAAGATTAATATATACTAAGTCCATAGGATTTACAGATACTTTGCTGTATGCCTCATATGTAGTATCAATCAATAGTGATATCCCGTTACAGCAAATTCCTTGAGGCAAGCTTGACTTTATGTTTGCTTTTATAAGAGGATCTTTTGGTCATTCACTAGCAAATCAGCACCCTTCTTTATTGGCAGCGTACCATAAAGGCTTTTGCATTATGGCCAATATTCCCTTCCACTTGCCTGGTGGATGGAGTTACCAGTTTGGGAGCTTATTAGTCAGGAAAAGTACCACAAAATCTACCCACCGAAGAGCTCACAGAAGAACCTCCTTATTCAGACTTCAAAAATCGGTCTTGGTGATCCTCTCTCTTCAAGTCCCCAAAACCACAGTGTCTGGCATACGGTACATATGCAGTAAATGTTAACCTGCTCACTTCCAGCAAACCCCCAAGGGTGAAATAAGAGCCTCTTCATTTAAAACTTACTGCCCACATTCTCACCGGGGCATTGAATTAATTAAATAAATATGTACTGAACCCCTATTATGTATCAGGCCAGTACCAGGTAGTGGGAACATGGGAGGAGGTAAAGAAATTAGGTCTTTGATTTTATGAACATTACAATTAAGAACAGACATTAAACAAACACACACATATTTATATTTATACATACAAATGCATTCTTCCTCTATCTCACCCTTATCTAAGTCCTAGGTAGGGAGATAGGCTCTTTATCTTTCCTTATATCAGGGTCATGTCCATGTTGTTGGGTGCCATCAAGTCAATTCCAACTCATAGCAACCCCATGTGACAGGCTACTATGGGGTCGCTATGAGTCAGAATCGACTCAACAGCACACAACAACAATCTCCTCTAGAGCAGATGGCTGGGTCTTCGTCCCACAGAGCCACTGAGTAGGTTTGAACCACTAACATTTTGGTAAGCAGCAGCCGAGCACTTAACTATTGTGCCACCACGGTTCCTTACCAGGGTCTTACTAGTGTTGAAGGAGTCCTGGTGGCACAGTGGTTAAGACTTCAGCTGCTA
>NW_004443943.1:33539258-33540911 GCF_000243295.1 Trichechus manatus latirostris
ACAAAAATAACTAAAACCTTAAATACCCATTATTTCTAAAATTGTTCAAAATCAATATATTTTTACAATGTAACACTATGCAAGTGCTAAAAAGAATAAGATCTACATGTACTGACAAACACCAAAACATTTATAGCTGTATTGCTAGGTAGGAGGAAAAAATGCACATTGCAAAACAAATGTGTAGTAAGATATAATTTGTATTTAGGCTCAAATGAACCCACAAAAACAAATATATACAAATCAATATCTTTTACCACGTACTCCTTCAGAGTGATTCATCCAGAATAGCACATGGCCCTGTCTAAAGCAATGAGAGGTGGCCACAGGTCTTTAGTTAATGCCTTTGGGAAAAAGGTCTCTCATTCTTCTAGGGGTTAAGCATTTTAAGACTGTTGGCCATCTTCACCACCTTCTGGGAAGATCCTGGCCAAGAATGCAACATATTTAGAGAAATGTCCAGATGAAAATTGGGAAGAGAGATTTCTGATGCCCCGAGCACCAGGATCAAAAGAGTCTGAAGCCAGGTCTATCTCTTGACATTTTAGTTACATGAGCAATAATTTACCTCTGTTGTAAGGTCAGTTTGAGTCCCATTTGTGTCTTTCACTTGCAAATGAAATACACTCAAACTCTAAGCTCATTCCTCCTTTCAATACACCAAGAATTTTTAAGCATTTTTTTAGCCTTTTTTTTTAATAGAATTTTACATAAAAGCCGAGTATGTAAATCCAGCTACACACTGAAAAGTGAGGAGGGATGAAATCACAGAACTCTGAACTCTTAGTCAGCCACCTGGACTAAGCATTGCATTTCAAACAGGCCTTGCACTGAATGATCTGTGTTTCCCTAGACAAACCAATTAACCTTTCAGTGCTTCTATTTCTTTATCCCGAGTAGGAGTAACAGTATGTTCCCTATCTATCTTTTAGGTTTTGATAAAGAAAACAGAACAGATCTTAAAGCATGTTGCAAAAAGGGAAAGCTTTCTTAAATTAAAATCCTGTTGTAGTTTCAAACCTGAGTCCATAATATTTTATTAACCTTCAAATTCACTATCTCAAGTAAAGAGATGGTAGACTTCAAAACTTCACAGTGCTATCAGCTCTAAAGAATAGCAGACTCTTAAGCACATCCTCTGCAATTATATTTGGAACAACGACAGTAAATATAAAGTACTGACAAACCAGATAGCCACGGATCTCCTGTTGTGGTTTAGAACTTGTACATATAAATTTCACTCTGTCTTGGGGTCTGGTGTAATCATTTCTGGTATTATAATGGGAAAAATTATCTAGTAACTCAACAAAACCAAGAACTATGAACAATAGTAATAATGAATAGCTATAGGCCAGCAGGAAGGGGTCTGAAATTTACCAAATTCTAAAACAAAGGTCTCAAGGAGACTCACAGAACCTAGAGTTATAAAGAACCTTAGAGATTATCTAGAACCAGGCTGGCAAATATGTTTTCTTTCTTATGCGAACTCAGATTTATTAGTAGTAAATATTTTTTGAGGCCATCCTAGCTCAATGTACTGTGACAGATCAGTGTTACTACCATTGGACTGGATAAGCTAAAATTGCAGCTCTCATGCTTCTTATAGGAAATCCCTGATTTAGCTCAGACTTCCATTTTACTACTGAAGTCTAC
>NW_004443943.1:33542185-33544110 GCF_000243295.1 Trichechus manatus latirostris
TAACCACAGTGAAAAGGTCAGTGAAATGAATGTGACCTTTCTCCATGCTCCTCTTGTGCAACCAGGAGGTATTTTCAAAGTCTGCAGTATCTGATTTGATGCCCATATTTGGAGAGTCTTATGGGGCATGAATAAACTTTAGGGCCCAGTCGTGCCTCCTGGTTTTCAATTCAGCTTATCATCAATTCACCCCAGAAAGGGAGAAGGAGGTCATTGACCTATCCACTAGAAAGAAATGTTTAAATAAATAATACATTTGTCTTTATACCAATGCAGTCATAGTATATACATATTAATATTTCTTTATGGAGAAACAGGGGTCCATGAAAGCAAAAGTGCCAAGGACCCATGAAAGTCACCGTGTAGCCTGGAACAGGAGGGTGAGAAAATGCAGAGGATTAAACCCCCTTTCTTTACGCTGGGAACTGACGTGTGCCTTATGCCCATACATGTGTGTCAGAGAGTGTGAAAGCAAACGTACTTATTATATCATCAGGAAGCAAGGGATATGAAAAGAGGAAGGGCTATGATTCCAAGGAAGAGATCATTTGGCTTTCTAAACTCCTATACTAACTGCTGGGATTTAAAAACCTTTCAGAAAATGCAATCTTTAATAAGGGTCAGGGACCCTTCAGCAGCCACACCACTCTGGGCAACCATTTACAGTAGAAGGTTCAAGGAAAAGCACAAGGCAAAGAAGCCTTAGCATCTCTCCAACTGTCCCTCAATCATGGTGGTAGCTAGATACTTGGGTTTCATAAGGTTTCCAGAAAAGGCTCATCTGGCATTCAATTTTATCTTAGAGAGAACTCAGACATCAGCAAAACAAATAATTAAAAAACAAAACAACGCAGGTGATGTCAAGCTTGCAAGTTACTGTGCAACTCTTCCCACTGTAAACTTGGCTATCCCGTACTGATCAGTTATTTTGTTACCGTAGCTCTGATTACTGTATTATTTTGATAATCAGGAAGAATGTTTTAAAAATTTAAAAAACAAAAACTTGCTCTTTTAAATCAAAGGTCTCAGGTAAAAGTGGCTACAAGCCAACTTCACACCATGATCTCTCTGCCGTATTCTAGTCTTTCACTGCACTGTAGCCAAATTGGACCATTTGTTACCTTAGTGCATTGCCGGCATCTTCCCACCATCGTGTCCTTGCTCAGGGTGTTTCCTGTGAATGGAGCCTTACCCTCACCTGGGCCCCTTTCTCATATTCCTGTTCTGCGAAGCCCTTACTGCTCTGCTACCAAATGAGAGCTTTCCCTCTTCCAAAGCCCTTTGGAACTATTCTGTACCTCTCTTCTTGGCTCAATTATTTTCAACATTGTGTTTTTGCTATTATTATGCATTCCTTATCTCCATTACCAGACTGAAAGAGCCTCACAGGGAATGGACTTTAGAACAAAACACTGCGTATAATTGGTGCTCTGTAATACCCATTAACCTCCTCAGGAACAACACAATCTTATCATATCCTCTCACTCGTTCTACCTTACTCTGCCTTATTTTTCCTCCTAGCACTTAATACCACTTGAAATGGTATAACAGGTTCCACTTGCTATGAAGTCGATTCTAACTCACAGTGACGAGATGTGTCACAGTAGAACTGTGCTCCATAGGGTTTTCAGCGGCTGATTTTTTTGAAGTAGTTCACCGTGCCTTTCTTCCAAGGCACCTCTAGGTAGATTCGAACCTCCATTCTTTGGGTTAGCAGCTGAACGTCTTAACCATTTGCACTACCCAGGGCTGAAAGAGTATACTCTTTCCCCATTAGGGTGTAAGCCCCATGAAAGCAGGAGCTTGGTCTTTGCTGTATCCCACTGCCTAGCACCACGCCTGGGATGGAATAAGGTATGTGAGATGGACAAATGTCTTATGACCTCCAGAGTTGAGCTATTTTTCTATGTAAGCTTAGTTAAGTG
>NW_004443943.1:33546386-33558102 GCF_000243295.1 Trichechus manatus latirostris
CAAAAACTTGTACATGAATGTTCACAGCAGCATTATTTGTAATACCAAAAAAGTGGAAACAACTCAAATGCTCATCAACTTATGAATAAATAAAATGCAGCATAGCCGTACAATGAAATATATTCAGTCATAAAAAGAAATGAAGTTTTGAGACACACCACCACATGCATGAACCCTGAAAACACCATGCTAAGTGAAAGCCAGACACAAAAGGCCACATATGTATGATTCCATTTATATGAAATGTCCAGAATAGGTAAATCCATAGAAAAAGAAAGCAGATTAATGGCTGTCATTGAGGAGGGGGAGGGGAGAATGAGGAATGACAACTAACAGATATGGGGCTTCTTTTGGGGGTGATGTAGATGTTCTGAAATTACATAGTGGTGATAGCTGCACAGTCTTGTGAGTATACCAAAAACCACTGGATTGTACACTTTAAAACGTATGTATGGTATGTGAATTATATCCTAATAAAAAATGAAGGTGAAATTTAAAAAAAAAAAAATTAAGCTGGATGTTCCACAAGTACATACGCATATATCCCAAGAGTTCATGGAACCTGGCCCACTAAACACATGATTTTGTGGGAGGAGGCCTAATCAACCAGAAACCTTAACTTTAAAAACTAGCCTAAGGGAAAGAGTCCGCCAAAACAAATATATTATTTTAGGTAGTCTTTCTGCATCCTAGATACTGGAGGATTCAGCTCTATCACTGATGCTTACATAGGGAGCCAGACATTTTCTTTAATTCTGTAACTTACTATCCAGGGCTGACAAGCTTTCAGAGAAAATGGTCACTTTTAAACACCTGAGAGAAAAAATCAGATGTGAAGGATGAATCAACCAAATAAGAACAGGAGTGTAGGCTTCAGCTATAAGGAAAATTCCTTTTCCACCATCAGAAGAGGTTGGCTCAGTGAGAAGAATCTAAGACACTGCTTTCTGATTTTGAAGGATGTATTCTGATTATAGAGCAGTTCAGTAGAAAACTCAATGATAAAAATGCAACTTCCTTTAGGCTTTATTTCTGGAACCTTCAAGTCCTGCCGAAAGTAGACACAAAATGCCTTTAGTGGAACCTCTCCTCAAAACTGAATTAAGGATAGAATTGAATATGCTGAGAGTTCATCTTGTCAGCAGTTAAACCAAAGCACCTGTGGTATCTAAGAAATGAATCAATGGATAGCTCAGTCCATTTTTACAATACGTAGAAAATATGAGCTGGGTATTTACTTTTGAAAACCAAAAGTACCACCCAGAACTAAAGGAATACACAATATAAAAGGTTTTGCAGACTAGAGAGAGAAAACTCTATTGTGCTAAAGAGTAGACTGAATATTTCCATTGTTTTAGGCATTACCCTTCTCTCCACACTTTTACAACAATCGAGATGAATCTTATTCATACATCCCTCCTTTCAGTTTTTCACTCACTGAATCATATATTTATTGTGTGTCAGGTTCTGTATGAAATAAAGTTCCTCCCTCCCTCCTTCCCTTCCCTTCCTTACTTCTACAAATAATCCCTGAGCGCCTCCTATGGACCAGGCACTGTTTTAGGAGTTAGGCATATGGCAGAGGACAAGAAAGACAAAGGCATTGTTCTCAAGGAGCTTATTGTTCAATGGAGGCAGCATATAAATAAACAGAAAAAAAAAAAAAAAAAACAAGAAAATCTCAAATTTCAGACAGTCATGTGTTAAGAGGATAACAAAATGAGTCATTATGATAGAGCTCCTGAGGGTGGGGTAGTATTTTAGAGCTTTTGGAGGAGCTGGAATTTTACCAGTCATGAAAATATCTGGGAGATGGCAGAGGCTACAGCAATTGCCCAAGTCCTGAGGTGAGAACCACTTTGGCACTTTGGAAGTACAGGCAGCTTACTGGGTTGTTACTAAAGTACTGAACTGGAACACTCAAGGAGCTCAGAGTCCAGTGCATAGGTTCTTAATGTCTTTCTAGTCGCCATTGTCATCAGACACCTGATGAAAGCTACAGACACTTTCCCCAGAAAAACACCCAGCCACGCTCACAGGCACACACGAAATACTTAAGCTATTATTATAGGGGGTTCATGGATCCCTTGATGTCCATCCATATATTCACTAGAGATCCGTGGACTCTTGGTGTAGTAGAAGATAGAATGATTTTTAAAATCTGACATAAACAACTTGTGTTGAGCTACATGTTTGTGCCAAGCATTTTCAGATACATTACCAACTTAATATTTATAAAAGGGAAACAAGGATCCTAGAGGTACATTGAGTTGCTCAAAACATGCTAATCCATTAAAGGGCTAGAATTTGAACCCAGGTCTTTAAATGCTGATCCTACGTCTTGTTACTCTCCTCTCTCTGGCTCAGAGACGACGGGATTTTTCAGTGGCATAAATCATCTTTGTGCTCCATCCCACCTTAGTCTTATGGACTACTGATGTTGCATAAAATTTCTTTACAAAATCACCCAAAATGGACTTCTATCTTCTAGCCCTTGCCTGAGGTTGGATCCTTTTTCATTCATGCTTCAATTGTTGCTTCCAACACCGACAGATTTTGTGTTATCTGCAGGTTTCATTAGCAAGCTGTTTATCCCAGCTCTTGCAGGTCATTAATGGAGCTGTTAAATAAGTCTAGTTCTGGCCAACCCCTACAAAGGGCCTGCTGGTTACTTAGGACAAGCTCTTTTATCATTTCTCAGCAGTAGGGCATCTATGGACAGCTGCATACATGGGGGTGGTACTTTTGTCCAAATCATGGATCATTTTCAGATTTCAAGACTTGTCCAATCACTTGCATCTCAGTTAATCAAGCTCCAAGAGGCAGGAATCATTGCTTCTAGAGAGAGTGATCATATATATTATCAACCTAACCAGGATGTTTTTGAAAGTGAAAGGAGCACTGTGAATAATTACCCAGGAAGACAGATGTCATCTGAAATCTTCCGGGACAAACCAGGATATGTGGTCATCTTCATTCTTGGCATCCTCAGACTCAAGTCACATTTACTGAGCACGCACTATGTGGCAGGCACATTTACATATGCCCTCTCCTTAAACAAGAATGCAAAGACAGGTTAAAGTCTCAGCGCCATGACCACAGAAGCACTTTTCTGTAATACAACAGAATTACAGAAAACCTGAATCTACTCCTAAACCTCCAGGGGATGTGTTTCCATCTTCTCACTTGTCTCCATGAATTGTCATTCTGCTACTTATCAACTTCTATCCTACAACAGAAATTTTTTTCACTGAATTTTGTGTTATTATATTCTAGTAGAAGGTGCCCTTTAAACAACGTTAGTGATATGAAAGAACCTGAAATCAATAGTTGTAGAAAACAATCTTCTTTTCCCATTGAATTCTACAGAAAACTCACAGGAAACAAAGGAACTCTTCCCCCACTCCCCCTCAGAATTTTTACTAAAAGCCATGTGGCACACTAATATTTTAAGAACATACTCAGTTTACAAGTACAGAGCTGGAATCACCTATTCTTGGGTGTGGCAAAACCACGAGGCAATGACAATTTAGCTTGGGAGAACATTTTTCTATGTGTAAATTAAAAGCCTACAGGCAAAAACCATTGCTTTTCCCTCACTCTAAGCCACTCAATCACTCACTCAACCTCTTAAGAAACCCTGTTCCCAGCCAAATACCCCTATTTCAACTCTTTAACTTTGATTTCCACTAGCAGAGTACTAATGCATTATCCTCTTCAAATATTGGTCCCCTTTAATATAAAAATGTATACTTCCAGGGAAATACACTTTACACATTTGATTTATTATACTGAAATGAGAACAGCTTTTAGCAAGCTTTTTGTCATTACTGGAAGCCTTTAAAATTTTTATTTCTAAAAAAAAAGCAAGTCACATTTTGCCACAGGTAAATGAAGTTGGACAGGCAAAGGCAAAGTAGGCATTGCATATGAATACGTAGTTCAAGGTGAACTGCGAAGTGAGCCACATATAAAAAGTTATTCTTTACCATTTGTGTATTTTTTATTGAATCAGAAAAACCATTTTTTAGTCCATTGCAAAAAAGACTTCAACTTGAAATGAAGGTTGACTGGCAACTTTGAAAACTACAATATTTGAAACTCATACATGCATAGCAATATAAAGTCCTACTGTCAAGTTCACTGAAAATGCTGCAAAAATCTGCCTGGGTCTTAAAAGACGCAAATCAAACTATTCAGAAGTCGAATAGGTTTCATTAAAAACCCAAATAAGCAGAAACCCTGGTGTCTTATAAAGACTTTTTTTTACACTCACTGTTAGGAGTTTGCAAAAGTTCCTTCAATCACACAACGTCACTTCCTACTGCACGTAACTTGTTAACCACCTATTTGACAAAGATCTTTTCTACACAGAATTCCCATGGTGTGCAAGCACCATTTAAATCAGTAATTCTCAACCATTGTTGTAGTTGAGAATCCCATAAGGGAATAAAAAATACTCATACCTGGGGTCCACCCCAAACAGATTCTGATTTACTTGATTAGGAGTGGACCCAGTTATCAGAATTTTTAAAAGATCCCTATGTGAATCTAACAGGCATCGTGTGTTGAGGGCCACTGATTTAGATAATGTTTATTCTGAAATGCCTGAACAGCAAATGGTTGAAGAGTATACTATGTAGTGCAGAAAGGGGGAAAAGTTGATAGAAACCTTCACAACAGGTAAGATATAAGAGAACAAGTAAATAACAACTTAAATACTTTTAACTTTTATATTTTCACTGTGCCAGGTGGTGGGGAGGGGTACTGGTGATCCAGTGGTAGAATTCTCCCCTTCCATGCAGAAGACCTGGGTTTGATTCCTGGCCAATGCACCTCATGCACAGCCACCACTCATCTGTCATTGAAGGCTTGTGTGTTGCTAGGATGCTGAATAGGTTTCAGTGGAGCTTCTAGACTAAGATAAACCAGGAAGAAAGGCCTGGCCAACTACTTCTGAAAACAGTCAATGAAAACCCAATGGATCACAACAGTCTGATTCGCAACCAATCATGGGGATGGTGCAGAAGTGGGCAGTCTTTCATTGTGTTGTGCACAGGGTCACTATGAGTTGGGGGCTGGCTCTAAGCAGTTAACAGCAACAATAACAGAAGGCGGGGATACAGTGATAAGCAAAACCAGCCACAGACCCAAAAACAATATAAATTCTAACTAGTAATTTTTGATAAAGAAAAGGTATATAGTACTATGAAAGCATACAGTTGGAGGATTTTGTTGGAGGAAGCTGAGGAAGTTTCAGCTGAGATCTGAAGATGAGAAGAAATGAACTAGGTGAAGGAAGGATTTCAGGCAGAGAGATCAGCATGTACAAATAACCTGTGCAACAGAAAATTGCTGAGCATGTTCAATGGGCAGAAAGAAAGTCTAGCTGGAACTGAGTGTGAAGGGAGAGACTTTAACTGGAAGTCAAGGGTAACCAGGGAAATGTCACAATCAGAGCCTCGCTGAAAGAATAACCTGACAGCTCAGGGCAGGGAGTGAAATGGGTCGGCTAAATGGGGAGAACTCTACTCCCTAGGACATCTATTAATCAATAACCAAGCAGCAAATGCAGGGCCTGAGCTATGCCAGGCACTGACCAGAGTGGGTCTGGGCTGTCAAATTTAGCCCCAATGCTATTTCCTACCTGATTTTAGCAAATTATTTACTTCACTTTATCCATAAAATGCAATAAATAGTGGACCCTCCTCCTAGGATTATTGTAAAGATTAAGTGTGATCATGTTCACTGAGCCCCTGTCAATACTAAATGCCTAATAAATGTTAGTTACTCTTATTAGAACTCACTAGAGTCTACCGTGTAGTCAGAGACATAGACATGAACACAGCTACCTCTGATTCAACAGAAAATGCACTGAGGACCATGAGGAGTGAAAATAAAATGTGAAACAAACTGAAAGGGGATTAATTCTGAATCATGGGGCCAGAGAAGACTTCATGGAGAGAGATGTCATCTGAGCTATGCCTTCAAGACTCAACAGCATCATCTCCTGTTCTCTTTTGGTTTATTTTGTCCATATTACCAACTCTTTTCCCTGTTGCTTTGCAATAGCAAAGCACTAGCATCCCATCACATAAAACCAAAAATTTAGAAAAAAAAAAGCTGAGATCTGATACAGGGGAAAGAGACATTGATATAAACAAGTGATTGGTGAGTTCAATTTATACCGTTAGAATTTAAAGAACGGTGCTTAATACATCTCCAAAGGTTTCCCACGTTAATTTCAATGAAGATGACTTTGATTAGTATATTTTTATAACATATAATACAAATAACTTTAAAAAACACTTTTAAAAAGCTAAATCAGTCTTACATTTCTCCGTTTCACCAGTGAGCAAGGAAGATCGCTCTACATACATTAGTGCTACTGTACAGAATCTGTGTAAGCAATGGAACTCTTCTATAAACACAGAGTTGTGTGCTTTCTTTCTACCAGGCAGCAGTGCCGACAGTTTGATTCAAAAGGAAGGGAGGCCAATCAAGGTGTTAGGAGACTGGGGAAATAATAGAGCTGGCCATTTCTAATTAACACCTGGAGTTGCTTTGCAGTTGCTTCAAAAATAGGGATGATATCAGGATATGCCAGCCACTGAGCTGCTGAGAGTCAGCCTGGCTCAGCATGGGCCATGTCAGGACAGAAACACTGAGAAATATTCTGTCCAAGGGAGTTACTATCAGAGCCAATCCATAACTACCTTTCTCTTCTGAAGGCTGAAGTCACTGATGAGTGACCACTTTGAGAGATTACCCTTCTTTACACATCCACTTGGACAATCTGAGCTCCAGCCATGAAGAAACAAAGCTATTTCACTTCAGAAACCAGCAGTTTCTTTGTGACATTTGGCAGAAAAGAATGTGAGAAGTTGTGGAACCAGCTCCTTGCAGACATTGGTTGTTACAGAGTACAGACGCCTAGGCGGGCTTTAATCATGATAAACATTCCATCAACCATTATAAAAAATGTGCTCAGGAATAGGAAAGAACCTCATAAACAAACTTAGAGGAAGCGATGTACTTGCACAGTTCAGTGAGCTGAGCAATGGGCCAGGACTCAAGAGACTCCAATCTGCTACTGTGTCTTGGAAGAACAAGTCACTTACCCGTACTCTGCTCGCTTGCGTCTCTGGGAGAGCTCGGGGCGTGACCACTGTCTGGTGGGACAGAAGGAGAGCTAAGGGTCATCCGTCTTCAAGACCCTGAGCCTTCTTTTGCCGCTGATCTTTTCTTTTAATTTTAATTGTTCTCTGTCAATTACTGGGAAAGAGAAAGATGTGCCCTGTATTCTAGTGGCACTGAAACTTTAGTCTGCAGAAAGAAATGTTTTCTGAGCCCAGGGAAACTGTTTGTAATCATAAAATCAGCACCTAACCATTGATAGTTACCTCAAAGATTTACAGGAAAAAAAAAATAATATTTCTCTTCTTCATTCAAACAATTTATAAATGACAAAGGGCATGAGGGCAAGAAAAGAAGGAATCAGTTAATTGGACTTGTTGATGCAATGCTAAAATTTACTCTCTGTTCACCCAAACGTCTTCCAGGGAAGAGAGAGAAAACTGGAGTTTTGTCTCTAATTTACTTGAGTTTTATTGTGAACACCCTCTACCCAAGAATGTGAGGGAGGTTTATGTCACCAAGTAGCCATAGTTAATTGATACCCCCACAAAGAAGATGTTTTAAGTTGTCCATTCTGTTTATCCCTCTTTCACCATGACACAGGTGGCTTTCTTGTAACAGTCAGCTGGGAATTTTTTCTTATACATGCACAAGGACACACAACTCAATAAACAAGTTTAATTAAATAATAATAGTAATAAATTAAGATAACCAAAAAACCAAACCTGTTCTTGTTAAGTCAATTCTGACTCATAGCGACTCTACAGGACAGAGTAGAACTGCCCCATAGGGTTTCCAAGGAGCAGCTGGTGGATTCAAACTGCTGGCCTTTTGGTTAGCAACCAAGCTCTTAACCACTGTGCCACCAGGACTCCAAATTAAGATAGTGGCCTGCAATTCATATACCTGGCATTTAAAACATGACCAGGCTCTGCCTTTTGGGAGTCGTAGCCCCAAATCATAGGCTCACCTGCCCCAGTTTGAACCTTCTCCAATATGGGCCCAACTACACTCAAACTTCTGGACTAGAACAAAGAAATTCTTTCCCATGTTAAACTAGAGTTAGGAATAGAGTTTCTACACATGAATGGTCTCTCCTCCTTCTCCTCTCTCCTCTATATAAATCCTCTATATAATGTCTAATAAAACTGACCTGCAGTATCATATTTTGCCAGTAGACGCCACCATTTTACACAGGGGTAATGACAGAAAAAAAGATTAAACTTCAGACAAGACTTGTTTTCAATCTGGAAATTCTAAATTCTATATAGTCGATTCACTTTAAAATTATACCCTTCAATTATACATGAAAATAAAAGTATATTACAATCAGCAAATTAGTACAAATTCTTCTCTCTAAATCAGAATATGCAATATGAAATGAGGAACACGACATCAAGGGAGACAATAGTTCAACAGATCACACAAGTTAATCCCTTAATTTGTTCTGGAGCATTCATTTCCTAAGTGGATCAACCTCAGGGATCTCCCATCACTCAGAGCCTCAGAGATCAGATTTCACCACACCGTTCACTATAGTTTATAAGAAATGAAATCCATTTGATTTGCAGAACAGATTGTTGTTGTTGATTGTAAAAGACAACGTAAGAGCTCTTCATAATGCAGCTGCTGAAGGACAGAGATAGACACTTCCTATAGTGGAAAACACATCTTTGAGTACTGTTTTTCAAGGCACCCTGATGGGGCAGTGGTTAAGCACTCAGGTGCTAACCAAAGGTCCCACAAGTTGCTCTGAGGGAGAAAGATATGGTTGTCTGCTTCCATAAAAACTGCAGCCTTGGCAACCCTCTGAGGAAGTTATACTCTGTCCTACAGGGTTGCTATGAGTCGGACTCGACAGCAATGGGTTTAGTACTGTTTCAAAGACGTTTCAGACATTTAAATTCAACTTTAACTCAACATGGCAAAGAAATAGGGATTTTTAGTTAAATTTTTTCTGGCTAATAGGGATTTTTTATTTAAATAACCAACATGGATTTTCATTTTAAAAAATAGAATGCATTAGAATATTATTAACTATAAAATTATTTTGACTGCAATTTTACTTGATGATTCAGAAGGCACTTCAGCCTGTTGCACTATCTCAAGGAGCAAAGGCTCCCAAGTCAGGATGCCTAGGTTTGAATCACAGCCCTGTCACTTATCTGCTGTGTGGTCTTGAGCAAGTCGCTTAACATCTCTGTGCTTCAGTTTCCTTATCGGTTAATTGGGGATGAGGTAATATATAATTGTATCTGGCAGATGAGAACCCAAACAATAAATTTTAGCAATTATCAAACACTGCAAATATTAAACACCACTACACTAATGTACTGGTTAACACAGAATTTTGGTTATAATTCCAATTGCCTAAGACTTTATTTTCAAGTATAATTTAAAGTATCACAAATCTGAATTCATTTCATATCAAATAGCATTAAAGTAAAGACAATTTTACAACTTTTCAGAGCAAATTATGAAAATCACCAAGCATAAAAGCACACTGCTAATAATGCTGCCCTGGGTTTCTATCATGTGCTGAAACTATTCCTTGTAATGCCTCTTGTGATAGGAAACTAATAAGCCATTTTTATATTTCATTGATCTGAATTTGCTTCCTATGACTAGTGTCTGTAGAAAACTTCCTAAGCATAATCTAAATCATTTCTAACACAGAACATAAAACCTGTCTTTGTTGTTTTCTCGTTGGAGCCCAGGGTTACAGGCAGGCCAGCCAATAAGCTCAAAACAAGGAACGTCACTCCACAGAGCTAGCTCCTACGAGGAGGCCAAAAGCAAATCCCACGCACACATTATAAAGACACTCTTTCAGCAAAAGTGACAAATGCAAGCAAGTCTAGTTTTGCTGAAACTGTGACATGACATGGCTATAGCTTCCCACACAATCTTATTTTTCAATGTTTTCCATTCCACAATAAGGACCTTAAAACAAAAACAATTACTCTGCTATGTTTTACAGTGTTTAAAGGCATTATCTCTGGTTGAGGCAAAGGCTCTGTGCCGCCTGCTAACTGCTCAGATGGCAGAAGAGATGTTCAAAATCTCAGTAAAACAGGAAGTTCAGATTTCCTGACAACGAAAAGAAGTCACTGAAACGCTGTGGATGTCAGATTCAAGGACCTGCAGTCCTGCTGTTGCAAAGAATCCAGGGGTTTCTGTATAAAGGATGGGCCTGTTTAGTGCTTTGACTGTGAGCTTTACTATGAAAGGATCTTTGGAGAAATAGGAGATGAGACAATAATGAATTCTGTAAAATGAAAGAGACCTCAGAAGTCCATCTGGCCCACCCTTCCACCATCAAGTAGACTTATGCTCCATGAGCCCAGACAGTGAACACCCAGCTCTATTTTATGTTTCTGGATGTAAAGAAAAGTAGATTACAAAAATAGTAATAAATAAATTTCAGTAAACTGCCCACAGACTCAAGAGTAGATGCTCCACTAAATGAAATAAAATCCAATTACGAAGTACATCAGAATGCCAGAGATGTGATTATCATGAGAGTCAAAGACTGCTTCTGATAGACATGTGGATCTTTAATTTATCATTTGACCTCGTACACAGAGTCTTTATCAGGATATCATACAGCTCACCAATCCCTGCCAGACCTCATCTCACACACACACACACACACACACCCACACACCCACACACACACATGCACGCACACACTCACAGGCACACATGTACATGGTAATTTAAGAATTTTTACTCTAGACTTATCTTCAAACCAATCTAGACTAAAATGTAAAGAGAACAGTGAGAATGGTGTTAAATAAGGATTTAGAAATTCTAGGTTCTACTCCAAAGAACGCTGGTGGCACAGTGGTTAAAGCACTCAACTGCTAACCAAAAGGTCAGTGGTTCAAACTCACTAACCACTCCGTGGGAGAAAGATGTGGCAGTCTGCTTCCATAAAGATTACAGCCTTGTTAACACTGTGGGGCAGTTCTACTCTGTCTTATAGGATTACTATGAATCAGAACCGACTCAACGGCAGTGGGTTTAGGTTCTACCCAGAGCCCCGGGATGGTGCAAACAGTTAAGCGCTCAACTACTAACTGAAAGGTTGGCAGTCTGAACCCACCCAGAGGTGCCTCAGTAGAAAGACCTCGCCATCTGCTTCCAAAAGGTTACAGCCATTGATAAACCATATGGTGCACAGCTCTACTCTGAAACACATGTGGTCGCCATGAGTTGAAATCGACTCGATGGCAACTGGTAGGTTCTACTGCTGTCTGCAGCACTTTATCTGATACTCAGTAATTTTATAAACTGTCCAACCTCTTTCTTCCTCATCTGTAAAACTGTGATAATAGTACTTATGAGGATTGGTATAAGGTTAAAATCAATAGATGTGAAAAGCCTTTGAAGATAGTAACATGTTAAAAACCAAACTCATTGCCACTCAGTCGATTCCGATTTAATAATGTGTACTCTCATGTAAAATGCTTTGCCACATCATTTACTGTCATGTACTTAGTGAGGTCTCAGATATTCCAAATGTACAAATGGAGGCTTCCAGAACTTCTCTGCCCTCTGATCACACAGGATTGTT
>NW_004443943.1:33560669-33572657 GCF_000243295.1 Trichechus manatus latirostris
AAATGGAGAAAAGACTGACACTGTCAAGGATTTCTTTTTACTTGGATCCACAATCAACACTCATGGAAGCAGCAGTCAAGAAAACAAACGACGCACTACACTGGGCAAATCTGCTGCAAAAGACCTCTTTGAAGTGTTAAAAAGCAAAGATGTCACTCTGAAGACTAAAGTGCACCTGACCCAAGCCACGGTGTTTTCAATAGCCTCATATGCATGCGACAGCTGGACTATGAATAAGGAAGACCAAAGAAGAATTGACGCCTTTGAATTATGGTGTTAACGAAGAATACTGAATATAGTATGGACTGCCAAAAGAACGAACAAATCTGTCTTGGAAGAAGTACAGCCAGAACGCTCCTTAGAAGCAAGGATGGTGAAACTACATCTCACATTCTTTGGACATGTTATCAGAATGGACCAGTCCCTGGAGAAGGACATCGTAGTTGGTAAAGTAGAGGGTCAGAAAAAAAGAAGACCCTCAACAAGATGGACTGACAGTGGCTACAACAATGAGCTCAAGCATAAAAATGATCGTGAGGATGGTGCAGGACTGGGCAGTGCTGTGCTCTGTTGTACACAGGGTCGCTATGAGTTGAAACTGACTCCACAGCACCTAACAACAACAACAGTTTCATGTTTCCAAAAACAACTAAGTTAAGGAGTTTTATAATAAAACTGTTTAAACAAAAAACTTTTTAAGGAAGTCTGGATACTTCATCATATTTGTATTATTTTTCTATGAGAGGAGAGCACTCCAACATTAAAATCAGCTGACAAGGTTCTATAGAACAAACCATTTGAAACCATTCAAAAGCTGGTGGCTTTTTTCATTCTGGTTAATAAAAGGTAACCATGTATATTATAACCAGAAAAGCAATTCTCAAACATTAGGGTGTGTGACATTAAAAGATGTTTAATATGATTTAATATCCTTTTGATAATTTGAGAGACAATTCAAAATCCCATAGTACCTCATGGTCATAGTAATAAACATCAATTCTCACTGACTATGAGTCTAAAGTAAGCCTGGTTATTTGAGTTTTCATTTTTGCATTCTTAATGAAAGGGAGTTAGCTTTTTATGTTTATCAGTTCATATATTATAAACATGTGTGGATATAGATATAAGATTAGCTTTCTTATACCAAAGTTAAATAGCTGAATAAATCTTTAACTTTTTCCTCAGTACTCAATATTCACAATTAAAAATGGAAATTCACTGGAGTCTTATATAAATTCATGATTGTAACTCTTCAGTGCCAATGAAATTTGAGTGAATTGGTAAATACTTGAAATGAATGAAGGGTTGAGAGAATAGTAAAGGCATCAGGTTTAAAATGTTCAAACGTTCAATATTTGCTAAACCTCACTGAATCAAATGGCCTTAACCTTAATCTTTAGTTACTTACACCACTCCATCCCAACCCCCACCACTAACAGTTTTTGTTCACATATGCTTAAAATTCTTTTACGCAGCTACCTAAAGCTTTAAATTTTCCCTTTCTGAATCAGTTCAAGCCATTCCTATTTTAACATTTAAACAATTACCTTGGCTAAGAACAGAAAAGATTGAATATCCCAGCAACTAGGCCATGATCTTAGAATCCTGAACTCTGAACTGGGACATTAGAAATTATTTTGCCTTATCTGTCCCACTCCTGGGAAGAGCCCTGGTGGCACAGTGGGTAAAGTGATCAACTGCTAACCATACGGTTGGTCGTTCAAAAACACCAGTGGCTCCACAGGATAAAGATGTGGCAGTCTGCTTCCATAAAGATTTTACAGTCTTGGAAACTCTATGGGGTCTCTATGAGTCGGAATTGACTCAATGGGAGCGGGTTTTGGCTCCCCCCAGTCCCCTGAATCACTTGACACATTTTGGCTTGACTAATACAAGGTCTTCAACAGCCTGTTGTTCATAGCTGCATTTTTCTACTCAAGGGAGAGAAACAGTAAGAAGCAGACCCACTCTGATTCACAGTTACTAGCTGTTCCCAAGGAAACAGCACTTTGGGCAAGAGGCAATGACCAGTAAAATGACTCCTCTCTGAAGGTTTTGCTCCATCCTGCCTCCCATAAAGCTCCAGTTTAGGTAAACATCCTGCTGCGTATTTACCTGCACTTGATATGCTGGAACTTTATTTATATAAAACCTTTCAAAGATGTGTTTACTGAAAATTTATGCAAAACAGGAGTCTACCTTCCCAATCCCATTTCTCTCTCAGCAGACATGAAGTCTTTCCTCTTCTTCCCTTGATGACAGCAATCTCTTTTGGTGTTGATGCACTGTGTTGGATATTTCTCATATTAAACCATCTCTGTAAGCTCTGTATAGAAGATATTATTATATCCTCTCAATGCTCTGGATACAGATTAAAAGAAGTAGTATTTTTACAGTGATCTTTTTACAAACAGCTTCCACCCCAATGATCTCCATCCATCTTCAAGGAAACCATGAAGGGTCTGTTACTGTGAACCTGATTAAAAGGAGGTGAAGATCAATGATTCTCAGGGTCCTTTCCTAAAGACATTGTCTAAATATTGGCAAAACTCAGTATAGTACCCAAATGAAGGCAACAACCCTCTCTTTTGAAATCCTAGAACTATCTGTAATTTGAATGAGCCCTCTCTTCTTTTAATCCTCCACAGATCCTAAGAGGTTTGTATACATTCAGTATTTCCAGGTAGTATGTTTTGATAATGAGGCAAAAGATATTTAATAATAAAAATAGCAATGGTTAACATTTAGTGAGTGCTTCAAAGAGTCCAATACTATGCTGAACATTTTCATGTATAATCTTATTTAATCCTGCCTGAAACTGTAACGGTGGGTACTATTATTTTCCTCATTTTACAGATGCAAAAACTGAGTCTCAAGCTCCCAAGCTCAGTCAAAGAGTCGAGGTTCAAATCCAGACTGTTTGAATTTAGGACCTATAATCTTAACTACTACCTCCTCATGCTAATGAAAACATATTTCTCAGCACCGATAAAGGGAGTTCTCATCCTTACGGAGACTACATCTTTAAAGAGAAGTGAAAATGTTAAATGTTTAGTAATATTTTTATGACTTTTTTTTTCCAAGTCTTAAGGTTTAATCAAGTCAATCTAGATGGCTCCTTTTCTCATTTTGTTTGAAACTGAGAGGGCATTTGCAGCTCTGTGTCCACCCCTGGGGTTCCAAACATCCTGGGCACTTTCTAGTGCCATTTAGCCATGAAATCACTCCTATATTTCACTATGGAGTTGTCTCTGTACACTGTGTTTCAAGTCTCAAATCCCTTCAGGCAGAAAACTACTCTGAGAGCTGCTACCAGGTTCATTATCCTTCAATAGCTTTACCAAATAAAAATGTTTTTGAGTGAAATGAGAATGTGCTATGCAAACCACAGGAAATCTGGAAATATTATTTAGTATCTTTAGTCATCCTTTTCAAAGATAATAGCAATGTGAAGTGAAAAGTCAGCCATCTGCTATAAGGCCCCACAAATGCATCTATTGGGCTAGACACTGGAGACCCAAGGCTAGAGAGACGTGCAGTGAGCAAGAGCCATTTAGTTAGGTTAGGTGGGGCGTGCCAAGTCGCCTTGGATGCCTCAACTGCCAACTGTGCGCGAGCTCTCTGCACACAGGCAGCCTGGTGCAGTGCTCTGACTCTAGCCACATCAACGTATTATGATGCTGTCTCATACCAACCTGGCTCCTGGGATCCCCAGTAAAACCAAACCCATTGTCGTTGATTCCGAGTTATAGCAACCCTATAGGACAGAGTAGAACTATCCCATAGGGTTTCCAAGGAGCAGCTGGTAGATTTGAATTGCCAACCTTTTAGTTAGAAGCTGAGCTCTTAACCACTGTGCCACCAGGGGATCCCCAGTAATAAAATGAAATACTCAAGGGTTTCTCCTATGATGACACTGCAGACTTTGATGATTAGCACTTATCTCATGTCAGAGGAGAAGAGTCATAGGTGGGACTGAGTCCAGTTTAAGACACTGAGCAGAAACTATAGCTAAGGAATTCTATAGTCTGCAGATGTTTACTAAAACAATGGCCAGATTTTATGGGTCTATCCCAAAGATGTTAACTGAGCTTAAAAGTAACTAATTAGGATATGCTTTATGTTTCATCTCCGGGCCCTGGCAAAAGCTTATGACAATGTTTCCACATCAATCTGTATCATGGCAGAATAGTAATGTTAATTGTACAGGGAAACAGAGAGATATTCTGCAGTGGAAAGTGTTGCCACAACCACCATTTTTATTTGAATGTTTCTTTTAAATAGTCATCATTGTCGATTTGTTCTTGTGGCAAATGGAAAAATGGAGTAAGTCTTTTAAAAAAAGAGCTGTTTATTTAATACTGATTAAGCCTTGACTCTTACATCAGAAGACTCAAAAGATCTACTTTGTTGAAATAATGTAATAATTTCTACTATTATTTTCTGGACATTGTTCAAATTTCTCTAAGGAAGAAACACAAAATGGGACTGGGTCCTCTAAAAATTTACGGGGAGATGAAAGCAGGGAGAATGAATAGTGCCTTCCCAAATATATAGATAGAAGGAATGGGAAGTGACAGATGCTGATTTGTTGCTATTAGAATCCAGAAAATCTTCTTTCTGGCTGTAGTTGGGGGCCTCTGCAATATAACCTCTTGTATCTAATTAGAGATAAGTGGTGATTCAGTGGTAAAATTCTCACCTTCCATGTAGGAGACCAGGGTTCAATTCCTGGCCAATATACCACATGTGCAGCCACCACCTATCTGTCATTGGAGGCTTGTGTGTTGCTATAATGCTGAACAGGTTTCAGCAGATCTTCCAGTCTAAGGCAAATTAGGAAGAAAGGTCTGGCAATCTAGCTCCAAAAGTCAGCCAATGAAAATCCTATGGATCACAATGGTCCAATCCGCAACCAATCATGGGGAATGCACAGGACCAGGCAGCATTTGGTTCCACTGTGCGTGGAGTTGCCATGAGTTGGGGGTCAACTGAAAGGCCGCTAACAACAACACTAAAGGCGAGGGCCAACACAGAGAAGTTCTAACACCTACTCTTTGCTAGCTGAGAAACTCAAACAACCCAAAGAGGCAAAAATGGGGAATGTGGGTGAGGTATGGTAAAATTACAATGACTTGATAGGGAAATACGCCTTTATGGAAGCTGGAACTCAAAATCACGCTGGAGATGAGGCAGCTCTAAGAATTTCAGCTGTGGGAGTTGGAGGTCACTCCTTCTAGGTCCTGCCTTTCACGAACTTACTAGTACTCTAAATGTGTCCTGCATTCTGTCCTGCTACCAGCTCACTCAACTTCCTGGGGTCCAAACTCAAATGCTGGGAAGAAAGGTGGCTAGTTTGCTCCACTTTATCATCCAGGCAACAAATTGGTAGATGCCCATCTGAATGGCCACCTCTGATCCTTGTGGTCCAGGAGAAGGTCACATGCACAGGTATGGCCTCCTAGACTTGTCCCTTCAGCAAGGTTTGAGACATGACCAGTTCCTTTGGAATAGGATAAAAGTTACTCTAGCACTCCAAAACATCTTTATTTTTTCTATGTGTATAACTATGTTGATAAGATTCATTAAATGTTGTGTGCTTTTCAGGCAGAGCAGGTGTCAAATTCAGTCCTTAAATACAGCTTTTTAGGAACTGTTAATTTCCTTATTTTACATAACTAGACTTAATTTATCATTAAGAGAGGCATGTTGCACAATGCCTAAGAATAACTGGAACTAGGCTGTCTGGGTTCAAATTCCTGATCTCTCAGTTATGATCTGTGTGGAGCTGGACAACTCAGTCTCTCTCTTTGATGCTCACTCAGTGTCCTCATCTGTAAAATGGGGATAGTAACAGTGCCTACCTCATATAGCTGTTGTGAGGATTAGTTAAAGCAATCTATGCAAAGTGCTTAGAAAATGTCTGGCACATTGAAAGCCTTATCTTAAGTGTTAGCTATGAAGATGATAATGATGGTGATGATGATGAAGATGACTGATGAAAATTCTAAGCTCCTATCCCCCAAAGCTGTCAAGAGGGGGTGAAAAAGACAAAACAAATATTCCTACCTCAACATTATTCTTCGAAGGATTTATTCACCTCTCCCTCAGACTAGTATCACTGTTCCACGTCTTAGGTAGGTAAATCAAGGTATTGGGAAAGAAGGCATTTGGTTTGAGTACTTGGTCCACACTGGTTGTTGCTGAGAGAGCCACCCACTCAGGCTGCAGGGCCTCTGAAGGGCCCCTTCATGCACACTGGTTTACTCTCTGTTGCTTCCACAGCAAGCTTCCGTACAGAACTCCTTTGCTAGCCCACTTAAGTTCTCCTCCTCATTTCCTCTCCAAGGTCTTGGCCATCACTACAACAGTATCGCCTTGATTTTGGTAACCATAATTCTCCCTCCCCTTCTCTCCTACCTCTTCTCCCTTGGGGCTTGGAGGCTGTCTTTCTAATCCACTTTGGGGCACCTGTTACCACAAATCCTGAGCCTACTCTGGGTCTGGGCTTTTGGAAAGAAAGGCCTGGAAGATCTGTAAACAACATCCATTGTCCTTCCAATCAATTTCCTCACTTGAAGCAGCAGTTATTGAGCAAACTATATGATGGAATTTGGGGTAGCCATATAGGGTAACTAGGTGGTGGTTGTTGTGGTGGTCTTGAGATAATTCCGACTTATAGCGACCCCACGTGACAGAGTAGAACTGCCCCTCAGGGTTTCCCAGGCTGTGATCTTTACAGGGGCAGACTGTCAGGTCTTTTCTTCCTTGGAGCGGCTGGTGGGTCTGAACTGCCAACCTTTTGGTTAGCAGCCACACACTTAAGCATTGTGCCACCAGGACAATAACTAATTTCACAAGATCTAATCAAGACACATATGCACTGTACCAGTTAAATCTACGCCAAGCCCATGATGATCCTCGTACCAAAGTGATTTGTACTTTCCTGAAGGTGACATGACCAGTAAGTATTTGAACAAGCATTCCTATAGATGCAAGTATGCCTGACACTAAAGCTTGAGGGGTTTTCTCCCCCTTAGAAAGCTCACCATGATCTCTGGGGAGAAAAGGCATCATCCAAGTACAGTGAGTAATTATATATAAAACGCAGCTGGTGAGAGAGTGCTATGGAGAACGCTGCTGACAGATTCCCAATAGACTCCAGGGCATATATTTGCTATGTTTTTGTTGAAGTTGTTTATTCCATCTGTCTTTCTGATTTTAGACTGAGTTCTCAATCTAAAAAGAGTCTTGAATTCTGTCTGACACTGTAGGTATAGGTATTGATTGAGTAGGCACCTCAGCATTCTCTAGCTAAGGCAGTCTTTGGGTATGTGCAGGGAGGGACCCGTGACCCGGGGAAGGGGACGTGGCCATAAAACTGCAAGTCGGCCCATACTGATCCAGTCTGCATCACTAGCATTTTCATGTTGCTGGAATTCTATTTCAGATTAAATTTTTTAAAGCCAAGTGCCTATCCCTAAAAATCATTTTTGAATAAAATAATCAGTCTCCCTTTTCAAACAACTTTGGATGGAGACTCTAAACAATCCAAGCAATCTCATATGCAATGATTCTCTCTTTCAATCCAAAGAACTAATTTTTAATCAACTGCTTGTTTTTTTTTTTATTTTTCAATGACATATAACTCACATACCCTAAAATTCATCATTTTAAAGTATACAATTAGGTGGTTTCTAAGTATTAACAGAGCTTTGCAACCATCATCATCGCATCGCAGAATATTTCATTACTCCCCCACAAAAGTCCATATCCATTAGCATTGTTCCCCACTCCACAATGCTAGACAACCACTAATCTACTTTTCCTCTCTATGGATTTGCCTATTCTGAACATGTCATATCAAAATGGAATCATACACAATGTGGCTTTCTTCGTCTAACAGCTATCAGTATAATGTTTTCAAGGTTCATCCATATTGCAGCATGCATTGATGTTTCATTACTTTTTCTGAGTAACATTCCATAGTATAGATATGCCACGTTCTGTTTTTCTCATTTATCAGCTGATGAACATTTGGGTAGTTTCCACCTTTTTTGACTATTATGGATAATGATGCTATGAACATTTGTGTACAGTTTTTTTATGTGTGAACATACGTTTTAAACACTCTTGGGTATATACTTAGGAGTGGAATTTCTGGGCCCATAGTAACTCTGTGTTTAACTTTTTAAGGAACTGCTCAACTTTTCCACAGCAGCTACACTACTTTACATTTTCACTCAACTGTCTCTTTCCTCATCCTGAGAGAATAAGAGTTAATGAAAAATAACAGCAGAATTACAGGATTTAAAGACTCAGTTTCAAGCACTTATCTCCCATTTAAAGCATCTTTTCCTAGTCCTCCTACTGTGTTCAGATTTGGTGCCTGTAAAATCAGAGTTTCAAAAAGGACAAATAATTTACTTTCATTTTACATGTATTAAAATGTATTCCTTTTTTATGAATTCACTACACTGACTGCCATAAAGCATTAGTAGTACAGAAAAATTCTACATGGCCTGTAATGAATGTATGGGCCACTGCAAAATTCTCAAAACAAAAACGATAAATATTACTTACTTAATGTTTCTATTCTTTGATATTTTGGAGACTCTAATTCTGGATGGATGGGTGGGTGGGTAGATGGATGGATGGCTAGCTAGCTAGCGAGACAGCAAGAAAGACAGAGAGAGACAGGAGATACACACAGAGTTATCTTGTAAATATGTATTTCTGCCAATGATTATTTTAAGAAAAAAGTCCCATAAATAAGGTTTACTATTGACCTCATCCACGTAAGTAGGAAGTTTTCATTTGTCTTCTACTCAATGCTTACCACTGAATAATGCAAAGATGCAAATGGCAAACCCTTGCTTTGGCTATATTCAGCCTGAGGCTGGGCACACTAGAATGACCACCATGAGTCAGAATCACAGCCCATCTGGTTCAGGATCATGTTGCCAGAAGAAGGAGCATGAGCCTTGGCAGAGAATAGTGGCTAGCCTTCTCAGCATCAGTCTCAAGGGCAGGAAATGTCCTGTTTTGTTGGTTATTTTTATTTAAACCAATTCTCCAAATAACTCTCAGGCTTTTTTTTTTTTTTTTAAATTGAGCTGTATTTCCTTTCCAAATAACCCCACTGCAACAGTGCTTCTTGAATTTTTATGGATCAGGGATCCACTGAAAACCTACTGATGGGCAAGGCTTCTCCTCAGAAAAGTATCTATACAGTCCACTTTTGCACACAATTGCGAGAAATTACGTGAGCCTCCTGAAACCAACCTATGAACTTCCTCAAGGACACCTGCCTTATGGTGAATCATGTCCCCTCCATAGCACTGACTATGTGAAGCAGAATATCCTACAATTGTCAAGGTTTGGATGATAAATGTGATAGTTTATTTAAGTGGCATTGAGGGCACTATATCCCTGGAAAATCATCTTTCCAGATTAATCTACTTCCTTGGATCTAAGAACAATATTTAGCAAACCACCACCCAATTACATCAATCCAGCTTCCCTCAGCAGACAGAAACCATATCACCTATTTGAACAGAGAAAATCTGAAATGAAGAACTGTTAGCTAGGTATGAAGTTATTAACTAGGTAACTGAAAGTATAAAAAGCGAACTTAAAGGTATCATGGAGGTAGCAAAGCAGAAGAAAGCAGGGGCCCCAGGGCTGAGGGAACAATGGGAAGAGGTTGGAATAATCAGAAATTAGAAACTCAGAGGAAGGACCTGTGGAGCTGAAATTCAGACCTTTGAGGAGGGGCTGCTGCGTGGCTCTTGTGTAGTCTCTGTGGGATCTCTATGAAGCTGGAAGAACCGCTAACTCAATTCAGCTACAGCTACAGGAAAGAACTGCTGCCACCTGCAGGGTGAAGAAATGCTGCTGCTGGATGCTCATGGTAACAGGAGGAAGAGCCCACAAGTAGGAAAGTTCTCTCCCACCTTGAAGTCCTTCTCTAGCACCCTCTCTTGGCAGACCCTAACATAGAGCCACCAGGCAAAGCAGAAATGTGGTTTGCCTAAACCCAGCTCCAGCTTCCCAAAGCCCGAGTATGGAAGGGTAGGGTTGGAGCTAAGAGGAAATACCATAATGACTGGCACACCAAATTCTCATCATGAGAGTTCCCAGATTTTTTTATTTGCTAATTCTGAAATCAGCAATTGAAAGAGGTGCCATCTACATAACCCATGCAGATACCTTAGAATGACTGATAACACTAACAACCTGCCCTGAGCACTGAGTGCTACAAGTGTGGTGATTTACTTCATTCAGTCAGTACTATTTCATTTAATCTCCAAATCATGAAACCCCTTGTAGACAGATGATAGACAGACAGACTGACTGACCAACCAATCGTCAGACAGACAATAAAGCAAGACAGTGAGACTACCTCTTTATGGGTCAAATCTAGAGATCTAGTATAATAGTCTTGTCTACAAGGAAAAAAAAAGGAGCTACCACGACCTGGCAAGTCTGAATAATTGCCCAGAACCCACATGTATTTCTGACCTCAACCCTGTGGTCTTAACTACTCTGTCTATACTACTACTATCCAAAGCCAAGAAGGATACACCAGATCTCTGTCTAAAAGGCCACTTCCCCAGTGGGGAGCTCAGTGATATTAGATAACACTGATACAAAGGTCCATTATAACTCACTCTATGGGGTTATTATAGTTCAATGGGCTAGGAAAGCACCAGTACACTCTGGACTTGATCCCTGCTGCGCTCCTCCTCAGACCCATTCACAGTGTGCTCTCAATTACATTTAATTACAATGAGCAACTGCTTCAATTACATACAGCAAGGGTATTCTTACATAATTCTTCCCCTTAGGATACCACTTTAGGACAGAAAAAGATTTGGAGAGATGGGATCAGCCAAGGTGGAAAGGGCACGAATAAAAGGGTAAAGAGATACAACTAATTTTCTAAAGAGCGTTTACCTGATTTTTACAGTTCTTTAAAAATCCATGAATATAACAAAACTATGCAAGAAAAATCTCCATAGTCATTCATTCAACACATTTATTCAATAAAAATATTTTCCAAGTGCCTATAATGTGCCAGTCAGAGATACATCAGATATAGCCATTGTCCTCAAGTGTACAGTGCAAGTGGGAGTAGACATTAGAATTCAATAACAGCTAACATTAGTTGAATACTAATACTTGCCAGTATGTACTAACTCACCAAATATAACAACCCTGTGAGACAGGTATTCTTTGTATTCCTATTTTACATAGAAGGAAACTGAGGCACAGAGAAGTTAACTTATTTAGTTGAAGATCGTGCAGTTAATAAATGGTGGAGCGAGTATTTAATTACAAGCATTTGGCTCCAAATTCTCTGTTCACACTAGTAGACCATATTGCCTCTTAAATAACAACAAAGAAATGCTAAATGCCAGACAGCACTATGCGCCCTCAGGGGCCAGCAAGATATAGTCTAAATTTGGGGGACAAGAGAAGGCTTCATGGAGAAAATACCATTTAGTCTGAGCTTGGATGTCATTCAAATAAGATGCATTCTATGACTGTCATTAATAATAGTAACTCACATTTATTGTTTGCAGTTTGTTAAGCAGTAAATATTCAAGGCGTAACTATCCAAAAGTAGGATGGTCTACATCTATAAAAATCAGCCTCACTGATTTGTAACCTCATTAAGTACACTCACCTGGAAGAAAACTTCAAACTAATCATTAGAAATTCTGTAAACAGGGCAGCTCAGTTTTATAACTAATTGAATTATATATGTTAAAATATAGGAGTTGAGGAGGACTCCGGCAAGATGGCGGTCTAGGCAGAAGCACCACGCCGTCCCTCCACAACAAAGATCCGAAAAACTAAGCCAAACAGAGAATCTACAATCCTGAAACCCTGGAACATCAAATGAAGAGATAAAGAACTCAGCCGAACACCAAACGGAGTGAGAATACTGAAAGAGAACAGAGAGCGAGGAGAGATTCATGC
>NW_004443943.1:33581147-33596874 GCF_000243295.1 Trichechus manatus latirostris
AGGAGTTGAATTCCTGACACCACAAACCAGAAATAGCGACTCCTCAATTAACTCCAATTCAAGAAGCCATTTATTTATTAGATGCATCATGATGCAGAGGAGAGAACTCATAGGCAGGCTTTGGTGTGAATCCTCAGGCTTGTATGATGCAGTGTGTCTTAACATCTCTGAACTTCAGTTTCCTCATCTGGAAATCAAGAGTCAATGTCTTCTTTAGAATAAACGTTCTTGGTCAGAACATGGCACAGAGTACTTGGTTAACAATTATCCTATGGAAGGTGCGATCATGAAGATTATCAGAAATCCTTAAATTCACAAATACAGAAAGGCTTCTTCAGGCACCTAGATTTCTCCTTCCATAAATCTCTAAAGATACATGCTTCTTTTGTATAGCTTTACATGCAAATTAGCTACCTTTTTACCTTTCAGCGAGGTTCTCTTTGCTATATGGAGAGTAACTTTTGCATTAGCTGGAGAACTTAGTAAAATCTCTTCTTCAGTCATTCTTTCTTGTTTCCACCCAAATTACACGGTGGATGTGTTACGATCAAGAAAAGCCACAGCTGAATTCAATTTTCTACTCTTTACCATCTCTAAAGTTTCCAAATTCTGTCTAAGACTGTCTTAAGAGGCTTCACATTCTCTTTATTATTGTCACCAGCCACATCAGGTTTTTTCTGGTGCCCTTTTTTTCATAAAGAAACAAAAGTTCATTACTTCAAAAAGATGACACCATCAGAAGAAAAACTGAGGATGTAGGGAATAGCTGGACTCCTTAACTAAGGGACTTTCTGTACAGTGCCCAAAATTAAAATACTATCTTTGACAAAATTACAAATTACTCTAGATCATGGGCTTCTGAGGGATACTCACAGTTAGTGAAACTGCGAATACCAAATCTGTTGTTAGGTTTATGGCACTGTGTTTAGCAGAACACCATGTCTATGAGATACTCTCTAAAGACCTTGTACCATAGTGAAATAAGCTTGGCAATACAGCCTTCTGGGTAACTAACAAATGCACACTGGCACATTAAAGTCTCCAAAGTCAACAAATCTACTGAATTTACTTAATAAGCCAGCATATCCTAAACATATTTGACTACTGGTATCTTTAATAACATTTTTGTTAACACCTATTAACATTCTTCTGGTATTCTTCCTAGCAATTTCTTCTAAACCATAAAACACGGTACAATGACAAGCACAAATATTAGCTTTACCCAGCGTACCACAGAATTTTGAACAAGTTTTCATTCATTCATCCAACAAATACTTACTAATCATTAATAATAGATAAAGGTAAGTTGTTTATTCACATACTTCATCCTAAGCATAATTCACTCTCTTGTTCTGAGTCAGCACTTACTGAGCCCAATCACTGAGCTTTTGATACAGCAACACCTTAGTATTTGTGAGTCAATAAAGTTAAATATTTTGACTCCCATTGAGGTGAATGTCATGGTACACTGGACTCTCCTAGGAGTCCCCTGGATTTTATTTTTCTGATCGTTCTGGCTGTTATTCCACTCAGCTCTGAAACCATTTCTGACAATACTATATAGGTATCTGAGACACTGGAATGAATGAAACATTTTCATCATGAGAATAGTTAGCATATTTATTCAATATATTTAACTCCTTTGTGAAAACTCTTAGATTCTAGGGCTCACATCTGACATACACGCTTTATCTGTTATGCTTTTTCAAGATGAAAGCAGCTTGTTGATCATTCGCATTTGTAACTTCTAATGACTCAACCTCAGAGGGATTTGCCCTGTTGTTTCATCATCAACCATTCTTTTCTCTCTTCATAGTTTCTACTGTCTCCGTTGACCTAAAATTTCAGGTGTTCCTATTTCCTTTTTCCCCTCTAATGTTTTATTAGTTTTTCTCCAATGGTGTCTCTGAAGTCTTGTACGGTGTTTAGTCATTTCCCCAGTTTTTTAGACATTTAAATGGGTAATCAAATTCTCAGAAATCAATGCTATTTTTATAATGATTTTCAATTCAAATTAGGTGACGTATATAATGTTACGTGTTGTACGGGTTCTAAACTAAGTCTTAAAATGTTTTTAAAAAGGTATGCTACAAAATTATACCATTATTATAAACTGTTACTACTTACCTACCATTACTTACTGTCAAATTTATAAATTAGCAGGTATGATTTTACTGTGTTATTTTCTGGATGGTTACATAAAAACAAGTACAGGATGAACTTAGGAAAATAAATACAGATCTTTATTTTATACATTTAGTAATAACCGCTGATATTGTAGGAGCCCTGGTGGCACAGTGGTTAAGAGCCTGGCTGCTAACCAAAAGGTCAGTAGTTCAAATCCACCAGTCGCTCCTTGGAAACCCTATGGCGTAGTTCTACTCTCTCCTATACGGTTGCTGAGTCAGAATTGACTCGATGGCAACGGGTTATTTAATGTTTACAATATATAAAGCATAGTATTAAGAATTTCACATAACATAACTCATGTAATCCTCACAAAAATTTATGTAGGTACCATTATTATAACCATTTAACAGCTGAGAAAATGGAAACACAGAAGAGTTGAGTAACTGGACCACAGCCACACTGCTTTGAGACACACAGCCAGGTCTCAAACACAGATCTCTCTGACTCCAGAGTGTTCCCTCTTAACCACAATGCTTCACTGCCTTAGCAATGCCAATCACTGTATATAGGCTACACATATTAAGAAGAAAACAAAAGGTATAGATGAAAATATGATAATTGGGGGACAAATGCATTTAGGAAGAGAATTAGGTGAGAATTTAGGAAATCAGGAATGTTCTTTTCACCGACTTTGCAATTCCAAACCATCATTTAATGTCTTGGTAACTCATGGTTCCCATCTGTTAAATGGAACTGCTGTGCCTTGATCACTTACTACCAATATAAAGTACTATGTGAGTAAAATGGAGCTCTGGTGGTGCAATGGTTAAGCACTTAGCTGCTAACCAAAAAGGTCAGTGGTCTGAACTCACCAGTGGCTCCATGGGATAAAAGATCTGGCAATCTGCTCCTGTGAAGATTACAGTCTAGGAAACCCTACGGGGGAAGTTCTACTCTCTTGTATAGGGTCACTATGAGTCGGAATCAACTTGACAGCATGCAACAACAAGTGAGTAAAGCAATTAGAAAATTTTGAGGGAGCGCAATATTAATTTCAAAGTGTTTCCTATGTGGTGTAAAACATTAAATGCTATTGTAAAATGCTTTGACGGAATAGTTCTACTCTCACCAAATTACCAACAAAATCTTTCACTATAACAACTTTAATGTTTGAGGAGGAGCCCACAGGGTTAAATAACTTACAGACAGAAAAGGGGGTTCCACCTTGAGCTAGTAGAAGTGTTTGGGATAAAAAAAAAATACTTATTCAATTCCGCATAGTTTTAGCTCAGCTTGCAGAGAATTCAAAACAAGATTAGAAACTAGAAGGCAATTTATCACCCGAGGGAGGGGAGCGTGTCTTCGACATTGAATTATGGGGTAGGGACTTTGCATGTGAACCCTTTCCACATAGCAGTCTTGCCCAAATCCCAGACTGAAGGATTCTCCGGCGATGAAAACAATTCCAAAAATAATGAATGCCTTTAGTCTGGACACACGTCTCCCATTCAACCCAGTTCCCTGATATTCCCTCAGCACCAGTCTTCTATGCACAAACTGCTTTCTGTATTTTTCCTCACCATATGTGGTCATCATCTGTTAAGGAATGCTTTGCATTTTGAATTACCTAAACCTTTGCAGCTGATCATTCTAGGACCATCACTGAGCTTCACTAACCTAGCTCTCACCAACATCCCTCTCCTCTGAGCTTCCAAAGCAACTATATCCTATATTTCGTAATTTAGCACTTAACACTAGCCAAGTCCACTTATTTTGCACTGTGGTTTTATTTGTGTAAAGTATTCTCTGCAACTTGCTTTAAATTCATTGAGGCCAGCTGCCACACTTTACCCTACTTCATCCCTCACAAAACACATAAAACGTACTCAAGAAGTTTATTGATTAAAAATCATGGTGAGATCTAAGGGAAGACTCTGAAAGTAATATTCCTCTCACTAAGTATAGAATTTTCACCATTTCAGCCAGGCACTATGATTTTTTTGCTACATCTTCCCAGTGTAAGACAAAGAGCCAGGGCAGAGAATGGCTTCTAACCATTGACACGGCAGCTAATTAACCCTCCTAAAGAAACTTTCCCCTCAATTCTGGAA
The DNA here is from genome assembly GCF_000243295.1 of Trichechus manatus latirostris. Lineage (NCBI taxonomy): Eukaryota > Metazoa > Chordata > Mammalia > Sirenia > Trichechidae > Trichechus > Trichechus manatus. The sequence continues at coordinate 33,585,389 of NW_004443943.1, forward strand.
AATGGCTAACAACAATTTGAGGCAAAGGATTCTCCAGCAACAAACCAGGAAGACCTTGTGTGAGAATCTCATTCCATCTGACTAGAATTCTTGGTGCGCTGACAACTCAATAGGAGTCATCACAGATGCTACACAAACATCACCAAAGGTAGAACTCAGAGCTGACACGGGAACCTGGATTTACTGGCCAATAATGAAGGTATCTTGGATGGACCCTAGCTCCTGCCTTTGACTGGCTTACAACTTTTCCTCATGAGCTGCTCCCATCTAAAAGATTAATAAAATAAAATGCATGATAAAAACAAAGAGAGATTTAGCTCTCAAATTGTAACATAATTATGCTCATGCAATCCAAATAATTCTCACCAGTCTGAAACTCCTCTGAGACCCAGCTGAATATATTAAAGCTCACGTTTCCCAGCAATAAAGTTGCTGCAATAAACATTTGGGCTCTTTTCCATTTTTAGAACCATTTTGAGCAACCTGCTTCTAATATATTTTATTAGCTCCCTCAAAGTCTTCCAATGAATGACAAAACCCCCAGTGCTTAGTCTGAGTAGATGACATTAAAATGTAATGCTGTTTTTCAGTGTGTAGTCTTCCCACTGCCAAAAAAGAGCTTTCTCGTGGGTTCTCCAAGACTAAATCTCTCCCTGAGATACCTTCTGCAATCTACAGGCAGCTAGTAAAATGAGATTATTCCCCTTGAACTCAAGTCATTCCAACTTAGCCAAAGGGGATTTTCAAGATTGTCTTGAATTAAAAGATAATGTACTTCCTTAGACCAGAAAGATGACGTACTCTTCAAGCAATGACCCATAAACACTTCTCCAAGTTCCCATGCGATCTGGTAGCAACAGACTTGTTGACAAGTCGTCTGCTTGGTAATCAAACAGTGTATCATTTTATAAAAAGCTTTCCATGGAAAGGCCCTTCAGCAGTTCTGCAGTCAAAACATTAAGATGGGATTACACTTCCATCAGAAGCTTTGTAGGCAGGAAGTAAAAGTTGTCCCACTGTTATGACATTTGTTGTTGATGTTGTGTGCCGTCAAGTCAATTCTGACTCATAGCAGCCCCATGTGACAGAGTAGAACTGCCACTTAGGGCACTTAGGGTTTTCTGGGCTGTAATCTTTACAGAGGCTGATTGCTAGAGTCTTTCTCCCATGGAGTCACTGGGTGGATGTAAACTGCCAACCACTGTGCCACCAGGGCCTCCTTGCTATGACATTTAGAAAGGCAAATTTTATCAAGTTCTTCAATTTATTCATCCTTAAAATCTGATTATTAAAACAATAAAAATAATGTACAACCCCCTAAATTAATTGTAACTTGAAGATACTGAATGATCTCAATGGCTTAAAAATATATTTCAAATCAAATCTTACAGGAAATTCAGAAGGCACCTATAGTTCCCAGGGAGTCAATCCTGACCTGGAACCTTCCCTCTCTTCCCCTTTAGGTATTTCATGATCATAGCTAATATACTCCTTAAGAGACACTGTGTTAAGCACATTACATACATCACCTCATAAGTTGCACAACTATATTAAGAAGTAAGCACTATTGGTATCTCCATTTTATAGGTGAAGAAACAGGTTCAGAGAAGTCAGTCAGCTTGGTCACAAAACTAGTAAGTACCACAATCATAATTCATATTCTAGAACCTGCACTCCTAAGCACTCTCCTAAGCCACTTCTTTTACCTTTCTCTCTACAGGGGTCCAATGTAATCATAACTTTCCAACTCAGTGGATCATGAAATAGTAAGACATCTTCTGGAAAATATTCCTGAAACATGTCTCAAGTAAATAAGTCACAGAACCTAAGAGGAATTCATCATGGATTTCTTCACTGGGCATTTTCTATAATTTACTGGAGGAGAGAAAGAGTTGACTTGATTGTGTATTATATATGAAGTGAACAGAGTGTGGAATCTGGGACATACCTACCACCATATAAAACCATTGTAACGTTAACCCACAAGACTTGCCATCTGAGAACTGTTCTCGACAATCCCAAACTCAAGTGTGCCCTCTTTTGGTGAAAAACTTGAGAATCCAGCCCCTTCCATGCTGCCTTTTCTCTTTGCATTCTATAACTGAGTCCCTCCTTATTTAGAAAAAGTTAATTACGTTTCCTGTATCCCCTGATCACTGTTGCCACTTAGTCTATTTCTAGATGCAGCAGATTCTTAGAGGCAGTAAATACATAAATACACACAAAAAAAGAGAGAAGAAACAGAATGTATAAAGGAAAAAAAAGAATAATAAGAAAAATACAAATAACATCAACAACCAAAAACACAAGAGCTGCTAAAAGATCACTGGTCTTTTTGGTGACCATCCAAATCATGGGTTACTAACATGAGCCAGGACGTGATAGAGAAGAATTCGTAAAATAAAACATTGCTCTGAGCTACCTGGACCAGCAGGAAAGTGCTAGAAAAAGCCTCTTGCTGTCTTTCAACTCACAACAAAGACAGCATGCAAAATGTTGCATTTCCATGTCTATGAAGAAAGAAAATTCGTCTAAAACTGATGAAAAAGATCCCACAAAGAGACAGTGGCACTTTCCCATTTGGCATCTTTGAAGCAGCAGTGCCATTTTGAAACGGTCCAATTTGTTGTGGAATTGCACAGTTTTCCTTCATTTTAATTTCAGGGTTTGTTTGTTTTTTAATCACACCTGCTCTTCCAGAAGCTCTCAGAGCAAAGATTTTCCTGTTGTCAAAGCCCTGTTTCCCAGCTGTCACAACAGGGCCTTTTCTGCCCTCAGGGGCTCTGAAATGGAAATGAAATGGCCTTAAAAGTTTGGAACTTTACTTTTCACTACTTTCTAAAAGCAGCTTTTCATTTTTTTTTTTTTAAACTTTTTGAACATTTTTAGGTTTACCTTTTTATTAGTATTTAAAGTTTAGAACACTGTTTTCAGAGGTGAAGAGTTCTTGCTACCTAGAGAAGTAGCTTTTTACAAATATTGCTGTTATCTGCTGTTGAACCAACCCCAACTCATGGTGACACCATGCACAAAAGAATGAAATGCTGCCTGGTTGTATGCCATCCCCACGATCAGTTGGGTACTGGACTGTTGTGATCCATAGGGTTTTCACTGGCTGATTTTTGGAAGTAGATAGCCAGGCCTTTCTTCCTTGTCCAATTTAGTCTGGAAGCTCCTCTGAAACCTGTTTAGCATCATAGCAACAAACAAGTCTCCACTTACGGACGAGTAGTGGCAGTAATTGAGGTGCATTGGCCAGGAATCAAACCTGGTTCTCTGGCATGGAAGGTGAGAATTTTACCACTGAACCACCAGCCTCTTTTACAAATAAAGTCTCTAAAGTCCAAGAGCTGGAATTCCTAATGTGAGAAGGGGCCTACGGGAATCAGATGCTTGAATATTTGAAAGAGATTAATATTGTTACAGGAAAGATACCAGCAGACAGGTGGGAGTGGCTTTCTCTTCTGGCTCATTCCCACATCACTGCAGGGAAGCAGGAAGTTTAGTGAGTAGATTTCAAGAGGACAACAGTTAAGCCTAAAGCAACATCCTATGAGGTAAAAATACTGGAGGACTGTCAATCATAAGCCAGCTTGCTATATTTCAAATTAAACTTCTGAGTTTGTTTCCTTTTTCCATTAAACTTGCAAATGATTTTGTCATTTTGTATTTTTTTCTAATATTATTACTCTGATTCCATTTCACTAAATAAGCTTTGTAATTAATACCTTTCATCACTAATGGAAACCCTGGTGGCATAGTGGTTAAGAATACGGCTGCTAACCAAAAGGTCAGCAGTTTGAATCCACCAGGTGCTCCTTGGAAACCCTATGGGGCAGTTCTACTCTGACCTATAGGGTCGCTATCAGTCGGAATCCACTTGAAGGCAAGAGGTTTGGTTTTTTTTGTTTCGTTTTGTTTTTTTCATGACTAAGACACAACCACTCAAAATACAAGAACATCATGGGTCATAAATTTTTTTCTTATCCTTATCCTGAGAAGGCTCACCAGTGCCCAAAACTGTTTGAAAACGCAAGTAATCCTTCAAACCAGTTATAAACCTGCCCCAAATCTAAGAAGTTGGACATATCTTCAGAAGATACCCAACTTTCCCCTAGCCTTAAAAAGAGTCAGAACTATTCTAAGTTAAAGTCTTTCTTCTTCACAAGGAACCTACATCTTTAAAAGAAAGAAGTTCGATAGAGTAGGGATGCATATGGGTACTCTACCGGGAGACATTCACTGGGAGTAGGGTGACTCATAAGAGCCGTGGTGATGCAGTAGTTAAAGTGCTCGACTGCTAACCAAAAGGTCAGTGGTTCGAAACGACCAGCCACTTTGTGGGAGAAAGATTTGGCAGTCTGCTTCTGTAAAGATTTACAGCCTTGGAAATCATATGGGGCAGTTCTACTCCGTCCTATAGGGTGGCTGTGAGTCGGAACTGACTCTATGGCAGTAGGTTTGGTTTTGGTTTAGGGTGACTCACGGCATTCTATTTAAATTCTAACTGGAAAGACATCTTTTTACTGGACATGATACTAGGGCTCTAGCATGTGGCCTCTTGCCTTACTATTAAGGGCATCATGTGAGGAAAGGTGCTTCCAAGACTGAACATAGTGTCCTCCCATATTTTAGCTAAGAGAAGTTTCTAAAGTGTATACATCTAAAATTATATGGAATCGTACCTAAGGCTAATATGAATATCCACAGGAGGAAAATAAACAGTTATAACGAACAAGAACTACACTGTTTCTTACTGTCAAAAAAACAAATCTTCAGTTAAGCCAGAGTTTGTATAATGCCCACAGATATTTATTTGTGTGCGTGCGTGTGTGTGTGTGTGTGTGTGTGTGTGTGCATGTGTGTGTGTGCGTTATGTGTATATATATATGAGGAGAGAAGAAGAGAGGAGAGAGAGAATACATTAGATTTTCTGGTATAAAAAATCTTGGAAAATTGAAATGTAATTTCATCTATTAATGCTCAATAATAGTCTATAACAGAGTCACAAATGCTAGCTAAACAAACACACTCTTTGCTCTTTATCTGAGAGGTAAATAGAAGGACGGTAATGCATTTTTCTTTGCTGTATTTCTTTTCTTACCTAACTTCCTGCCCCATAATGAGGCTAAGCAAATGCTACAAACTCACAAATACAAATTATTCAAAAGATATTGTGAATATATTTAAAATAATACACCTTCCAAAATTATTTGGGGCTCTAATCTATTCCATTTCCTAAAAACAAATACTGGGATTAATGGTTCATGAGACCTTGATTACAAGCTTATTAAGATACTGATGATCCACCTGATACAAACTCCAGGGCATGCAAATCTTCAAAAGGACAGTTTTTGTAACTGTGTGCTCATCTCCCAAAACCAAAACTGGGTCTCGATGAGAATTTAGAGCAGGATGAAGCCTTCAGAGCCTCTTCTATATTAAAGAGACCCCAGGTTTCCAGATACATAAAATTTTACTGACGCAAGAGGCCAGTCCCTTAGCCTGTTCACATCTGAAGACAGAGAAAGAGAGGAAAAGAGAGAGAGAGAGACAGATGTCACTCAAGGTCCCTCATGCCTCTAAGCTTCTCTGTTGTTGTGTGCCGTTAAGTCGATTCCAACTCATAGCAACCCTATTGCCAGAGCAGAACTGCCCTATAGGGTTTTCTAGGCTGTAATCTTTACGCGGGCAGATAGCTTTATATGTCTCCTATGGAATTGCTGGCGGATTCGAACCGACCTTTCAGTTAGCAGTTGAGCACTTAACCGCTGTGCACCAGGGCTCTTTTAAACTTCTCTAAATCATCATATCTCAGAGAGCTCTGAAAATTACACCACTAGATTTTTAAGAAAGCTTAATGTGTCCTCAGGTATTCCCAAACAACAAAAACTGGCTAGAGCATCAACGTATAATAATACCTAAACTGACTCAACATGGGTCTCCTCAAATTGGGGTTACGTATTATATGGACTGTAATGGTTAGTCTTTTGCAGCTAAATGTGAAAATTACTTCCCAAACCCAGGGACATGATTAAAGCTCATTTTACCATTTGTCCTTTATGAACAACTCACGCCATGCTTTATTTTATTAAATCCTTAAATAATTTACTGTCAAACAGCATCTTCAATAGAGACTACAACAAGGATGATGCAATGTGACCACAAAGGGAAATGTGGAGACAAAAAGGTCAGTGGGCTTTTGTGAAGAAGAGGAGGAAAAGGAAAACAAGCTCCCAGGGCATTTACTCCATCTCCAGCTCAGAAAATATAGAAGTTTGCTGACACTCAAACGTATATCACAAGTTGAAGATGGATCTTTACAGATCCTACTTGGCTGAACATTGTAGGAGTATAAGCAGAATCCTTTTCAACAGCTCTACAATGTTTCTTTCTCAGGAGGAGCCGACCATGAGCATTTTGTATTATGCCGAGGCAATTGCATTACAGACACTAGCTCTACATTTTACAATCACTCACAAAGCAATTGGAATTTGACAATAAAACAAACCAAGGTCTTTTCCCCATTGCCAAACAAATTTCTAAGCCATATTGTTCAAAAAGAAGAATGTGGCTGAATAAAGAAGTCCAAAGCCTGGAAGTGACTTGGGTTTAAAGCACTTCCACAGATGCTGTCAAAATAAGGATGTTCCAAGCTTGTTTTCACAGTGAAGAGAATCCGGATGCTGCAGAAGCATCTGAGTAAACTCATGTAAGCACAGTACCTAGAGGGCTCATTGCTTTCCAGAGACACATAATCATTTAATAGTTTCACAATTCACCCAGAATTCCTAATCCGTTGGATATTAGAGTAAATCCCAGCCAAAACCACAAAGAACCGTAAGATGTGAATATATACCTGCAAATTAATCCACTCTCAAAACTCCAGTGTGAGTAGATGATGCACTTAATGATACAGACGGATTCTTTTTTGGGAGTGAGTGGGGATGCCTATGGTCATTAAGAGACTACAGTTTTTAATAACTGAGAAAAGCTAAATATACAGCAGCATAAAATGGTGCAATATCTGGGATTTTTTCTAAATTGTTTATCTCTTCAAACATTAAATTTATCAAAATATCAAAAATATGTCAGAGAGGGAAGACCATGTCTTAGGAGCCAGATTCAACATTTTGACTCGGCCACTTATAAATGTGTGACTTCAGGCAAACTAATCGATCTCTTGAGTTTGTTCTTTCTCATTGTAAAAGAAAAAAAACAAAAACAAAAAAATAAAGCTATTGAAATAACACTTACATGATAGTCACTGGATGATTAAATGACCTATCAGCACTGTTAGTCATATTATTTAACATTACTGAGAAAATACTACTAGATATACAACAAGCACTTGACTGAGAGTTACAAAATTCGGATTTTATTTTTAATCCTCTGTGACTTCCACTGTTTTACTTTAACCTGGGCTTGTCTCCTACAAAATGGAAGCAGCCCAATGCATTTAACCTGCCACCATGTGGCTAGCTGGCTTCTCAAAACATGGAACCTTATCAGGGAATTAGGACAGTTCATTTTTTCTGGAAAATACGGCACTCCATTGTGGCACTAGCCAGGCTAGTCTTATTAAGTAGCTTCATCCTTAATTCATAGTTCCAGTTTCCATGGTATAAAATGTTTTCATTCCATGAGCAAAAGGCAAAGTAGCATAATGGAAAAAAGATCCTGAAAAACTTATATAGATTGGTTCTACTATTTCCTAGCTGTAATATTAGACAAATTGTTAACCTTGCTGATTAACTCTTCTCTAAATAGTACCCACCTCTTGAGTTGTGGTAAAAACTGACTAAGGAAATGTCTATAACGCACCAAGCCCAATTCCTAGCACCTGGTAGATGCTCAATAAAAAGTAGTAGTGATGATGAAGAAGATAACAATAACAAGGGTTAAGGGGATGATTACTATAACCTTACATAGACAGGGACACCAAGCATTCAGACATTTGATGAATAAATATTTGATTCACCATGAAGACACAGAGAAAATAGAATAAGTACTCTGGGGAAGGAAATGACAACTATTAGCTAAGGCCTCCTAACATTCTTTAGGAACGTTCCCTATAGCATCTACTGTTTCCTTTTTTGTTGCGTGATCTGCTGACTTGCTGTGCATTGGGCAAAAGCCTCACCAACGGATTTATTTTATTTTTTGAATTTTGTTTTTATCCCCACCATTCTTCCCAAATAGATTGGTGGTAGTTAAATCCACCATTTTATCCATAGATCTCAGAATTTTGAGACAAGATACAGATAAACATCAGGTAGACAAGCACATCACCTAGGAAACCCAGTGACTGACAAGTAGCTTTGACAATGGCTCATTACACAGTATCTGAAGGCAGCATCTGGGTGGAACTGGATGCGTAGGGGACGACTGGCAACTCTGGCTGTTTGTATGATAGCTGTATCATACTACACAGCAGGGTATCTTCGGCACATAAGGGAAGAAGTGTGAATGGTCATGCCAGGCATCAAGGGGTACTGAAGTACACATATTGGTCAACCACCCGACTCACCCTTTCTGAGAGTCTGTTCTTAGAGCCACCGCTGAGTGGACAGCAGATTTTTATCTCTTCTGCTCTGTGCAAAGTTGACTGGAACAGGTATAGACAATTAAACCAAACTGAGATAATCAGAGTCTCTCTTAGTCACCTAGAATTTGGATGCAGAGCTAAGTTACATCAATGGTAGAGCTTTGGAAGAGAAGTCTCCGAACAACTTCTCCTGTAGTCCCTACCTGTAGTTGCCCTGGTTCCTGGAACCTTCCTGTTCAACTTTCTTCAGATTCTAGGAGATGTGCGTCCTTTCTAAATAGTTCTCCCTTTAAGTTAATCTGAGTAACTTATGATTAATTGTTAATATTTGTTACTATTACTTTCTTAATTTTTTTTTATTAATTGTACTCAAATTACAATTCAATTTTGACTTAGAATCTCATGACATGCAAAAGTCACTTTTGTAAAACAGGCTATATCAACCAATGGCTAACTTCTCTAAAGCTTCTCTAAAATAGGCATATGCAGCCAAAATCAAATTCTTATTACTTTTCATGTAAGAATAGTAAACCTTCTCACTTTTTATTTTTTTTAAGAATTTTACTTGCTAATTTTGTTCGTTGGAATTTTCGCTAAAGTAAAATAAAAGTTAAAGACAATGTTTTTACAAAATAAACCAACAAATAGTAGAGCTGATATTCCTTGACATGAACTAAGAATGTTTATTGGGATATGCAAAAAGTGGTATAAATTTTCTACTTTTTGTGTGATTTTCACCCAAACCATACTAGTAATACACATCATCTATATCTCTGACAAGAAGCCCTCACTGAGCAATGGTTAAACGCCTGGCTGCTAACCAAAAGGTCGGAGGTACGAAACCCACCCCTCCCACCCCCCCTCCACCAGTGGCTCTGCAGGATAAAAGGCCAGGTGATCTGCTCCTGTAAGGATTACAGCCTAGGAAACACCACAGGGCAGTTCTACTCTGTCACATACGATCGCTATGTGTGGGAACTGACTTGACAGCACACAACAACAACATACCTCTGACCACAGGGAAGGCTAAATTATCCCAGGCACAAGAAAATCTACCTTGTCTTCAGAAATCTGCAGAAACTAAAACATATCTTTTATGCACTTTCATATCATCTAACATATTGCATTGGGCAAATCTGCTGCAAAAGATCCCTTTAAAGTGTTTAAAAAGCAAAGATATCACTTTGAGGACTAAGGTGTGCCTGACCCAAGCCATGGTATTTTCAATCGCCTCATATGCATGGGAAAGCTGGACAATGAATAAGGAAGATGAAAGAAAAATTGATGCCTTCAAATTATAACGCTAGTGAAGAATACTGAATGTACCATGGACTGCCAGAAGAATGAACAAATCTGTCTTGGAAGAAGTACAGCCAGAATGCTCATTAGAAGCAGTCCCTGGAGAAGGACATCATGCTTGGTAAAGTAGAGGGTCAGCAAAAAAGAGGAAGGCTCTCAAAAAGACAGACTGACACAGTAGCTGCAACAATGGTCTCAAACACAGTAACAATTGTGAGGATGGCGCAGGACTGGGCAGTGTTTCTCCCTGTTGTACACAGGGTCACTGTGAGTCAGAATGACCTGGATGGCACCAAACAACAACAACAACACATATCACCTGTCTACCTATGGGGAGTCTGAACTCTGTCCTTCTCATTGCTGTGTCCCCATCACTTAGCACAACAGACAACCCCTGCGCAGGAATCAACATAGTTATTGTATAAACAAATTAATGAAGGAAACGAAAGAATAAATGAATGAAAAAGGGGGGTAAAATAATCCAACAGAAGAACAACAGAATTTTAGGTCTGAAGCTATAGGACAAAAGGCAAAGCAGTTTTCCTCAGTGCAAGATGACTACAATGATATGTTACCTCAATACCTTTCCAACCTCCACCTCTATCCATATAAAGCTTTGAACTTAGAAAAATGGCACAAAACTAGACTCAAGTTACTCTAAGTTCTTTACAGTCTTAAAATAAATCCACCAAAATCTCGCAATACTTATGCCATCCATCTTTGCAATTTTTAAAAGGACTCTAAGATTGCTGGAGCTCTTTTCATACTTAAAATCTTGAACAGGAACCTAGGAAAAATGGATTATCCACAGACTCTCCAAATCCCTTAAGTCTGTGTTTATTTCACTTTATAACTTAACCGGCAATGACACCATGACATTACACAGTGAAAGAAGGTAGACAGCCTGGATGACTTCCAGGTTCAAAGGGGCTCAGGACTCTCTCCAGAATGAATAAGCCTTCTTGATCTCCTTCCCACTCACTCACGATTTCCTGTAAGGACAGGAGGAACACCAAGAGTACTTTTCCCACCCTGTGGTCCATCACAGTGCATATATACCAGAGAGAACCTGGGTAAGCGTGAGCCTGATTGGACACTATGAGGGAGAAAACAGAGGAGGGGAGAAAGGGACTGGGAGGTGTCGGCATCAAGTTACCATATATGTTTGGGAGAAATAAAACATTTCACAGGCATGACTAACCTTTTTAAGCATCATCCTGGTAGGAAAAAAGCACAGAGAGGTTTGGATTTGTAATTTGGACTGGGTCACTCATTCCCAAACTTCCTCTTCCTCATATGTAAAATGATGGTAGTAGTGATGATGATGATGACAGTGATGACAATTATAATAATTGCTAGCTTCCAATATTCTTTTTCTTTAATTGTACTTCAGGTGAAGGCTTACAGAACAAATAGTTTCTCATGAAACAGAAGTACACGTTATTTCATGACATTTGTTAACAACCCCACAACATATCAACCCTCTAACTTCTCAACCTTTTTTTTTTGTGAAAATACACATAGCCAAAGATACACAATTTCAAAAATTTCTACGTGCACAATTCAGTGACATTGACTACGCTCTTCGAGTTGTGCTGTTATTCTCAGTTAAGATGAAGGCTTACAGAACAAAATAGTT
>NW_004443943.1:33596974-33634891 GCF_000243295.1 Trichechus manatus latirostris
CTCGTTAGTCTCATTTGGTTTTACGGGGCTGTCCACTCCCAGGCTGAACAGTGAACCTCGGAGGTAACTTCACCACTGAGCTAAAAGGGTGTCCTTCCAATATTTTTGAAGGTACTGGAAGTTATTTCACAAAATGTAAAGCTCCATGCAGATGTTATTTATTTTTCAACTATGTGCGAACTTCAAATACTAAGCCTGGATATCTGAGTGGGGTTAGGAGATTCTGGGCAGTGGGGAGGATAAATAATAATAGCCTCATTTGCTGAGCACTACTTGGGACCAAAGTTTTATTCTGAGGAAACAGCATTCAGGAAATGTTAGCCAGTAAAAGGCTGAGTGGGGATTCAGAACCTATGTCTGTCTGACTCTCGAATCAGAGATTTCAAGTCTGTCCTCTCCTGTTCGTCACTCCACCAAGATCTCACAGGTGAGATGGTATGGAGGGACACTGTCAGGAGAAATCTGGATCTAGCACTGACGGGCCAAAGCAACATGGTCAGAAAGCTATTCTAACATTCTGATTTAGGAAAATCTCAGAGAAATTTCTAACTTGCCAAATATTTACCCTCCCAATTTCCTCACTGATAGTAACTAGCAATCTGAAATACACACACACACACACATACTAATCTGGTGAATGAAATGAGAAGACAGACAGCCAGTGTCTTAAAAAAGAGCAATCACAGGAGAGAAAACTCTCTCCTCAACAGAGTTTCTGAGGGGAAAGCAAGGCCCCAGACCTCTGGCATACTGCATCATGGGAAAACACCAACAAAAGTGGTTTAATGCAGCTGTTCTTTGTCATATTTTGTCCCACACCTTGTCTGCGTCTGATGCTGATGTAACTCCTCTACTAATCCCTTCCTGCCTCTGCAATGGAGCTGGTGAGTAGCCCCATTTGAGCATTCCCTGATAAATCCCATAATCCTCACCACCTGCTCATGAGTTCCCAGCATGAATGATGACAAATGCCTTAGGAACCAAAGTGAACACTGCTCCCTCTCTTGTATTTATAGAATCAGCTTTCCAATGACGACAATCCATTGTTTCATCATTTAATGGGAGTCATATAAACAGGAGGAGGATGGCCAAGGTTAAGATAGGACATTAATTTCCATTTTCTGGAGGATAACTCTTCTGATGTTTCTACCTCTGTGCCCCGGGCCTCTGACAGTCCCCTAAACCAAGGAAGATGAATGGAGTATCTGCTAGTAAGTTATCTTTAACAGATCATGCGTGGCCATGGGCTTGAATTTCCAGAGACTGACTGAATTCATCTGCTGCAGCATTAAGGTGCCGTGGAGAATAAGTCACTGACGCTCCATCACCTTCCACAACGATGCTTACTTTGGAGCCCCCTGCCTAAAAGATTTTTGAATGCTGAAGATAACAGCAACCACTGGAGAACCCTACCTGCCTCCAACAGCTAGACTGGGCCCCTGAAAGCCTAAGTGGTTCTTATGGTTACATTTTATTTTATTCAACTCATTTCACTCTCTGGCTGGTGGTAAAAGGAAAAGTGGGAAAACTGCATCCCCCAATAGCCAAGTAGCTGTCATACCAAATGTTTTCACGACTCATCACTCACTTTCTGATTATCCTGTCATTGTGTGCCCCTAAGGAGCACCATCAAAGTAAGTGATACTCTACATCATTTAGGAACACGTGAAGAACCAAAAGATGCTGGTAAATCCAGGAGAATTCCAAGAAGAGATGCAAACATGATTTAAGAGTATATGAAAGTTGATTTATGAAAAGAGCTTAAGCCAACTCTGGAGATGAGTAAAGAGAACACATGCATACATCTGAAGTTTGGATATGCTCCTAAGTAAGAGGAATGGAAGCCATGCTAGAGGCAAATGAGAAATGTGGGCTCAGAAAAGAGAGTCACTGACTCTGACACATCCTCTGTGATCTGTTAGACTGCAAGGTACTTGAAGAGCTGAAGTTGTCCAAAAATGAAGTGAGATACCTCTGCCATGAAAAGCCAGGATGAGAGATGGATGCTTATGTCTATGGAAGCTGAATGCTGTTGAGTCTTACTTATCTGGAATGTAGGGATAATCTCACCTGTCTCACAGAATGACAGGTATAACATACACAGCACAGGGCTTGGCACATACTAAGCACTAAATGCATGACAGTTATTATTTTTCTACTCTCAACCGTATAGATCCCCCCGCACTCTAGTGAGAAGGTTGCAGATCAACAGACCTGCCAGGAAAATGGCTCTTAAAATCCTTCATTCTTTGTCTTGAGCCCCCATCCAGGAACCAAAAATGTAATACATATCAACAAAAAACTGGTTTGAGAACTAAGCAACTTGACGTGAGAGAGCTCTCACACTTTATTTTTACATCTTCTTTTCTCAATAACCATTAGATGCCAACTGCATCTTTTTGTGGCTTTCAACGTGAGAACCAAGTGCAGGACTTGAGAAACGGAAGGCTCTATATTTTACTTCTAAGCACCTATGGCAGACAAATCTTATAAGTACTTTCGGCTTTTTGGAAAATATTCCAAGATTCATGGGCTGAAAGCAGACCATGAAACAAAACAACCTAAATGCTTCGTGCTTCCAACTTAGCTTTTCTCAAGTTCAGTGATAAAAGAAAACATGACAATAATAATGCCAGGTAACAGTTCAAGTTTTATGCGCTAGACACTGTCTTTGGTGCTTTTCATGTAATTTCTCACTTAATCCTTACAATAACTGCATGTGGCTAAGGCTTTAATGGACTTCACCAAGGTTCCATAGCTTGTAAGTGCTTGAACTACAAATTGAACCCAAGCAGCCTGATCGCAGGGCCCATGATTTTAACAAGGATGCAATACTGGCTTCCACGATACATGGATCATTTCCACAGATATATCCAGCATGCGTGTACTTCCTTTGAACTATAGGGTTACATCCCTTGTCTGAGCCAACTCTGTCAATTTCTAAAACAGCCTCCTGAATGGCATCCCTGTATTGTACCCCTCCCCACTTTAGTCTAAACTTAATTAAAGCAATTCTGTTCAAAAGTGAGTTCTTCAAGCGTAGTCGATGTCACTGAATTGTGCTTGTAGAAATTTTTGAAATGGTGTATCTTTAGCTACGTGTATTGTCACCAAAAAAAAAAAAAAGGTTGAGAAGGGAGAGGGTTGACATGTCGTGGGGTTGTTAACCAATGTCATAAAACAATATGTGTACTACTGCTTAATGAGAAACTATTTGTTCTGTAAACCTTCACCTGAAGTACAATAAAAAAATTTTTTAAAAAAAGTGAGTTCTTCATGTCACTCCCTATTTAAAACCTGCTATCTAATCCTCATCTCTCTCAAAATCAAAGCTCCACTCCATACGATGGTCCACAAGGGCTGGCCCAATCTGCCTGTAGCCCCCTTTCCCTGCTCGGTGAACTCTCTCACCTCATCGATTTCCACGCTCCCCTCACCCCTCACTCTGCTTCAGCTACTGTGGCTCTTTGCTCTTCCTTGAACACAGCAGGGTCTTTCTAGCCTCAGAAACTTTTCACTTGCCGTTCTCTCTGCCTGCAACACTTTTCTTTCAGGTACGTATGTGGCTCACTCCCTCACCTCAAGATTTTTCAACTCCCACCATTTTATTTAAAATTACAAAAGCCCTACTTCCCCCAGACTCCCTCTCATCCTCCCTTACTTTATCTTCTCCACAACACTGATGGCCATAGAGTGTCCTTCATATTTTACTTATGCATTTTATTTACTTTCTGCTTATTTTCTAGAACATAAGCTCTATGATGGTAGAGATTTTTGTTTCTTTTATTCTCTGCTTCACTCACAGCACCTCAAACACAAGCAGATGGTAAATACTTGTTGTATAAACCCATGAATATACAACCTTAATAACCTAAAGAACTCCTGTCATTCATACAGAGAATCTTAGATCACTGGGAAATCCTTTCTATTAATATTAAATGTTCTTCCAAATTGACAATAACCAGCTCCAGTATATTAGTACAATGGAATAGTATTTCTAAATATTACACAAATCATATTCCTTCTTGGTAATTTTTTCCGGTAAGCAGACCTTTCTCATTAATTAAGTTTAAGCTATAAGGGTGAGGCATATATCTCAAAGAAGGGACATCAGATATAGACTAGAAAAACAAAATCATCACTCAGCTATGACTTCCAAAATAGAGTATTTTTAGTTTGTTTAGGGATATACCCTATACAAGAGTTTTCAAGTTCAAGACCTTTGATTGGCTGGCAATAATTAGATAATTTCTCTAGAGGTAGAGAAATGGGTTTTGTTTTAAATAATAATAATGGGTCCACATACTAGAGGCTGGTGGAATTAGAGAGTAGGGTAAGTATTGAGTAGGGAAGGCTATGTGAGCAATTTTCCAGCCAAAAAGAAAGAAAAAAAAAGAATGCAGTTGACCTGGCTGAAGGAAGCTGAGAACAAGAGATGCAACATGGTTAGATAGAAGTATGGTCCCTCAGATGGCCAGTTCTGCACCCTCTGGGGTGAACATCTTTGATTAGAGGAGCAATAAGTCTTGTAGATAGGTCTGAGGCTCTATGTGCAGAAGGGACTCATTGTCTGATTTCCTTCTAGAACATGTGAGAAAGCTGTCTTTCAGAGTGCCTCGCGCTAACATGGGGAAATGATCTGGAAATGTCCCCTGGACTACTGTAGTTACCTAAAGGTGCCGGTTGGCATCCCATTTAGGGCAGGTCACTAAGACAAGAGGTGAGGTGACTGTAGAAGAGAAGGGGTTAGGGTAGACGGTTCTAGCTAGGGATTAAAAGGAAGCCACACATCTAAGATGCATCTATTGGTCCCAACCCACCTGGACTAAAGGAAAACGAAGAACATTAAAGACACAAGGAAAGTATTAGCCCAAGAGACAGAAAGGGCCACATAAACCAGAGACTGCATCATCCTGAGACCAAAGGAACTAGATGGTGCCCAGCTACCACCAATGACCCCCTGACAGGGAACACAAAAGAGAGTCCCTGATGGAGCAGCAGAAAAGTGGGGTACAGAACTCAAATTCTGGTAAAAATACCAGACTTAATGGTCTGAGACTGGAGGAACCCCAGAATGCACGGCCCCCAGACTCTCTGTCAACCCAGAAATAAAATCATTCCCGAGGCCAACTCTTCAGACAAAGATTAGACTGTACTATGGGACATAAAATGATGTGCTTCTTAGCTCACGTAGATACATGAGACTAAATGGGCAGCTCCTGTCCAGAGGTGAAATGAGAAGGCAGAGAGGGTCAGGAGCTGGTTCAATGGACATAGGAAATCAGGGGTGGAAAGGTGGAATGTGCTGTCACAGTATAGGGAGAGCAATTAGGGTCACATAACAAGGTATGTATACATTTTTGTATGAGAGACTAACTTGAATTGTAAACTTTCAATTAAACTATAACAATAAAAATAATAAAAACAAGGAAGCCACTGCCACTCTGAGGGGGGAAATGTAGCACCAGCAAGTGCTAAGGTAGGGGCCCAGTACACCAGGAAAGCAATCCCCATATAACCCCTAACAAGGAAACAAAGACAATTTAACTCATCTGAAATTGCATCAGAGACAGAGTC
Organism: Trichechus manatus latirostris; assembly: GCF_000243295.1. NCBI lineage: Eukaryota > Metazoa > Chordata > Mammalia > Sirenia > Trichechidae > Trichechus > Trichechus manatus. Next base: position 33,602,552 of record NW_004443943.1, read on the forward strand.
AACATGGAAAATTAAGGGGTGACATCCTCCATGGGAAACCTGCAAGAACCAGAGGCCACATGACCTGATGTCACTTCCCTAGGTCATCACATTACCTGTCTCCCTTGAACTCAAAGTCCCCCCGAACCCAGGCAACAGAGAAATAGATAAGGAAGAAATTCTGGGAGGATAAGGGTTTGCGGTAGAAAGTTGGATTTAACCTAAAAGCGATGGCATTAAACTGGAAATGAGTGAGATAAATTCAAGTGGCATATGAGTACTCCTTCCTTAAGCAGAAATGGGTGCTGGTCAGCAAGCAGCATTCAGTTATGGAGAAATAAAGTTATATTTATGCCCACCTGAGTCACAGCATATAAACTGTAAATCCACTCTATATGTAAGAACCAGTGATTTTTCAGTGCTGAATTCTACAGTAAAATAAAAATTTTAAAAGTTACCAAATGGCTAAATATAGGGCAGAAATCAGGAGGAATTTAAAAAAAAAAAAGGTTCTCTCTCATCCAAAAAGAGGCATGATAAAAGTAATGAAGTTAAAATATTATGAAGCCAAATATGAAAAATAGTTATGTACCCCACTTACAATAAACGTTGCAATCCCAAAATAGTTATTTCCAAATTATACATGGGATTCAATTTACATAAGGACCCCAAGAATAAAGAAGCCCTTCAAATCTTGCCCAGGAATTTATGAGAACCTCATGGCCTCCTCCCCATTTCCATCCAAATAGAAATCACCATCTCCATTATAAAATGCACTAAAGTGATACAGTTACTCATGGTTTGTTAATAGGGGAATTACAACTTACCCAGCCATTTGCAGTCACTTTAAAGACAGATAATGTGAATATGTGGTGAAGTTGTTGTTCTACTGCAATGCAAGGGAGTGATGAAGTTATTTAAGAAATGAGAGAAAAGATCTGGTAGGCTTTGTGCTTTGCTTTAATAAGCATTAAAAGGCAGAAGGGATTGGCTATGCGGTAAGACAGATGAGTAGGTTCAAGACCCTGTTTTATCACATAATATTGCTATGATTTTCAATTCCTTAAATGCTTCTATTTTCTCACCTATAAATGGGGTTAAGTATCGAACTATAGAGAACACAAGTATCATGTACATAAAGTCTTAGTGTCAGCACACTGCTTGACATGTCATACGCATTCAGTAAAGGTTTGCTATAATTATCATGATTATTGTAGGCCAATTTCCCAACCTAACTAAGCAGAAATTCACTCTTAACCCAAGATTATCTCCATGAACTTTTCCCCCTATTTCCCTGTTGATCACCCATCTCATTTTTCCTGTTCACATTTCTACGCCATCCCAACCCTTATTAACAATTAAGATTCTTTAAGGAGAATAACCTCACTCAGTATTGAGATCTTTGTATTAATACATATAAATGCATACTCACTCTCACCAGTGTCTACTAGTGATGAATTTAAAGCACTGGGGAATGACTGGCCAGTGTTAGGACATAGTCTTCAGTTAAGGAACTGAATTAAACTTCTGTGCTCAGAGGATGGAATCCAGGAACCAGGTCCAATTTGTACTTTGCTTTAAATAAGTGAACTAGACATGGAGAACTGAAAAACACTAAATTTCTGGAATTAAAAATTATTGGTGTGATTCCTCCGCTGCATGCCTTTAGGCAAACCTTTAGTTATTCTGGGCCTCAATTTCCCCTATTTGAAAATAAAGGCAAACAACTGGCTGGATAATTTCGACCAGCCCCTTCAGATCCATTCCTACCCTCCTTCCCCCTGCTATGTGCCATAGCATACAGCATAACTTTGGGAGATGTAACAACTGGCCCCCCTTGTCCTTTGGCTTCTGCTTGGGCCAATAACTTGTTTTGGCTCTTGCTAGCACAGAGGCCGGAAAGAGAGAGAGACTAAGGTTTTTATCCCTCCACCTGCCTCACTACCAGGCCACTGATTAGCAGTGGCCACACTACTCTACCTATACCCACAACTCTCCTCCTCTCCTCTTGCTACTCTGTCTCTTGACGCTGGTCACCCCCCTCTTACCTTGCCTCTTCAGGACAGAGATGGTAGGAGTTCCACACTGTTGCTAGTGCCTGGGGGCTTCCTCATCCCTTATTGGTTTGCTTTAATACTGACAATACCTTTTCAAACAATCCCTTCCTTAAACGTTCCTTAATTTCCATTTGAGCGGGCTACCTCTTTGCTGCCAGAAGCCATGCTGCCAGGATCAAAAAATCTACATCACTGAGACAGTGTAAAAATAGTATGAGATAATATAAGTGAAAATGCCCTATTCTGTGTCTATTACATAATAAATGTGATCAAGGAACAGTTGTTAAATCTTACATATTAAATTTAGTATTTTCTCTAAAGTATTATTTTCATAGGATGCTTCCTTGCACAGACCATGTCTCAGTTGTATGTAGACAATCATTGGGTAAGCTGCAGAGCTTCAGATTTTTATGGTATCTGTTTTTTTTTCTTTCCTGGTATACTATCCAGATTGGTCTTCATTATTATGTTAGACCACTACTGGCAGGCAGTTATGATATCTCTCATTAGGCCCTTCTTTGCCAAAATGTCTATATTTAGTTCTTTTTATCTGTCCTTCCAAGTCAATCCATCCTAGCCCCTTAATCCTGCAGCTCTTCCCTGAACAAACAGAGTGTCACTCAGAAGATAATGAGGGGCCCAGAAATAACTATTGTTTTCCAGGAGCTGATGGCCATATTAAAGAACTAGTCAGTTTTCCTGATGGAGCCTGGTGAGTTGTCCCTATGGTCTAGACCAATAATTATATGTTGTTCTTGCTGTTGTTTTCTTTCTTCCATTAAGATTTAGGCTATCTTCATCTGCTATAAAAACAAAGGGCACGGTGTGTGCGTATGTTTCATAAGACAGGGAAGTAAGTCAAAGCAGGGAAATTACTGTTCTCTGGCTCGATTCATCCAACATCTTGTTCTTAGAGGTGACACCATTCTATAAGGAAAGAAAGGATTTAATGATGTCTTTGTGGTATAACTCCCAGTCAGAACTGACCCCATGTGAGTCAGAGAAGAATTATGCTCTACAGGGTTTTCAATAGCTGATTTTTTTTTTTTTTAGGGGGGTGGGGGAGTAGATTGCCAACCTTTTCATCCAAGGCACCTGGTAGGTAGACTCATACCACCAACATTTTGGTTAGCAGCTGAATGTGTTAAATATTTGTACCACCCAGCACCCAGGGGCAAGTCACATAACCCTCCCCCATTAACTAAAAAAAAGTATTTCTTCCAGAAATTTCTGTTTTTGAGGTATAAGTTTATTAATCAGAATGGTTTTACCTCACATAGATTCAAATATGATTTTTTTCAAATGAGTACATTTTGTAAATTGTAATAATAAATGAGTAAATAGTCTCTTAGGTCAGCTTTATAACAGTCAAAGCTATCTTGAGTCAAGGGACACAAGAGAAAATAGCTTTAGTAAGACTCTCATAGAAAGAGATTGAAAATCACCCTTTGGTTGGGTTGGTTTAAAAGTCATTCTAGTTGGTGGAGGAACAGTTCTTATCTTTAGCTATTCAAGCTGAACATTTCTCAGAGAAGCAAGCACCAATTCTAGCCCAGCACTTTGGTGTTTAGCGGGCTGGATCTTGACTACTCTCTCCCAACGTTATTATAAGATCTAACTCCTGCAGAGTACTCAGGAGAAAGAACAAGGGAATACCTACATAAAAGCCAAAGTTTATCTGCCAAGATTCTTAATGTTACTTCAAAATATTAATTCTTTCTACTGAGAAATAACAGATATATAAATTCTTGAATGAAAAGCAATTAACCTCAAATTTTAAGATGTAAAAGAAAATGTTTCGAGAAAGACGTCTTCAATGGGCTAAATGTGCCCATTTGTGTGTCTGTGTGTTTATATTTGGGGAGAGTTGACTAAATGTTCTTCAAAATAAAAAGAATTTGAACATCTTTAAGCAAGGCATACATTCTCCAGTTAACTGGAAGTTTCATCATGCCTTATCACCTCTTAGCTGATCCGATCTGTGCATCTATGTAACCTGTCTGGCCCCTTAGTCTTTTGTTTGCAATCTCTGATCTACAATGACTATGCCTGTTATGTTCGCTCAGTGTTATGGAATATTCAGTGTTTTCAACATGGATTGGGCAAAGTAGAAAGAGAGCTTTTCTTTCTACATCTTGTATCTACCTTGTTCAAGATTTTCCTCTAATAACTAGTATAATGCATCACATAATATGTATTTGTTACATTGATGAGTGAAGAATGAATGAATGACTAATAAATGCTATTTTAGGTACTTATTATTACTGAGCCTTCATTGTTTTATTTTATTATTCATTCAGACACTATAGAGCTGGTTTTGATATGAGACCATTTAAAGTGCAGAAAGGAAAACTCGTGGCCCTTTTCATGAAAACTAAGCTACATGCCTCACCTTCTGGAGCTGGATTTGGGGGGTCACTGACTTCAGAGAAGTCAAGGGAAATGGTAAGGTGTTTGGGATATGGGCCAGCAGAGAAGGAACAGGAAAGTTGTACCAGGTGAAGGCTGGTTTCTAGCAGGGCTTCCAGGGATCATCAGCAGTTAATACTTTTAATGACAACACCTCTTTTGAGTTCCACATAAAAAGGAAATCTAACTGGGACTCCTTAAATGTGTTTTATTTTGCTTCTGATATCACAGTACGCATTTCATTATGGTTTTACTTCAGCACTAAAAAGAAACAGAAAGAAAAAAAAGTCTTGTAAAACCACAGGAGTCTGAGCTTCTACCTATTAGACGCAAAGGTATGAATTGTGGTTCTTCAGCCTAACTCAGCCTTTTCTATTCGGAAAACGGAGTAGGCTAAAAATGCACACACAATTAGAAGGGCGAGTATTATAAACAGTGTATATATACTGTAAAGGGAATGTTAAATCTTTACATTTGGTGAGCAGAATGATGTCCTGTGATCACTGTTCACAATATTTTATTAGCATTATGCCTACCCTACAGAGTCACAAAAATCACTGCACTATTGACTCCAAATGCTTGCTATCAATCTTCTTTCTTCAGTGAAATTGCACCAAAATTGTGCAGTGGCATTTTCTGCGTATCTTATTCATTCTATCCCCAAACCTTCCTCCTTCCCAGCTCCTGCCTCGGCAGTTATCCAAAGTTACAATGAGCTCAGGAGAGTGTGACTAGAAAGTATTGTGTAATTTTTGTAATTCTTTAATCACTACACCTTGACATAGTTTCATAAACTTGGGCATTTTATTTAAACTGATTACAAGCAGAAAGATAATCAGGTCTACTCGGTAATTAGTCACCTCTGCTTTACACTTTGCAGAACAATATAAGAAACAAAGGGACAGGAGCCATCCTAACCCAGCCCCTGATGTGCAAATAATTGGCCTGGCTTGGTTTTTGTCATTGTGGAGGACAGTGGCCCTATGCTCTCTAGACCTCCATGGAAGTCCTGCCCATTCACAGAACATGCCTCCGAATTGCCTGCTCATTCCTTTTCACTACAGCTTCCTGCACAATTACACTCTTTGTCCAAAAATACTGATTTTGATCTTCCTACTTTTAAATACCATGGAGTGCCTAAGGCTTGAAAACTACATGTTTCTCTGCTCTTGGTTCAATATGCTCAGTGGGAGAAATCTGTCATCAGAGTTGTTGCTGTTGGAGAAATATAGAGATCTCCTTTCCCCTCCATCTCCCAAGCATCTGTTGTCTGGACTTCTGTTTGTATTAATGAAATATGCCATCTGCATTGTGCAGGCTTTTACACTTCAGTAGGAATCAGAGAAGGGAATTCCAAAGAAGAATCCATTAGCCATAATAATGTTCCTCTGTGGTCCTTCAGGCATGACATGAAGACAAAATCCTCTTAAACCACCTGTGGCCATTGCTAAGGGCTCCATTTAAGAGCAGGACAAACTCCAGTTCTCAACAGGCACATCATTTCATTCTGAGCTGAATCAAAGGCAACTCCTCTATTTGGAAAAAAGACGGCAGACATGGTTTATCCTCTGCTTTAATGGGTGGTGGGCTCATCAGGACCCTTTTAAACTCATGTAACAGAAATTCAACTCTATCAAGCTTAAATAACAAAGAGGGTATGTTGTCCATGCAACTGGGAAGTCCAATTAGTGAAGTCTCAGGTATGAATAAATCCATGTGCTAACACTATGCTGTCAAGAATCATCTTCTCCCCATCTCTCACTCATCTTTCCTTGCCACTGAATTATTTTCAAGCAAAGTCTCACCAGGTTATGATCCTCTTGCGCCGTGTTTATATCTCACCTGCTTATGTAGTCGCCTTTTTAAAAAGTCCATATTTTCTATTAGTTTCAGGAAAAGTCTGGAAATTGAGTCTCTCTGACTTGAAAGGCGTAGATTTGGTCAACTTTCTACTACTGAACCAATCTTTCTGGCTGGGGGATGCTGTACCTTCACTGACAGGCAGACTCATGTATTCACCCGGGATCTGGAATGTGGGATCAGCTCTACTGTAGCAGTGACTGAGAGTGGGAAAGTGAAAGATCATCAGAGTGATGTTCTCCAAAGAAAAGCATGTTTAACAGCAAAACCAGAGATGTCTACTCCAGAGAGGGAAACCCAAAAGACCTTCCAGGATTTGGTGTTTTGGAAAAATACTTAGCCTCATCTGACCTGAATATGAAAGAGCCCCTTCCTTTACTCAGCCCTCCTTCTGCCAAATTCTCTGAGGTGTGCAGGAAAGTTCCATCTGGATCCACAGGTATCGCTTATCGTTTTAACAGTCACATCAGGGTCTAAGTCGGAGTAAGTGGCCAGAACTAAGAAATATGGAGCTGTCAAATGAGGTAAGACGTTAGTTGAGTGGAAGATAGGATGCAGAAGAAGAGTTAGAAAAGCCAAGGATGACTTGAACGTCAATGGTGTATCCAGAAGAATCAGAAAGGCCAAGAAATGTTGGTCAGCAAGATTAATTTCATTTCTCAGGAATGTGTAACATATATTTTGAAAGTGTAATAACAACGATACCAAAAAACCAAACCTCTTGCTGTCGACACGATTCCAACTCATAGCAATGCTATAGGACATAGTAGAACTGTCCCATAGGGTTTCCAAGGAACAACTGTTGGATTTGAACTGTCAGCCTTTTGGTCAGCAGACGAACTCTTAACCAGTGCCACCAGGGCTCCAATAACAATGATAGTAACAATATATTAGTTAACATTTATTAAGTACTTTCTCTGGGTCAATCACTATGTTTAACACTTAACATATAATGTCTCATTTATTTTCCTACAATTGCTGTATTTCAGGTAAGAACAGACTGAGAACAATACCCAGTTTTACCCCCTATTAGTTGAAAGGATAATGTTGGATACAGAAAGTAAAAAATGAGCTTAAAAAAAAAAAAAGAAAGAACATAGACTCTACCTAGATGAGGAATAGAGTTCTGTGGGTGAACACAGGAGTGGCTCCGAGTATTTGTTGGGAAGGTCAGGAAAGCATTGGGACAGGAGGTGATATCTCAGTTAAGAGCAGAAAGACAGGTAAAAGTCAGAGTGTAGAGGAAGGCTGCTCAATGAAGTGACAACAGGTTATACAAAGGCCTTACAGTGAGTCTGAGAATGGAGTGATCAGGGAAGAAAGAGTAATTCTTATAGCTGAAGCACAGCATGAAAACGGTGGAAAAAGGGGAGAGGAGAGTAGAAAAAGTCAAGAAAGTCAGAGGGGCAGAAAACGCAGCACTAACAAACCGTGCTGGATTTGGACTTCCTTGGAGCCCCAGGGTTGATTAAAGCCTCTTCTGTCAGATACCTTTAATGAGAAGTTAGGATTAGGATCCCCTCACCAAATACTCTCTCCTATTACTGAATGGATGTTGTTGTTGTTAGGTGCCGTCAAGTTGGTTCCGATTCATAGTGACCCTACGCACCACGGAATGAAACACTGCCCGGTCCTGCACCATGCTCACAATCGTTGTTATGCTTGAGACCACTACTGCAGCGACTGTGTCAATCCATCTTGTTGAGGGTCTTCCTCTTTTTCGCTGACCCTCTACTTTACCAAGCATGATGTCTTTCTCCAGGGACTGATCCCTCCTGACAATAATGTCCAAAGTATGTAAGACATAGTCTCGCCATCCTTATCCTTCCTTCTAAGGAGCATTCTGGTGGTACTTCTTCCGAGATAGATTTCTTCGTTCTTTTGGCAGTCCATGATATATTCAATATTCTTCGCCAACACCACAATTCAAAGGCGTCAATTCTTCTTCGGTCTTCCTTATTCATTGTCTAGCTTTTCCATGCATATGATACAACTGTAAATATCATAGCTTGGGTCAGGCGCACCTTAGTCTTCAAGGTGACATCTTTGCTTTTTAACACTTGAAAGAGGTCTTTTGCAGCAAATTTGCCCAATGCAATGAGTCTTTTGATTTCCTGACTGCTGCTTCTATGGGTGTTGATTGTGGATCTAAATAAAATGAAATCCTTGACAACTTCAATCTTTTCTCCATTTATTATGATGTTGCTTATTGGTCCAGTTGTGAGGATTTTCTTTGTCTTTATGTTGAGGTGTAATCCATACTGAAGGCTGTGGTCTTTGATCTTCATCAGTTAAGTGCTTCAAGTCCTCTTCACTTCCAGCAAGCATTACTGAATGGACTGGATAGGTCTCACTTATTTAGATATGTGAGACTCACTCTTAAGTAACTTTATGCTGTAAGAACTTGACCATCATTCCATATTTGACAGGATTAAGACGCTCTATCCAGTCATCCCAAGCTCCTATTACTGAATAGATAGGTCTCACTTATTCAGATATGTGAGACTTACCCTTAAGTAATTTTATGCTGTAAGAAATTGACCATCATTCCCCCTTTGACAGGATTAAGGTGCTTTATCCAGTCATCCCAAGCATGCAATAGGTCAGTCAAGCCAGCTACACAGTGAACACATAATCTTCCTATTTCCCAAACCTAAAACGAAACCTGTTGCCATCAAGTCGATTCTGTGTGCTACAAAATAGGACTGCTCCATAGGGTTTTCTTGACTATATCTTTACAGAAGCAGATCTCCAGGCCTTTCTTCCATGGCACTGCTAAGTAAGTCTGAACTGCCAACCTTTATGTTAGTAGTCAAGAACAAATCTCTTGTGCCATTCAAGGACCTTAAACCTAGTATAAACAAACATACAAAAACCCAAACCCGCTGCCGCTGAGTCAATTCTGACTCTTAGGAGCCCTGGTGGGGCAGTGGTTAAGAGCCATGGCTGCTAACCAAAAGGTCGGCAGTTTGAATCCACCAGCTGCTCCATGGAAACCCTACGGGGAAGTTCTACTCTGTCCTATAGGGTCACTCTGAGTCGGAAACCTAGCACAGTGCCTGGCATATCACAAGCTCAATAAATGTTTACTGAATGGGTGTTATGTATAGATGAGTATTAAATGCATTTCATTTTTGATCAAGTCAGCCCTAAGAGCTGTCTCCTTATTCTGCATGTACTTAGCCTCCCAAAAAAGTACCTTTCTTCCATAAGTCATCCATCTAAATATGGCATTATAAGAAAAAGCTATTGTGTCTCTGCAAAGTCTGTAAAAGAAATGACACTCGGTTCTCAGTATCAGGAAAAAAAGTTCTTCTCCTTAGCAACTTTTTAAAATAAAATGGACACTATGAATCTTATAAATACTTGTGCTTATTTTTTGCTTTGACTACCAGGAAATCTGAAGCCAATTTGGGGAACACTCTATCAACTGAATAGGACCATATTATATGCATATGCCCATGACAGACTTACCCTTGGGCACTATTATTTCCCTCCATTTACTTACCCAATAGCCAAAGTCCTTGAATTTAAAAAATTACTCCAGTCTCACTCCATAAGGTTTTGAGAAGCTTTATAAGAATTCATAGAAAAGGATAAACAAATAAAAGGATGACTATACAGATAAATTCATAGGTAGGTAAGTATTGCTACTTCAGCTCTTTAAGCCCTTATTCACTTACACTTCCTTTTCATATTTGGGGACATCTGCAACAGTCACATTTTCCTCTTGTCAAAATAACCATATGGTGAGTATATCAGTATTCTGGTTTTTCCCCTACTTCTGGGCACCATAAAGGATTGGTGACTAGATCTGGGCAACGGGCGATGACAAGAAGTAATGTGCAACTTCCAGTTTAGAACCTTTCATTATAATGGGAGATCCTCTATAGCTCCCTTCTGCAGCTCCAAAATCCAGTCCCCTCTGTGATAACTATGCAAAGAAGACTCCACAAATGGCCCACACTCTTCATATTGCAAAAATGAGATGTAAAAGTTTGTGTTAAGCCACTCATTTGGGGTTGTTTGTTATGCAGCACCAGCTAGTCTATTCTGACTGATATATACCATAATGAAAGATAGCACAAAGCCAATAAAGTGAACATAGTAGGCAAGCTTCCAAAGTAGCTGAATCTGGTAGTATTAGAAGTGAAAAAGGAACACAGAATATCAAAACTGCATTAAGGATTTTGAGGCACGCTTTCAAAATTGTGTAAAAGAAATGGAAGAGATTTAGAGATGAGTGACAAAAGTGATTAGGGTGGACAGCAGATACAGCCTAGAAATATTAGAGGTGCTGTTCATGTTTACCTGCAGAACCTGGATGTTTTGCACATTCCATGCACTAAGCTGGATCTGCAATTCATTTTAAAGACAGAAAATGGTTTATATATGGTTTGAATTCCAAGGGTTCCTAGCAGTAACCTAATTTAACCCTTCAGGCATACTAAAAGCATGAGATTTATAATTAAAAAAAAAAATCTTACCATTGTCTGAGGCCTGAAAAAGTTACATTGTCTTGCTCAACCTCAATTTTTATTACTATCATTATTAGTAAGATGGAGAGTATTATGTCCGACTTATGGCATTGTTGAAAGAATCAAATTAAATAACCCAAGTAAAATCCCTGGTCAAGAAAAAAACTCAAAAATTGACAGAAGCCTCTTCAAACCTCTATTTTACATATGAAAAGTCTAATCTACACAGAGGTTAACCTACATGTTATGTCCCAAGTAGGTCAGTAGAGCTGAGGGAAAAAAATAAATAAAGTCTTCGAACTCCCCATAAGTTAAAACAAACAAAAAAAGTTACCATCAAATCCACGGCGACCCTATGTGTATCAGAATAGAATTTTGCTCCATTGAGTTTTCAATGGCTATGATCTTTCAGAAGTAGATCATCAGGACTTTCTTCCATGGTACTTCTGGGTGGGTTTGAACCACCAACCTTTAGGTTAGTAGTTGAGTGCAAACTGTTTGTGCCATCCAGGGACCTTCTGATTCCCCATACGTGCTGGGTATTTTTCATATACCCTGAGGATCAAGCAAGTAGATCAGGAATAAATTATGTCAAAATAATTTTCAGATAAGTGAGAAAAAAAACAAAAAAAGAAAAAAACAACGTTGTACTGATCATCAAGAAAACACAGTGGTGGAAAATGAAGGAGGCTGGAGAGTCTCCCTATATGGAGCTGTGCATTTAGAGCCAAGACTGATCACAGTTAACTGAAACCTGTCACTCACTTAGCAAAGCCTTTCATGGCCTCTTCAAGTTCATTCTGACATCCACCTTTTCAGAGCATAAAGCACGTACCATGCAGGATAATTATCAGGTTTTCAATCATGACCTGCTTTGAATATATCACATAAGTTATTGTTGTTATTAATTCTACTTTAAATTGTTCTTACCTTTGCAAGTGAATGTATTTAGCATCAGGAATAATTAGGAGCCAAGTTCTTCTAGGACAGGTAAACCAAACCAAACCTACTGCCATAGAGTCGATTCCAACTCATATCAATTCCACAGGGTTTCCAAGGCTGCAAATCTCTACGCAAGCATACTGCCACATCTTTCTCCCACTGAGCTGCTGGTGGTTTCGAACCGGTGACCTTTTGGTTAGCAGTAGATCGCTTTTAACTGCTGTGCCACCAGGGCTCCTTTTTCATAGTGACCCTATAGGACAGAGTAGAACTGTTCCCTATGGTTTCCAAGGAGCGGTTGGCAGATTCAAACTGTCAACCTTTTGGTTAGCAGTCAAGCTCTTTAACCACTGAGCTGTATTGGGTGTTAATTATCTTGAATTCCATCATAAAGTATCTCTTATAGTGCACAGGCACTTCATTTGTATTTGTTGAATGAATAAATAAATGCATGAATAAAGAAACAAACTAAGACAAAAATCACCAGCCTACAACCAATGCCTGGAACAGATGATTGCATAGGATTACATTATTCTGTTCTCTGCTGGCAAGAGTCTGATTTAGACTGGTAGATTCAAAATAAGTAAGAGGACATTGAGACTAAGCAATTTACAATAGTGATACTTACTAGTTTATAGAAAGAGACCAAAGACTTATAACATGGGTCACTTGAAATAGGGATAAAGCAAAGACCCAGAAAATTCACAGCAATAAGCAATCTCATAACGCACAGGATAACCTAACAGGTCTTTCCCACCCTGTTATTTCTCTAACAGAGGATTGTTTCCAGGAAACCTGAGCTGACTAACTTGAGAGGCAAAGCACGATTGCTTGAACCAGCCATGCATCACAGGCACCAAATTATTACAACTGAAAATGTGAAAAGCAGGCTCACTACATTCAAGCAAACCCATTTGATTTCCATAGAACATCCCTTCTTGTAACATGCTCCTTGGAGGGGAGACCACAGCGAGGAAATACCTCGGTTCCATATGGCAAGTCTCAAGTGCAAAAAGCAGGAAGAACTGATCTATGCAGAGGACCAGAGGTAGTTGGGCTATGATGCCTCCGTCCAAGGTCTATATGGAGAAATGAAGAGGATAAAGAGCAAAATAACCAGTATTTTCAAAATGAAGTTTAAACCATGCAGTGTGTCTACATATATATACATATATATATGTATATATATATATATAGTGTGTATACACACACACACACACTACATTGTTTAAAATCAGAACAGGTGTATGTCAGGGTTATATCCTTTCACCATACCTAGTCAATCTGTATGCTGAGGAAATAATCTGAGAGGCTGGACTATATGAAGAAGAATGGGGCATCAGGATTGGAGAAAGACTCATTACCAACCTGCAATATGGGAGATGACATAGCCTTGCTTGATGAAAGAGGACTTGAAGCACTTACTGATAAAAATCAAAGACCACAGCCTTCAGTATGGATTACACCTCAACATAAAGAAGACAAAAATCCTTACAACTGGACCAATAAGCAACATCAAGATATACAGAAAAAAACACTGAAGTTGTCAAGGATTTTGTTTTACTTGGATCCACAATCAACGTCCATGGAAGCAGCAGTCAAGAAATCAAATGACTCACTGCATTGGGCAAATCTGCTGAAAAGACCTCTTTCAAGTGTTAAAAAGCAAAGATGTCACCTTGAGGACTAAGGTGTACCTGACCCAAGCCATGGTGTTTTCAATCATCTCCTATGCATGTGAAAGCTTAACAATGAATAAAGAAGACCGAAGAAGAACTGATACATTTGAATTATGGTGTTGGCAAAGAATATTGAATATACCACGGACTGCCAGAAGAACAAACACATCTGTCTTCGAAGAAGTATAGCCAGAATGCTACTTAGAAGCAAGGATGGCGAGACTTCTTCTCACATACTCTGGACATGTTATCAGGAGGGATCCATCCCTGGAGAAGGACATCATGCTTGGTAAAGTAGAGGGTCAGTGAAAAGAGGAAGACCCTCAACGAGATGGACTGACACAGTGGCTGCAACAAGTGGCTCAAACAACAAAGACTGCGAGGATAACACAGGACTGGGCAGGGTTTCGTTCCGTCGTACATAGGGTTACTATGAGTCAGAACCGACTCAACAGCATGTAACAATAACAACACAAATGTTAGAAAGTAACATGAGCGGTGGAAATCACAAATGTCTTTGGAGCCAGAGAGTATTTAAAGTGTGTATAATCTTAGAGAGATTACTTGTTTCTCTGAACTTCAATTGCCCTCATATGTACTGTGGACAGCATCCTGTTTCTCAGAATTGCCATAGGATGACATAAAATCATTCATAAGTGTCTAGCATATGGTCAGTGCTCAATAAAATATAATCCCTTTCTGTATACCTGAGTGCCATTTTATAAATAAAACAAAATGTGTTCAATGTCATGAAATGCAGATTTAGGCAAAGCAGGAGCTCAGAGCTAAGCTGACCATAAGAACATAAGCATCCTCCCTACAGGACTTGGACTTTCACAGGGAAAAACGCACACAAGGGTGGGTTTGGGACCATTCCACCCAGGTTTTAAGTTGTTTAATAAACAGAAAAACAGAGAAGGCTACATAGTGCCTGTTATGATTTTATATTGTTTGTATATATTTATATCTACTAATATATTAACAATTTATATTGTTAAGACTACGGAGGTCGGGGGATTTAAGGGCAAAATGGCCAACTGTGGTATTAAAAAAAAATAAAAAACCAGTCACCATTGAGTCATTTCCAGCTCATGACAACCCCTTTGGTGTCAGAGTAACACTGTGCTCCATGAGGTTTTCAATGGTTGATTTTTCAGAAGTAGATCACCAGGTTTTTCTTTTGAGGTATCTCTGGGTGGAATCGAACCTTCAAACTTTTGGCTACCAGCCAAGTGTTAACAGTTTCCAACTGTGGTATGTCCATGTTATAAAACACAAGATACTCTTTAAGTAATAAAGAGTAAAAATGACAAGATATTCTTGAACAAATATCATGGCAGTTCCCCAATAAACATCATTAAGAGACAAATCTTGCATACTATATACAGTATGAATCTCGTTATGGAAAAGAACAGAAAAAAATTTATTTTATTTCCTTGTATATATATTTCCATGTATAGCCAATAGAAAAGATCTGACAAAGATACACAATTGTTCCCTTTGAGAAAAGGACTATGGTTTGGGCAGAGAGAGAGGGAGGTCAGAGAAAATCAATACTTTTATCTATTGTTTTATCTTTTACATGAAAAATGTGTCCATGTACTATTTGTATAATTAAAAAGGAAATGAAGGCAAGCACATCTATATCCAGAAACTGCTGGTGGAAAAGGCATCACCCAGGGTGTGGGGGCAGCAACTAGACAGGCTTGAGAAGTGCCATGGAACCTAGATCTGGCCTCGTCTACTCCAGAGGGCACAAGAGGTCACCCCACAATGGAAAATATCCTTTCAACTCACATCCTTATTTCCATCTCTGTTTTCACCCGTAAGCCTGATACAACCAAGTGCCCACCTTTCCTGACCTTGGTCAACACTCATATTTCTTCCTTGTATATATATTTTTTCTCTCCAGGTAAAACTATCAGGAGTCTGTTTTTAATTTCCTTCCCTCCTTTTCCCCCCCATTCAGAAAGATAACCTCTGAGGAGAAAGCAGCAGTTCTCCATAATACCAGAGTTCTGCTTCTCTGATCAGTAAACCAGGACAGGTGGGGAAGAAGCAACTCAAATTAATTACAATGAAAATACAGCACTGGTCTGTGTGTCTGTGTCTGTGTGTGTATACAGACATATAGATCTCGATACAGATATGAAAAAAGAAAGAATGTAAGACCATATTCTTAAATGAAGCATAAATGAATAGCTGTACTATTCAGTATTTTTTTTTTAATTGAATACACATGCTTTCTCGGTTTTCTTTAGCTTTGATGTTGGTGGGAGAATAGCATAATGGCAACTTTAGGAAAACCTCAGTATCGTTATATAATGTCTATCATCTCTTTGTGGACAAAAGCAAAAAAACAGGGAATAATCTTCTTGTTTCATGGTCCAAAATGAGGTGTCAATTTAGCACTTGTCTTACAGCCTGAATTTGCAGCTAGAGATAAGCTACGAATTGGGCACAAGGAGGAATAGGAAGAAAATTCATCTTGGAATAATGATAGGTAAATGCGCAGTGTTGCTGAAGCCATTCTAGACACTGATTGAGGTACACAGACGAGGTCAGTCATTGCAACAAGCCCCTTCTGTTCACTGTTACTGCTGTCCCAGTGATGGTTTCACTTACATTCAAGACAGGAAAAGGTATTCCTCTCCACCCACAATTCCCTCTCTCTCCCCTTCACTTTCTTCTAGCTTTTAAAAATCAGGAGGCAGAGACAAACTGGCAAAAAAAAAATGTTAAAAAAATAAATACAATAAAACAAATTAAACTGAATGAGGTCTGAAGTGTTTAATTAAAAAGTCCAAGAAGTCCCAACTTACAAGTGACTATAAGGTAAAGAATTCTAGAGAAAGGTGCATCTTCCCATTAAAATAATGGAAGAATTGGTCCTTGCATTCCCAGTCTTGCCCACAAATAATGTTGGATGCATAGAACAGATGAAACAATACGCACGTGTAATGAAGCAATATAGCAGAATACCGTACTGTTCAATACATCGTAAAACAAGCTAAAATGAATGAGAACTAGTTGAATGTTAATTCTTGAAAGCAAGTTCAACTAGAGGACCTTGAAGTGAATAGATGGGAAGTCACAGGCAGAACACTTTGAGGGCAGTGAGTATGTCTAAACCCATTTTATACCTCTAGTAATTAGTCCAGAGTCTAGCACATGATACACATTCAGTAAATATAAAGTATCACAAATTAATGTGAAGATTATAAACAAGAATCTGAGTCTGCCAAGAACTGAAGATGTCACTATCACTGGGGTAATTTTTAGAGTGTCTAATTTAACTCAAAATGTGAGTTCCCTCTACCTATAGGGTTTAGCTTAGTGTTTAAATTTAGGGGTGCTGGAGGCAGGGCTGAAAACAGCAAATAAGGGTTTAAATGTGTGTTTTGTCCTTTACTAGCTAGGTAACCTGAACATAAAACCCTCTCTAAGCCTCAGTTTCCTCATCTGTAAAATGGAGACAATATTAACTCTACCTATGAAGGTTAGGAGTCCCTGGGTGGTACAATCAGTTAAGCACTCAGCTACTAACTGAAAGTTTGGCAGTTTGAATCTACCCAGTGGTGCCTCAGAAGAAAGGCCTGGCAATCTATTTCCAAAGATCAAAGCCATTGAAAATCCTATGGAGCACAGTTCTACCCTAAAACACGTGAATCTCCATGAGTTGGAATCAACTTGATGCCAACTGGTAACTAGTTATGAAGGTTAGGATGGGGATTAAATGATATATAAAAACTTCTTTTCACAGTAACTAAATGTTAAAGTGCTGAAGGAGTATTTGTTGTTATTATTCTTGCTGAACACAGCAGCCTCAGAAGACAGGCAATGTGTGCAGCTGGCCTCAATGCACATGGTGTGTTCCAACTCCAGACCCACTGCCATCGAGTTGATTCCAACTCATAGCAACCCTGTACAACAGAGCAGAACTGCCCCATAGGGTTTGTTTGTTGTTGTTGTTTGTGCTTTAGGTGAAAGTTTACAGCTCAACTTAATTTCTCATACAAAAATTTATACACATACTGTTATTGACACTAGTTGCAATCCTATAATGCAACAGCACACTCCCCCTTTCCACCCTGGGTTTCCCATGTCCATCCAACTAGCTCCTGTCCCTTTCAAGGCTGTAAATCTTTATGGAATCAGACTGCCACCTCTTTCTCCAGAAGAAGAGCTGGTGGGTTCGAATTACCAACCTTTCAGTTAGCAGCTCAGCAGCTGAGCCCTTTAACCAATGCATCACCAGGGTTGTGTTTCAACTCTAGAGTCTAGTTTTGAGATTCATGTTTTTCTCCCAACCTGGCAACAACTTAAGCTAATCCAAAATGCCTGTAACTGAGCACAGAAAACCAAAAAGAAAGGTAAATGCATCAGTTAACAGTGTCAACTCTTCCCTGTCTACTTTTTCCCGGGAACCACTGATCTCTGTGAACTAAGAATTGGTACAGTCACTAATGGTGGGCAGCACAAAGAACAGGTGATCTGGTCTATGAGATAGCAATTAACACACTTGAGGAATCATGTTAAAGCAAAAACCAAAAGCACGACACAAAACAAAAAACAGCCAAGCCTGGTAAACAGCTAGGTACAGGCCTGTGTCTGAAATGTGTAATTTTCTCTTTACAAAATGCACAGAGCAGACAGCATTTCTCCAACCTGATCAAAGGAAATGTCAGCCTTTTGGTCAGAAAAATGCAATTGTTATATCCTCCCAGCTTTCTCAAAACAAAACCATCCATTTTCTTTACTTCTTGAAAGGCCTGGAAGCTTTCCCAATTTTCTCAGTCAGAAATTTACAAGGATTGTAGGGATACTGACCATTTCAATGTTAAAAAAAGCTTTCACTTTACCATTGGAAGAAGGGACCAAGTTAAAGCATTTGGCCTGATTGCTCTAGCAGGAAGGATTCCTTAGAAATGTCTCTCTGCCTTTCTGGATCTCCTTTTTATTAATTACACAGACAACTGACACAGCGCTTTATCCAAGCTTACTAAATTGGCCTGATTTTATTTTACCAATGTAAGATTAATCAGTTATAAACTAATGGCTAACCAGAAAAACCCTTTCACTCCAAATCCCTGAGTATCCCAACAAGATTAAATTCAGGCTAGATTTCCTCCAAAATGAATGGTTAAGGAACACACAGGCAAATGTACGATGGTACAAAAGATCCAATATAAAATCCACTGGTATTGAATATGCAGACTCCATGGTTTTGTTTGTTTTGGTCTTTCCTACTGTTTGCAGACTCATTTTACAAAATTATGTAATACAGTTTCTAGAAGGATCCTTAAGAATCATCCAGAACCTTCTCTCCCACTTATGGAAGAAAGAAAAAAAGTACTCTCAAAAATTAAGCACTTTGCCCACCAATGAATGTTAATAAAGCTGGTCTGAAAACTCAGCATTCTTTAGTCGCTATTTTCTCCTTTCCCCCACAAGTACTGCAAATTGTGGCTTATTCTGCAGAAACACTGAGAATAAACATTATCTGCTGGCTTCTTAGACACTGCTACTGAGCAAGGACAAATGGGCCCTACACATAAGTCAGGGAGTTGCATTCAGTTCCCTAGTCCCAGGCGGCAGAAAATTCCTCACAGTATCTCCCCACCTCTATTCTAGAAACAAAGCAAGGTAAGGACGGATACTCAGCCTTAGACACTGCTCATCTGACCTCTGTCTTCTTCCTGGTGGTGGCTCCATTATCTTTGTATATAGAAGAAATTGATTAATGTGTTTGGATGTGGGCTAAATCTCTGAAAATCTGGCTATTAGGGCTATATCAGAAAGCTGGGAAGCTAATGGTGAATAACGGAGAAAATTGGCTTGCAGCCAACTTAAAAAATCAGTATTTCTTGGTCATCACAGGAAAACTAATTCAGTGCCACAGACATCTGCTTGCGTGTGTCTTAATTGAATCACTCAGGTAATTTTTTTCCTCTGCTACTAATAACTGAAATTTAATGGGATTTTATCATTTCCAGCAAGGTGGCACACATCCCCAGCTCTCACAGAAGAGGTAATTGACCAAGATTGTATTAAACCATCATTATGGGAAATGCTTCAGGTCCCAGAAGAAATGCTACCAATGCTTCCAAATTGGAACGTTCTTCCTTCCTTCATCCCTAAGGTGATTTGCCAATAAACTAACGCGTTGAGAAAATTTCTATAACATATGATTAAACATAATTCAATCTGATTAAATACTTATTTAAGGTCACATTTATCTCTGCTTGACTTTATTATCTCCTTTTTGACCTAGCTGTCCCTTTGATTTTCTTCCTGTATATGTCTTTGCTTTGGAAGAGTTCCTTAAGGCACAATGTTCCTGTTCACTATCATCTCACTTTAAGCCTCACCTTCTCTAAGGAAACCAACAATCACTTCACCCTGTCTAAAAAGAAAAGAAAAAGAAAGAATCCTCCTATGCCTGCTGCTAATTTAAAAAAAAAAAAAAATCCAATTAAATAAAACAATTAGGCCACCAGCCAACAAGAAGCTGACTTCCTAGGACTTCTAGGACATAGGGTCAATATCTTTGAAAATTTCTCTGTACCACTCAGAATATCATGGCTCATAAACAAGGAAATTCTTAAGACAGGTATCCAGTTCATTAAATTCTTGGATTTTACATTGTAATTAAATTTCAATGAGGAAACAAAAATAATCTGACTTGCTGTTGACCTTTAAAAGAGAAGACCCCTGTGATCTTTCCAAGTCCAATCATTTGATCAAAACCATTTTTAGCCTCTGGGATGAAGTCAGAAATTCTCCTCAGCAACTTTTCCGCATGTGTCTGTGGGAAATCTGTCTCAGTGTCTCTGGCCTCATTATGAAACGCCAAGGAAAGCGGACACAAACTTTCTGCTCATTGCCAGCGCACTTCTTTTGATGGATGTAGATTTTATCTCCTCTAATTGTGGGCATTTCCCTGTGTTCCAGCTTTAAGGGAGGATCTGTGACCTCAGCATAATTGTATTAATGAATCAATTCCAGGCAGAAGGGACACAGTCGGTCCACGACAAAAAGGAAAGGCCAAAAGACTTGTTAGGAACTAACGAGCAAACTGGGAGAACACTTGTAACTGCTATGCTCCCCATAAATAGCAACAGCAAGGGAACAGTGCACAACTTTGCACCATGGGCAAGTAGCCTTCTTCTCCCTGCCCCCTCATTTGAGCCCAGCAGTGGTTATCATGATTTACAGATCTTTGGTGGGTTCAGCAGCAAATAAGATGCCAACCTCAACCCTGTTCCTGACAGGCTGATTATTCAGATGCTCTTCAAGGAGGCTTGCTGATAATGAGCCAGATCTTGCCAGGTGAGAGAGATTCTGGAGTGAAATTAATGGATCTAAGATTCCATGTTGCCATTTAGGGCATTTCTTATTCTTCACTGGATTGGACCAATGAATGCTCTTTCATGTGAATACTGCTCCCTTGCTTTCAGTGATATACTTCAAATTCTCCTTCTCCAGGAAATCTCAGCTTGACACCACATAGGCTCTGAGCCCACCATTACTTTGCTTTCCTTAGAAGACATGTTGTTTCTGTGTAATTGACATATTGTTCAGTTCATTTCCTTAAGTGCCCTTGTGTCCTTTTTTGTGCGCCTTTCCTACACTGCACAGCCTTGTCTACTGTTGGGTTAATCCTCAAGACAGTAGGAAGCTGTGATCACATTCCTGAAGAAGGCAGAGAGCGTTTAAATAACAGAACTAGCTCTAATCCTGTCCTCCGTATGAGCCCCTTGCCTTTCTGATTCTGTATCTTCTCGCTTATGCTTCCTTCCTGCATGGACTATCTCCTCTTCTATCCTCAGGCTCAAATTCTGCCTTTCCTTATGGCTCTTTTCAAAGCCATACAGCTTCCCCTGATCCCTTCCAACTGGTAGGTAGGATCCACTTTCACTTCTGAATTTGATGGCTCACTGCCTATTACAATAGAGAGTTGGGTAAATAGGACAGTCAAAGACTGGGTTTGCAGTCAGGCAAACCTGGATTTAAATCTTGCTTCACTCATATAACCTTGGGCAAATAACATATTATCTTGAAACCTTAGAATCCTCATTGTAAAATGGGGACACTAATAGTGACCTCAGATGTTTCAAGTATTAAATAAAAGTAGTTCTACAAAATAGCTATGTAAGTGCCTGGAACTCAGGAGGTTCTCAACACACGTTATTTTCCTTCTCTTCCATTATTTCTCCTAGATTGTAAGTTCTTTAAGGTAACTGTAGGGTTTTATAAGTCGTTGTAGGCATGAAACAAATTCCAAAACACTCAGATTTCTGCTTAGGGGTGTTAATTCTTAAATCATGCTCTACATGAAAAAGAATCTGCATAAACAAATCAAGAGATTAAAGTGTCCCTTGGAACAATAGGATACAGTGCTAACAGTATGCAACATTCTCCTTTCACAGTCACGACAGCTTGCAAAAAAGCAGGAGTGATCCTTCAATGACATGGACAAAGAGGAAAGGCAAAGTTGGCATAGTAGTTCAGACTTTGAAATCATTAGGCCTATAAGTGTTTGACTCTGTCTCTGCCATCTACCAGCTTGTTTGGCTTTGGACAAGTTTCAGAAACCTCACTGGACCTCAGTTTTCTCATCTATAAAGCAGAAATAACAAGAGTAGCCCGTGAGGATTAAATCTGATAAAGAAACTCATATAATGTGCCTAGCAAAAACAAATATCAAAACAAACAAAAGCCCACAAGAAACCCTAATAACACAGGGAATTACCAAATAATTGCCAACATTATTTCCCCAGTCCATAGTTTCCTAGCTGGGACTTCATTAATTCTAAGACCCTTTTAACCTAGAGATGAGCATTTCCCCAGTCTTCTTGCTCCATTCTGCAGATACACGCTATCGATTAACATCAGTTCCCTGGCATTTTTCCTCGCTGCCCTTTAGCAATTACCCCAGGCTGGTCTGAGGGTCTGCGAGGACTTCCTGGGACTCCCAGGTAGTACCACTATTTCTAATTAAAGGGTTTGGAGGAGGAACAAATTCCCATTCTCAGAATGTGTTATTAAGATGGTTGCCTGAAAATATACACATTCAAAGCCCCTTTTAAACCAATAAACTGTTTTCAAATAAGAATGCTCTTCCCAAACACAGTTTTCAAGCATGAATTCATACAAGTATCAAGACAATATTGAAAGTTTTGGTTCAGACCCAAGCTGCCAAGCACAAGTCCTGCTGGAGCAGGCTCCTTCTGTTGGCTGCTACTGACAGCAGACTGGGTAAAATTGTTCTGAAGTACCACATGCGTGATAATAGCTGTCTAGATACAGCAAATAGATATAAGCAAATGAATGGGCTTGGAACTGTCTGCTGTCATTCATTTA
The DNA here is from genome assembly GCF_000243295.1 of Trichechus manatus latirostris. Lineage (NCBI taxonomy): Eukaryota > Metazoa > Chordata > Mammalia > Sirenia > Trichechidae > Trichechus > Trichechus manatus. Next base: position 33,625,322 of record NW_004443943.1, read on the forward strand.
AAAGAAAATCTCTCAAAGGCTGACTACTTTTGTTCAAAAATAAATTTAAGTAGAATTTAGACGCCGTGGGACGAAAGAACATAGAATAAATCAGTCAGGCTCAAGCAAGAGCTGCCAGTTCCTTCAATGTTAAGAGAAGTACAATGACTGGGCTCAATTGCTCACTGGCATAAAAAGGAGGGAAGAAAAAGAACAACGTACAAATAACTGTTGTTATCAAAGGCTCCACATGAGCCTGAACAATAACGCAATTGCCTTTGTTCATTAGGGAGAAACCAGGTGGAGATGATTTAACTTAATTAGGAAAATGTTTCACAGGAGCACAATTTAAGTTTGTATATTATATTCACTTTTCCCAACTCACCATTTACTTTGAAAAATGGGAGGGTGGATTTGTCATTTTACATTCAAGAGTCTTCTCTGAACAAATGCCTTCAAAGGAAGATCTTTAAGACCTTTCCAACAGCTCTTCTAATTCTCCCTTCTCACTGCCCCTAATAACCTCTTTGATGCCTGGGCTGAAATTTTTTTCTTTATTGATTTTAGTTTTCCCATCACTCACAGGATTGCTATTGTTGGGTTCTACATGAGGGACCATAGATCATTGTATGGAGTTCACAAAAGCTTTGCCCAGCTCAAGTGGGAGTTGCAATGGGTGTTGATGTAGGTGTATTTATTGGAGATGGAGTTATGTTGTTCTGCATTACAAAGAAGGTCCCATCCCCTACAACTAAAGAAGACTTAATGATGTCTTCAGGTATGTCCAAGTTTTCTATATATTCTAGAGAAAAAGACTAAGCTATCTGGGAGTAAGGGATAACCTTCACATGTAATAAAGGAACGTCCACTGGAAAGAATCACTGTTACGCTCCCGCGTCTGAGATTTTGTTGTGAGTCAGAGAACTCACATTTTCTCAGTGGAACTGCCTGTGATGTCAGAATTTTCTGAGAAAATCTGGGAAACCTAGCCACTCAAGAGTCCTCCAGGGCAAAGTACATTTTTTAAAAAAAAAACAAGGATTCTTGGACTTCTGGCTGCTTTTAGCTGCAGAAGGAACCAGCTGACACTGGGTTAGAGGTACTAACTACATGGCAGTGAAAAGTCAGCCATTCCTGGAAATCAAGCTTGATGTTTCTAATATTTTAAAAAATAAAAACACGAACTATACTTAAAAAAGTAACAGCAGTTAAATAATTTGGAGAGGTAAATCACCTATGGAATGGTTAATCCAAACCCTTCCCAAATCTACCCAGAGCAGCAAAGGCTGGGAGCAATTTAGAGTTACAAGAGGAATTCAAGGCCGTAACAGTGGCCTCACATGGCTGAGCAGAGCTTCTGCATGGCACACAAGCAATGACAGACGCCTCTCTAATATTGCTTTATGCCTTCTGCTCCCAAGGCCTTGGGTACCTTACTCCACTTGAAGATGAACTGATTTCTCTATGGACTATGAGCCCCCAAGTTCCCCTCCTAATAGGAAATAATTTTGGTAATCCTAAAAGGGCTAGAATCTAAACCCACTTTTCAATGCCTCCTTGTTGAGCAAACACCATAGATAGGTTGCTAGTCTGTGTACTCTCTGCTGCTCCCTACACCACCTATCTTTAGTCCTAAGCTGTTTTGCATTTGGGCTCTTTATGTTTGTTTGTTGTTGTTTATGCCTAGTCCACCCTGTTATTACTGGTATGCCCTCCTTCTCCAAGTCTCTAACCAAGATTTTTGTATCACATTTCTGCCTTGTTCTATGACTCAATTCCAACTCCTCCAAGTGTGACCTCCCTCTCCTATGCAGAGCCTCCCTCAAGAACTGCTGCTCTTCATCAGCTGGCTGCAGTCCCTCTGTTGGACATTGAGACAGACATCTTGGAAGAAAAGTCTCATTTGATTTTGTTATTTAGAATAAGTTTAGGCAGAGTCCTCGACTCTCTCTCACTCATCATTCCCACCTCTCACCCATACCTCCTAACTATGGAGTCAAATTTCTATAAACTCCCAGAAATCCCATTAGGTACTTATTCCTACATCCAAGCCTTTCCCCACTGCCCATTGCTGGAAAACTTCATGTGTTTCCTGTCCAAACCTGCTTATCCTTAAACATTCAGTGTGAATCCCACTGTGTTCTATAAAACACTATGCCACCCTCATTGCTCTTAATTCCTATATCGTGTTCATTTACACAATGCAGCTTTAACTTTTTAAAAAATTATTTAACATGGTCTCCACAGTTGTAGACTCAAGCTCCTTGAAAGCTGGAGTTATTCTCTATGTTATTTATATTTTGTGTCTACCATGGTGCCTAACCATCTTTAGCCCACAGACAGTAGACAACAAATACTTGTTGCTTGATGGATAATTCAGTCACAGCTGGGCTAAAGCTTATCTCCTTACTGTCAATGAAATAAAGGGCTTGCTAAGCAAATTAATACTGTAAACATAGAGCGTTTGGCCTACTTTAAAGTGAAAATCAACACACTATTTTAAGCAGCACTTCCGTGGCTGCCTCTATTCAAAGAATCAATGTGCTGATTGTGATTATTCTCTGTCTGTTAAAGCATTAACAAGATTCACTGTTGAAGATTCCCATCTTCAACAGCCCTGCTGTTACTCTACATGTGTGACCACACTCTGCCATTATTCCCCCTCTCCCATATATTTTAAGAATAAAACCAAGAAAAACGAGCCCTTGCACAGCTTACCTCAGCATACACACAGATTGTTTCTTTGCTTTGAGACAGCAATCACACTCTTGGAAGAGTCTTCTTAGAGGAGTTTCCCCCTCCCCAACTTGTCAGAAACATAAGATGTCCGGTAAGGAGTTAGCAATCTAGATTCTGTGAAGGACTTTGTGGGAAGAACCTTCAACTCAGCCCCTGGTGCCTTTCCTACATCTTTCTCTTCATCTCTTTCCACTTTTCTAGGGTGCAGGTATGTGATTTTTCACACGAATACAACCACAACTTTTGGAAATCTCTAAGAACAAGACTAGGAATGCAGCAATTGTGCAAACGCCAAAAGGGCTTAGCCATATCCTTGAAAGGAATGGGAGACCTAAATGAATCCCCCGCTTCCAAGTTCCGTTAAATAAGTTTCTTCTCCTGTCTTTCTCTACCTCTCTGACAAACAGCGATCTTTCATGTTAAGTATGGAAGGGCTGCTGAAAGAAGGAAAGGTATTCAGAACTATAGATTACAACAACCTTTGCTAACAGTTGCTAAAATTGCGTGTCATTGAGATTCTTCTCCCTATGTACTACTATTACTACTATAGTAAAAATAAAGGCGTCAGAGGGTCTTACTGGACCTGAGCACAGCAACTAACATACTTTCATTCTAATGGGGTGGGGGGAGGTGGATGTAAGGAAGAAAAATGATTCCATAAAGAAATGACCATCATCTCCTTAAAAATATTTTATAACCCAGACTTTTAATCAAGTTGTATGACCAGATTTCCCTTTCCCCACCTCCAACTAGAGTGGATTGTTTACAATTTAAATTCAGTCATTCCACAACAGTTCAATGTGGCCAGACTACAATATGAGGGGTGGGACAGGGTGATAAAGATGGAAAAGTAGGCAGCCACTTCTGCTCCCTGACACAATAGGCAGCCCTGTAGGATTTTAAGGAGAACGACAAAATCATAACTGCTCAGGTGTATGCCTTGGACCATTGGCTGAATGACTGTGGCATTGCCTAAGGTAAAGAACACACAACAAGTGGCAAATCTGAAAGGAGGCAGAGTTGCTTTGGAAATCACACTCATGGTATTCCATGTGTAAATATGCACAAATAGATCTTTCCTCTACAGTCTGCCTGGGCAAGGGCCATGTCCTGTTTACCACTGTAAACCAGTGCTGAGCACAGTTCCTAACATAGAGCAGGTACTCCCTGAATAGTTGTTGAGTGAAATTTAAACAGCCTAAAAGAGAGTTATGAGAAAGAACTATTATACAATGACAGGCAAGTTCGGGATATGGTACCTTTTATTTTGGAAAAAAAAAGTAAGTTCATCAGCTTCCTGTAACCATTGTTACCCCTGTTCTAGAGCTTGACACAATTGGAAGACTAGTTGCCTTACTCACATACGTGCCTCTCACCCTTGTGAGAACATGCATTCCAGAAGGCTGCAGATTATACGCTCATCCCCATGGCACCTAGAACAGTGCTTTGTACATACTATCGCCAGTTGTCACTGAGTAGACTCCAACTCTTGGAGACCCCATGGGTGTCAGAGTAGAACTGTGCTCCATAGAGTTTTCAATGGCTGATTTTTTGGAAATAGCTCACTAAGGCTTTCTTCTGAGGCACCTCTGGTGAACTCCAACCTCAAACTTTTCAGTTAGCAGCCAAGCACACTGACCGTCTGTGCTACTGGGGACTCTGCTTTATACACAGTAGGTACAAAATTAAATGCACTAAAGTGTAACAACGGTCTATATGCATTCAAGAGGCAACAGTCTCATATACACAGATCTGGATTCCCTTCAACAAAGGAAAAGATACCCAGACAATAATGTGACCCAACACAAGTTTAATTATATGAAATGAAAATAAGTCACTGGACAATTCATGAAAGGCCAGTGATCCAACTACCCTCTGCACGCATCACCTGCCAATCCAGGAGGGCGATCATTATAGAAGCCATGACATGGAACATGCATTAGGAGTTTCCTAATGGCTCCAGGTATATCGGATTAACCCTGCCATTGCCCACAAAACAATTATGTCCAGGCACTTGTCTCTATAGTTTTCTAGAAGAAAGAGAAAATGACAGTGAAATGACATATATGAAGGACGCAGAAAGTGCATAGCAGGTAGCAGACCCACAATAAGTGATAGCCATTGTTGCATTTATGTTTCTTTTTCAAGTATTGTTAAAATCACATGTCCCTTCATAAAAAAGATCCCAGGTGATTTTCAGAATCAGAAACTAGCAGATAGATAAGATTCTAAAAGCAAAGAGGGAAGAAAATACAGATATTACATAGGGTTGTTATAGCAACTAAAAGTATAGCCTGATCTCTTTCTCATTCCCTCCTAACCCTCGCCATGATCCTGTTTTCAAGTAAATAACCTCTGGTTTCTCTTTTAATTTGTTCATCAGGATGAAAGCACTATGATCTTTGTTTAGGAGTAAAGACTCTGCAGTCCTAAGGGAAAATAATAAACAAAAAAAGGATGAAATGAAAAGATGGCTTAAAATCAAGGAGGCAGCATCCAGCAATCCATTTATGCAAAACTTATAGGGGCATTTTTCATCAAAGACTCCTCACAGGAGTGACTCGTGAACCCATATGCAAGGGAGAGGGCAAAGAATCCTGGCTTTTCCTCCTGCCAGTGATATGCTGAAATCTTAAAAACCAAGGGGAATGAGGGAATGAAACACAAACAGTAAATCTTTACTTTTCTGAGCCCAACTAGGGTTATACACATCCTGCAGTGAAAACAAAAGCATCAAGTTCAGATTGTGTGCCATCAAATCTGGAAAGTGGTGGGTTTCGTGAGACAAATTTGGGGCAATAATTGTCAACATCAGGAGCATACAAAATACACTTCATCGTCAGGCTCTGTGCTCTGTGATCATACCAGAGAATCTCTGGAGAATCATAGATTTTACAGTCGGAAGGAGCCTTGAAGATCTCTGAGTTGGAGTGCAGTATGAGGAAATGGAGGATCAGAAAGTGACTTGTCCAAAGTCACAGGTGGTAAGTGAAAGGATCCAGTTAATAATAACATCCCACATTATAAGATGCTTAGCCCAGTCGCTGTCGAGTCAGTTCTGACTCTTGGTAACCTCATGTGTGTCCCATAGGGTTTTCAGTGTCCCAACTGTGTCCCATAGGGTTTTCAGTGGCTTATTTTTAGGAAGTAGATTGCCAGGCCTTTCTTCTAGGTGCCTCTGGGTGGACTTGAACTTCCAACCTTTCGGTTAACAAGCATGTTAAATGTCTGCATCACCCAGAGACTCCACAAGATGCTTAAATCTGTTCTAAATGCCTTGCACATTATCATTTAAGCCACACAACCACTTTTATTACTATCTTCATGTTAAATATAAGCAAACAGAGACACTGGAAGGTGTGGAAGGTTACACATCATGCCCAAGATTACTTACCTAATAGGCAGGATGTCAAGACTCAAGCCCAGGCCATCTGACCTCAGGAACCATATTCTTAACCTCTTTGTGACACAGCCTCTCAGGACCCAGTATCTGCTAACTCAGCCACTTTGTTTTCCCCCGGACACACTCAACTAGAGAAAGATGCCTGGTCAAGTTTCTAGTAAAGTACTATTATTCTCTTGGCCTTTCCATCCCTTCACTAACCCAGTCCCCGCTGACTGCCTCCCGGCACTCCACCAAGCCTTCCGTCCTCACCCTCTCACATTTACAACATGAATTTGGGAGGCCAGATCAGCTCCACCTAACGCTATTTGGGAACAAATATTCTTCAAATTATCCTGCCCCGCAGATCTAAGACCACAGTCCAGGTACACGAGGAGAGGGCTGAGAGGTAGGAACGACAGGGAGGATGGAGCGGCCCTCATGGGCTGCACAGGCAGTAGGTGACACAGGTACAGGGGGCATTCTGAGGCCTACCCAACTGACCCCCTTGGTCCCAGCCATTCTTGCTCTAGAAGGGCCCTTCAATCCACTCTCCTTCCTGTCCTGACCTCAGCATATATGATTCCTTCTACTGCGACACATCCTCCCATCTCAAATTTTACTTCCTCAAAAGTTTATTTCTACCCCACTAGATTAGGTTAAACCCCTTGATATGTACATATCACAGTAGCTGCAATACTATTCTTTACCAGAATGTTCATAGCAACAGTATTTGGCTCCAAACTGGAAACTCCTCAAATATACATCTTTCGGAGAAAGGATAAACTGTAGTATGTTCACAGGATGGAATACATACAACAATGAGAATGAACAAATTAGTGCTGCATGAAGCAACATAGATTAATGTCACAAAAGAACCAGATTACAAAAGAGTGCATACTCTAGGTTCCATTTACATAAAATTCCAAAAGAGGTAAATGTACTTTTCTTTTCCTTTAGAAGCATGGTAGTGGCTACCCCTACTGGGTAGGTACTGGAAAGGGGCTACCAGGGGATCTCTGGGGTGCTAATAATGTTATACAGCACCCATCTGTCAAACTGTTGTACTGTGGAGGTTTGCATGTTGTTAGGATGCTGGAAACTATGCCACCAGTATTTCAAATACCACCTGGGTAATCTATCACAGATAGGTTTCAGCTGGAGCTTCCAGATTCAGACAGACTAGGAAGAAAGGTCTGGTGATCTACTTCCAAAAATTTGCCAGTGAAAACCCTGTGGATCACAACACGATGTTGTCTAATACAGTGCTGGAAGATGAGTTCCTTGGGTTGGAAGGCACTGAAAATACACAGTAGCCACAACAATGGACTCAAGCACAGCAACAGCACTGAAGATGGCACAGGACCAAGCAATGGCTTCATCATACATGGGGTTGTGATGAGTCGGAGCAGACTCGATAGTAACTAATAACAATCTGTTTCTTGATATGGGTGCTGATAACACAGGTATGTTCACTATTTGAAAATCACTTATGACTTGTGTAAGTTTCCATATATATGTTATCACTTTAATAAATTTTACGAATAAAAAATAATGCTGTTCTTTATTTGATATTTTCCTCTACCCACTAATCTCTGAACTCCATGAGCGCAGGGGCCATGTGTATCTCGTTCATTACAGGACCTCTGGCACCTACTATTAAGTTCCTGGAATATAAAAGGCTCTTTAAATGTGTTTGTTGAAAGAGTTATTAGATGGATGAATGATGTTTCCTTTCTATCTTCATTAACACCACAATAATCAAAGCTATGATCACCTCTCTCACTTTACAGTTTCTGCAAATGTATGTTCTTTGAGGGCAAAATGTGTATTTACTTTGTTACTACTGAATCCCATCCCCTGTACCTAATACAGTGCTTGGCACATAGTAGATGCTCAAGTAATGTTTTTTAAAGTAAAAGAATAAATGCTTTACCTCCTAAATGATCTACCCACCCATCCAATCCTTTCTGAACTCCATGCCTGACCCTTTTTCTTTTTTAAAACCCTCTGTTTGAAATTTTATTAGTAGTGACTTTAATGCGACTTTCCTTAAGTTATTCTTTCCTTAGAATATTTACCAGCATCCTAATGCCCTTAAGAGAAACACACCCTTGGTGTCCAGGATCCAAATCATCCTCGCAGGTTTATTGTTTGTTATTTTCCACCAGAATCCAACTGTCCAAAGGGAACGTGTTGGCCTACACTGCCCTTTTCACATGATGCGTCCCTCTTCCTCCCTTCTCCTACCTGCCCCAAACTTCAGTAAGCATACCTGCTTGTAAACCCCTTCCACGGCCGATGGCCTAGACCACTGACCAGGCTTTTACCAGCCCCTCCTTTCAAGACAGGCAGATAGAGACCTCAGTATGTACTTACGTTTTATTTCTTATGCAGGCTATGTACACCTTGAGAACAACCTATCTTCATTCAATCTTAGAAATTATTTTTAAGAGAAAAGTTCCCTAAGACATTTTGATCGCTTATTCATGGATGCACGTCAACATGTGCAGAGCACATCTTAAAGTTTAAGGAGACTTCCAGTTTAAGGCAAAGAATATATTTCGAGCACCAAGTATGTACCCGGCTCCTGGTATGTGAAAACCCCAGAGCCTCTAACTGCTTCATGATCTCTGCTGTCCTTTACTCCAGACTGACCCTCATGAAGATGCTGGAACAAGAGCTCACTGCTGCTAAATTCTGTACTAGGGGAAAATGTGTTTCTTTCCCAGCCTTTCCACTCCTCTCTTCTTCTCTAGCCACACAAGACGGAGCTTTGTCTGAGAGAGAAATTCCTCCGGTGCCAAGCATATGAGCATAAACAAAACCCATCTCCCCTGGCAAAGTTTCTCCAATCTAATTTGTGTAATTACCTATCTCCCTAATGATGTGCTTGTTTACAGATTAAAGCTATGAATCTAAGCACGGAAATAAGATTAAATCTGATGAATTAAAACCCCATTTGCTTAAATCATCTAGATATTCTTTCTTTAAAAAGAAATTCTAGGTAGCAAGGAGGACATTGAAGTCACTGATTTTGGAAAGACACACACAAACACAAGTTTTAAAATCAGAAACCAAGCTGGTGAGAGGCACAGGTATGTACTGAGTTTTACCCTTACTGAAGGAAGACTAGCTTATTTGGAAAGTGTGAAAAAAATAAAACAAGCCAAACCAAAACACAGTTTCCATTCTTGTTTATCCTTCTAAAAATCTATCCAAACGAAATAAGGACACTGTCACCTAGACCCTGTAGTCTGACCCTGAAATTGATTGGTGACTTAGCGGTGCACTTCTAGCAAATCATAGGGGACACCAAGGGGGCAAAGAAGAGAGCAGGAGAGAACGAGAAAAGAAAAGACAGAAATAAAAATAGAGAGGAGATTCGTACAGGCACAGCCAGGCCCTCACACACATAACCAAGAATCAGAGGTTAATGAAGCCCTGCACACATGAAATGGTTTCATCAC
>NW_004443943.1:33635132-33660630 GCF_000243295.1 Trichechus manatus latirostris
CCAATCTTGTATACCTCATCAGTATAACTACCATTAATCCATCTTATTAGATCATAGTGATTGAATTTACAACACATAAGGAAATTACATCAGATTACAAAATGGTACACAATTATACAATACTGGGAATCACGACCCAGCCAAGTTAACAGATATTTTTGGGGGACACAATTCAACCCATGACACTGGTATTCACAGATTCTTTCTGGAACTATTTCTAGTGATCCCATAAGCCTTCCTGAGAACCACAGAGTCACCAAGACATATGGTTACTAGTAATAACCAAGACATAAACCAGCTGCCATTCAGTAGATTCCAACTCATGGTATCCTCATGTGTGTAAGAGTAGAACTGTGCTCCACAGAGTTTTCAATGGCTGATTTTTCAGAAACAGATCACCAGGTCTTTCTTCTGAGGTACCTCTGGGTAGACTCAAATTTCCATCTTTTCAGTTAGTAGCCCAGTGTTTTAACCATTTGCACCACCAAGTGACATCATGAGTCAGTATTGACTTGACAGCAACTAGTTAACCAAGATGACAATTAATAATAATAGTTGACAGGTATTCAGAAACGCTACCCACCAGGCCAAACACTAAATGCTTCACATACATTCATTCTCTCATTTGTCTCTCACAATACCCTCATGGAGGAGTCATTGCCAGTCCCATTTTACATTTAACAAAATTAAGGTCTAGTGCATTTAAGTAATTTATTCAAGGTCACATGGTTGGTAAGAAGTAGAGTCAAGATTTAAACTCAGGTGGTAGAATTCTCTCCTTCTATACTAGAGACCCAGGTTCAATTCCCAGCCAATGCAAGTCCAGCCATCACCTATCAGCGGAGGCTTGCATGCTGCTGTGATGCTGAACAGATTCCATCAGAGCTGCCTGCCTAAAGCAGACCAGGAAGAAAACCCCAGTAATCTACTTCCAAAACTCAGCCAATGAAAACAGTCAGATCCCGTTGTGCATGGCATTGCCATGAGTCAGGGGCTAACTGAATGGCAGCTAACAACATCAACAGAGATTCTCTTAACCATTACATTCCACTCTTCCATATGAACAAAATAACACTGAAGCAACACTCAAACTAAAATCCAGCAATAAAACAACCTCAGATAATCCTGACTGCACTTCCATTCATATTCTTCATTTGCCTAACATTAAAAAATTAAGTGTACATCTATATTTATCTGAACATACAATTGAATACTTCAAGCTTGAGAGCCCGAAATTTCCTAACAAAATCTGTGTACTTAGGTTTACCGCAAACATCACAATTATTTCAAACATATCAATTCCAGCAATACAGTGCTTCGAACAAGCCTTTAAAGTGTGCTTTGCTAAAAGCTGCTAAAATTCAAACTTCTAATTTGATGACATATGTAGTTTTACTGTCAGCAATAATTTCACACTACCATTTTTGTGGTTTGCTTTTTTGTGGTTTGACTTGTGTTTTCAAATAAATGAACAAACATTTGTTCTTACTGGACCATGTTGTCACAGACTGAGCTAAAAAATAAAGCTCAGAATGTTCTCAGTGAACACCTATAATGTTGCTTTTAAAGAGAAATGCATTCTCCATCCTGCCTTTAATAGAAAATCCTGATGTCTGGATTAGCATATAGGAACACATATACAAACGTGATGAAGGCCAGCCCTTTTAAAAACCCTTGTGATAAGAAACATACACATACCCTTGTAACAAATTGTTTTCAAGATATCTGTAGCTGCTTCTTCCCAAAAAGGTCTTTCACTATCTCAACATCTAGCATACATACTATTTGATTTGAGCCTAGCATTGTGCAAAATATTTCACATACATGATTTCATGTAACACTCAGGTTAAACCTGTTGTTGTAAGTTGCCGTTGAGTCTATCCCAACTCATGGAGACCCCACGTGTGTCAGAGTAGAACTCCATAGGGTTTTTGAGGCTGTGACCTTTCAGAAGCAGGTTACCAGGCCTTACTCCTGAGGTGCCTGCAATATTAGTTTCAATTTGCCAATGTGATCCAACTGGCAAGAACCAAGGATTCTAATCCAGTTTTTACCACCATATTATGCTGCCAGTGTTTTTAACCCTTTATAAAAATCAAGGCCATCTGCACTCTGAAATCCTTCAAAGCATACTTAGTTTAGTCTCTACAGTTCTCAGGTTTCTCATCTGTAAAATGAGGGCATTAGGGAGAAAGACCTCAAAGATCTTTCTGCTTTGTAAGGGATCCAACAGTTAATGACACTCAATTACCAAAATCAGACTCGTGGAAAAGCTAAGAACGAAAGCATCTGCAAAATTCCATGTATACTCCAGCTGAGTTCATGAGGCTCTGTACTAAGTGTCCCCTTACACAAAGTTTTATCCTGGCCACTTTTCTAGAGATGGCTGTCATGGGGCAGGGGGTGTTGAGGGGGTGGCACACACACATGATTTAACGTAGAAACTAATTAAAATTGTTACTATCTCCTCCAGGTAAAAACATAAACACAATGATTCCTCCCAGGGCCAATTGTTAACACCGCTAGTATTCTCCAAACTGGAACAAGCTGAGAAGGTATGCAGTGTGCCCAACAGGGATTACTGGACTATTTTTCAAGGTGGTAGTTATGTAATGCAGACTTGCCTTGAGGCCGCGCTCAGATCATTGACTCAAAACTGCTGCTGGCCCTTTATCAAGCAAGTTATTATTACTGTTTCTTGTCTATGTCGCATGCAGAAGTCCTAGGTAGTGGGTGGAATGGTGCTGGGCATGGGTCAGAGGAATCCCTTGGGTTCCTAGTCGAGGGCCTAATTGGGTCTACTTTAAAGGCTGGCTGCAGTGAAGGGGGAGTTTTCACCTTTGATCATGACTCCCCAGATGCCTGGCTTCATGCTGAACACAAGAGCTTGCCCAGCATGGTCTCAGCGGTGCTTCTGCACTGAGGGAACTCTGCGGAGGCAGCAAGGTCATTTTCTGTCTTCCATGCAATCCCTCAACTTCCCTGAACACAGCACAATCAGAGAAACACCAGTGTTCATCTGCCTTTCAGTAGCCCCACTCCCTGTCCCCTGACCTGCAACACTGTCAGGAAAACAGTTCCTGACAACATAAAACACAGCACCCCATTCTAAGGAGCGAGAAGGGACGGTACAGGAGGAAAAGAGATTGTGGCACCTAATATTACCCCCTTCGCCCCAATCAATTCAATTGCTTCTAGTCTTCCAAAGTTTTCCTCTTCAGTTCTGGGAATATGGATCCTGTGCCCTCTCACATTTGCAGCCTCCCAGGAGTCATTCCATATTTTCTTGTGGTTTCCATGCACAGCCTTTGGCAGAGGTTTGGGATGATAAAGATATTAAAATGTGAGCCTGGGAGATAGAGATCCTATGAGAGGTCCTACTGGGGACTGATTTTATGAATACAGGGTTGTGGTGGGAGCTTGGGTTTTGTGGCATAGAGAGCTGGCAATGCAAGAGCCGCTGAAACCAGAAGTGCTATTCTTGCATAAATGTTCAACTCCGCTTAGAAGATGACACTGTAAATCATCTTCATCAGCTGACATTTCTCCAGCACTAGTGTGAGAAGGGCACCACGTTAGGCATCATGAGTAGAGGAAGACAGATGTGATATGTTCTTTAACGTTGCTTAAAATTCAATTTGAATATTTATTAAACACCAACTGTATGTCCAGGCAGATCCACCCACAGCCTACTTGCACACGTGACCTGTGTACTGGCCAATATTAAAACTACTTAGCATGCTGCAAATCTATATTCTCTAACCTGCTGAGTACTTGCAATATTAGTACTTCACACTACCATCCAGTTTCACCTGTGGCTCTTCTCCCACCTCCTCTTAAATACCATTTCAAATCCTTCTCTTCACCTGGATCAAAGGCAGGATCACATTTACAGGCAGTCCCCAGGTTACGAATGTCCAACTTACTCGCCCTTTAATGTTATGTAAATTTGCCCTCACTTTGAAACGACTGAACCAACCCCTACTCACAACAATTTCTCCATCACTATCACCTTCACTTGCTGCATGTGCAGCTTTTAAATCACTGAAAAGGCTTCGAACCTTTTCTTGCACTAAAGTGATGCTAAGTGAAGAACCGTAGGTACCTGTTCCAACTTACCTACAAATTCAACTTAAAGACACCCTTAGGAACAGGTCTCGTTCGTAACTGGGGACTGCCTGCACAGGTTTATAGAATGGAAGAGACCTTAGCTATTTTCTAGTCAGTCATTTTCATTCTGGAATGGAAGAAATAGGCCAAGGGAATTAAAATGACTCTCCTTAAGGACACAGGAAATGTGTGATGCAACTGGGACACTACCCAGGCATCCTGACTCCTAGCATAGGCTAGCTCCTGGCATTACTGAGGCAATGTGTGTTATGCTTACAAAAGCAAAGGATGAAGTATATCACAGACAAAAGACACCACAGTTGCTTATACATATTTTGTTACAGGCTTTCTGCTTTGGCCCTGCCCTCTGTAGTGTTATCTTGCAAGAGTATGTGTGAAAACCAAAAGGCACTGTCAGTATCCACTGTCAGGCACTCGGCTGCTCACACAATGCCTCGCATATGAGATCAATGGATGAATGAATTCTACAAGGAGCTTTCTGATAAGTGTCTCTTCCTCCAATATTTTGCCCATCCAATTCATTGCTGCCTTATATCTTTTTTCCAAAGTGCCATGGGATAAAGTCACTCTCTAATACCTTCAGAATGATGTCCAAACTCTTCAGCCTGGTTTACAAGATCCTTCATGATATGGCACCAGTTTGCCTCTCCGGCCGCATCTCCCTCTTCACCCCTTACCCTGTGCTCTCCCTTCCTTTCATGGGCTGCTTCCTCTCTTGCCTCAGGTGCCACACATGCTGATCCATCTACCTGGAACAGCGTTTCCCTGTGACTTCACTTGAAAGATCTTATTTATTCTTTATATTTCAATGGAGACATCATGTTACCTCTTCTTGGAAGTCCTGGATGTCTACACTGATACCACACACTTCACACCACCCCTGTCTGGCTAGACTGTCCTCCTCTGTGAAAACCTGTGTATGGTACTTACCAAATTGCATTTTTAACTATTAATACTGTTCCCCCTTAGATTGTGAACTCCTAGAGAGACAGACTATTTCTGTATTCTCAGCCCTACCAGAAAACTAAGCTCATGGTAGGTTTCATAATGCTATTAATAAAGAGTACACACATAGAACTCAAAAGTGCAGGGCACCACAGTCCATATTTTTAACCACTACCCTCTCGTCTCTCCTAATAACTGTTTGCTGACCACAGATGATGTTCCTGATATCAGAATGGGCTGTCACAGAACTAGGCCCACGATCAATCACCCCATTTCATCACATCAAAAGACATACCCATATGGAACACTGCCTGGGTGTGAAGGTAGAGCATGAACCTGCACCTAGCTGGCCTTGGCCAAACAAACAGGAGCTCTTGGCTTCACCCTAGTCCTCACTCAGTGGTGAGCAGCTAAGCCCCGATGCAGGATGCAGAGCCAGGTTCAGCACCATTTCATCGGGAACAGCTCCACCTGCTGAATTCCTTGACATCCCTCTCCCCCTCCCCCTCCAGCAGAGTTTTCTTCTAACCTGTATGGAAGCAGTCACAATTTGTGAGAAATGACAGCCTCACAGCTGGGACAGAAGAGGCATTTTGCATTCAGTTACTTGCCTACATTTTATATAAGATTAGAAGGATATATATGTGACAAATACCCACATCGCCTCTTGAAAGGGAAAAAAGAAACGGTTATGTCAATATGCCAAGGCTTTCTGCAGTGCCTCGTTTAAGGAATTAAGCCATCAGGATGCACAGTGCTATTGAATCTCTCTCCCTCTTCTGCAAGGTGGCGATAATCTCTATCTTCCAGTGGATGAAGGGGGAGGTGTGAAAGGCTTCACATTTTACTGCTCCTATCTATCAGTAAACAATGTGATAAACACCGATGTGGGTGGGAGGCAGTGTTGAAACAGGCATGTGATGAATAAAGCAGACTGGTTGGTAGCGTAATCTACGGCGAACATACTCGCCATTTCCTGATGGTACAAGTTAGTTGAACTACCAGGAATAGCTGAAGGAGTGAAAGTCACTGAATTGAATCACCCAAAGAAGAAAATGAGGAGACTGGAGTAAGGCCAGAGACCAGCAACTTCTGGGAAGGAAACATTTCATCAGCGATCCCAGACAGGCAGAAGACAGAAACACTCTTGTCTACAAGATCCAAAAGCTATTTCTTATTCTGGTTTTCCGTCTCGATGGTGGTCAAATACATCCTATACGAAATCACTGTGCAGGAAAATGAACAGCATGCACCAAATATTTTAATGAAGAGACTAGGTCTTAACTATAAACCTATGACTCTACAGCTATAGATTTTATAAACAAGTTAGCATAAATATAATTTAAGCAGGCCTAAAAATAAAAAAGCCCATTAAAAATACAAACAAGCTGGCTACAGGGTAGTTTTAATAATAAATCAAGGTCAGACAATTCAAATTCTTTCTGACTGAATTAAAACAACTCAGCTGCTAGGGAAAATGACAGGCAGACCCTGGCTTACGAAGGAGATCCGTTTCTAAGTCAAATTTGTAGGTAAGTTGGAACAGGTGCATACGTTTCTTATTTAGCATTACTTTTGGTGTAGTGGTTAAAGTGCTATGGCTGGTAACCAAAAGGTAGGCAGTTCGACTTCACCAGGTGCTCCCTGGAAACTCTATGGGGCAGTTCTACTTCATCCTATAGGGTTGCTATGAGTCGGAATCAACTCAACGGCAACGGGGTTGTTGTTGTTTTTTTTTTCAGTGCAAGAAAAGGCTCAAAGCCTTTTCCATGATTTAAAAGCTGCACGTGCAGCAAGTGAAGGTGATTGTGAAGGACAAACTGTTGTGAGTAGGGTTTGGTCCAATCATTTCAAAGTGAGGGGAAAGTTACGTAACATTAAAGGGCAAGTACCAGTTGTCTGTAAATCGGACATTCATAACTCGGGAACTGCCTGTATAGCAGGCTGCCACCCAACTCAATCCAGCTCAAGAAAGTCTGTGGGTTAGAAAAAGAAACCAAGGACTCCTTCTTAAACACAGAGGAGCATTTTCCAAGTGAGAGAAGGAACTACCGAAAGAAGGAAGGATCCCAAGCTCTGTGCTAAATAACTGCTTTTTAGTTCTGAATTTAATTTGGTGCTATAGTCACTACCGAATTTTAAATAGCTTTATCAGTTTTTCATCTGAACATAAAATGTTTAATCATACAACTGAGGCAAGCATTTTGGTTTCATATAAAAAGCAGCCCCACAGTTTTATTATATACTTACATAATAGAATTTGCAACAAAATTTGAAGACAAAGCAGAGACACTGAATGAGATTATCTGGCTATACGTACAGGTATAGCAGATGATATAAATGCAGAGGTAGAAGCAGAGACTTGTGTGTCTGTCATTCATAAATGTCTATCACTCAAACTCACATCCACAAACTAATTTGTCAATATCCATTATAAGAACCCTAAGTATTTATGTTTCTTTATATATAGATTTCTATGAATGCATTTTACATTTTAACCATACCAACCAGCACTCTACCTGTCGCCTAACAATGCTCACTTCATTAAAAAAAAAAGTCCCCCCAAATTTTTTAAATTATTTAACTTCTAAGGAATGAGTAAGCTTTGGGGGTTCTGAAACTGTATCTCTCAAAAGGAACCTTCCATCAGGACCTCTTGAATCCCTGCACAGATGCAATGGATGGACCACCATGGTCTAAGCTCATGGAGGTTCAGGACTATTGCTGGTTTGAGCATGAATAAACCCCTTAGCTCCTGGCATATGTTTGACATGTGTTTGGCACTCAATGAAAAATGGCTGACTAAATGAACTACTTGAGCCTACTTGAAGACAAAATGTCATAATGCGTCCTAAATGCAGTAGAATGGTAGAACGCAGTGGTTCAAAGTCGAGCTCTTTAGACCCCCACTGCCTGGATTTAAATCCTGATTCTACCACCTGCCATCCATATGACCTTGAGTGAGTTACTTAACCTCTCATCCTTCAGGACTCATCTCTAAGATGGGAATCGTAACAGTACCTACACTTCCTTTTGTTGCAGATATACATATCACCTAGAATAGTGCCTGGCACATAATAAGTCACCAGTAATTGTTACTATTATTACGTTGGTCAACCCATTGCTGTCGAGTCGATTCCAACTCATAGTGACCCTATAGGACAGAGTAGAACTGCCCCATAGGGTTTCCAAGGAACAGCTGGTGGATTCGAACTGCCGATCTTTTGGTTAGCAGCCTAGCTCTTAACCACTGCGCCACTAGGAGCTCTGGTGGCTAAGTGGGTGAGAGGCACCCCTGCTAAGCAAAAGGCTGGCAGTTCAAGTCCACCAGCTGCTCCCTGGAAACACTATGGGGCAGTTCTACTCTGTCCTACAGGGTCGCTATGAGTTGGAATAGACTCAACAGCAATGGGTTTGGTTTTTGTTTGGTATTATTACATTAATTATTTCCCTAGTCCCGATTAAATGGTAGTCCTTTCTCGCCTTTAACTGAAATCCTATCATGCCCAAACTCACTTGGAAAACCTAGCAATTCTTAAGTGACTTTTCAGTTAAATATGCTAGAAAGAATACGTAGGTTTAACCTACAATTCTTTTCTCATTGTTACGATGCTCTCTGTTCAGTCCATTACCACAAATGCAATTTTCTCTCTCACAATGTAATATGTCCTCACCATTTCCCAAATATTCTGGTTCTGCTGAGACTTCTGCATCATGGGGGATGGATCTCAATTCAGCTCCTTGAGTGCGGGACATAAAAGTTTTTTCTCTCAGGCCTGAGGCTATGCTAGCCCCTACCAGCCATCAGTTCGTTCTGGCAGCTGGAATATCAGGCTTCCTCAAGACACATCCCCACTAGCCACTCCTATGACCTCCAACACAGCTTATGTGGTCTGAATCTATGCTTCTCTCTTTCCACCTAGGTTTAATTTTTTCAGAACTGGGATGCAGCAACCAAGAGAGTTTACCCTTCATGAATCAGGACAGTGAAATATATCCAAGCAGCTCACTTTCTTGGTGTGCCAATGTTGACCATTTATTTCCTGACCAAGAGAGGTTAGTAAAATGATCCAATACCATTTTAGTGTTCTGATATTTTAAAATGTGATTAAGCACCTCTTGTGTGCCAAACAAAGGAGCTCTGGCAGTGCAGTGGTTAAGCACTTGGCCACTAACTGAAAAGTCGGCAGTTCCAACCCACCAGCCACTCCACGGGCGAAAGATGTGGCAGTCCACTTCTGTAAAGATTTACAGCCTTGGAAACCCTATGGGACAGTTCCAGTCTGTCCTACTGTGTCACTAGGAGTCAGAATCGACTCAACGGCAACACAGGTATGTGCCAAACGTAGATCTCTAGGTGGTGGAAACAGTTTGTGCTCAGCTGCTAATCTAAAGGTCAGTAGTTCGAACTCACCCAGCAGTGCCACAGAAGAAAGTCCTGGTGAACTGCTTCTATAAAGATGACAGTCAAGAAAACTCAATGGAGCAGTTCTGCTCTGTGACATGGGGTTTCCATGAGTCGGAATCAACTCAATGGCAACAGGTTTGGTTTTTTAGTTTATGTGCCAAATGATGGGCACGTAGAAATTAAAGGAAGGGAGTCATGCATTTTAGGAGTTCACCATTAACTGGAACACAAACCAGATGATGCCTCGGGCTTCTCAGAAGGAAACACAGAGAGAGTGACTTGGTGCATAAGATCTCCTCTCATAAAATTCAGGTATTTCTTCTTGGAAATTGGAGAAGTCCTCAGAAAGGATGTGATATCCAAGTAATGTCTTACAAAATGAAAAGGATTTCATTGGGGGAAATACGATGGACTAACTTGGTATAGGCAGAGGAAGCAGCATGAGAAAAGGCACAGGCACATGGATGGACAGGTATTTCATAACTGGGAATCTGTAATGGCTAGGAGCATGTACGCCTTTGAAGCAAGAAAGCCAAGGTCAAAGAACCACAGAGATATTTTCAACTTGGCATGCAGATGATGACTGCAGAATCTTCACTGTACCTCACTGCTTACATTCTCTCCAGTTCCCTAATTACCAAATCCATTGTCCTCAAGTCGATTCTGACTCACAGTGACCTATAGGACAGAGTGGAGCTGCCCTATAGGGTTTCCAAGAGGTGGCTGGTGGATTTGAACTGCCAACCTTTTGGTTAGCAGCCGAGCTCTTAATCACTATGCCACCAGGGCTCCATTCCCTAATCAGAGGTTCGCAAATGTTTTCTCTAAAGGGTCAACAGTAAATATTTGGCTACAAGGTCTCTGTTGCAACTATTTAACTCTTGTCATTGTAGGACAAAAGCAATCATGGACAATACACAAACAAGTATGCCTGTGTGCCCATAAACCTTCATATCATATAATTTTTATGTGTCACAAGATATTATCCTTCTTTTGATTTTTTTTCTAGCCACTTAAAAATGTAAAAAACATTTTTTAACTTATGGGCCATACAAAAACAGGGGGTGGCCAGCTTTGGTCTGTAGGCCATAATTTGCTGATCCCCGCCCTAAATAAACTACCTCAAATCCCATCTGCAATAGAAAGATAAATTAATGTCTTTCCCTAAAATGGAAATTGCGTATGTTGTTCCTTGACAGATATTGTCAAGACTCACACTTAGAGGTTCTAAGATACCTCTAAAGTTGGTGAGCTTTTAAAACAAATACATTTTTCTCCTTTCCCCAAGATCTTACTGGAAGTTAAATGAATGCCATGGAGAGGCTCATATAGAAAATTAAACCAGGGCTTCTCAGGTGACTGGAAGGGAGCTCCTTGGGAAGAGTTATTTACATGAGTCTCAGGACATATTTAGCATCAGCTTGGAAGCTCACTTCCAAGTCATTTGTCTCCGATTGATAAAACACCTGAGTTGTTTCCTCTACTACAGCAGCACAAAATACTAGACAAAAATTCCTAAGTCACCATACCCTAAAGTCAGATCTGGACCTTGGGACATCAAATTCTGTGAAAAGAGGAGATAGCAATACTTTTAAAACTCTGTGTGTGTGTGTGTGTGTGTGTGTGTGTGTGTGAAGATTTAGGGAACAATTTCTCTCTTTGGAAAACTCAGAGCCATCTGAGGCCTAGTACTTAATAGAATATTCTAAGATGTGGAATCTAATCTGCTATTTTAAAACAGTGTTAGCCTTAGTTCCAAATATGCTGGGCACTGAGATGATGAAGATGGAGACATCACCCTGGTCACAGCTTCTTGACTGTGCCAACAACCTAAGATGAACCCAAGATCTGAGCTATAGCAAGTTACAAATGGGAATGAATAGCCTTCCCTCCTACCCAACCCTATTTTGTCTAGAAAAGTCCTAATCGTGTATGAAGGCCTAGCTTAAATGTCATTTTGCTTTAAAGCTTTGCCTCCCACTCTCAGGCAAAATTAGTTGTCCCCCACTCATCTTTGCTCCCATAGCACTTTGCACAAAACTCTCTTATGTCTATTATGCACTTATCACACTAAATTGCAGTTTATCTGTTTATGTGTCTGTCTATTTCCACCAGAATATGCACCCTCAAGGGTAAAGATCAGGTCTTACTCATTTTTGTATTCCAAGCACTTAGCACAGTGCTGACACAACAGGCACTTAAAACATATTTTAGTATTTTTATTTTAAAGAAACACATACTCATGGTAAACATTCAAAAGAGTGCAGACGAGCATGAAAGGAAAGGTTGAAAGTTGCTTTTCCACTATCGAGACCATCAGTCCCACTTCCCAATGGAAACCAGTCTTAAGGGACTCTGAAAAATGCATGAATGCCCCATGCACCCCTTGTATCCAACACCCAGCTAACCAAATATGGCTCTCAAGCCATCACACAAGCAGGAATGGCTGCCTCTGCTAGCCACATGCCCAGGGGCAAAATCCCCAAAGCAAAAGGCCAGAGAAGCACAGCAGCTACAGTAGGAAGGGTCAGCCTAGGACCAGGTCTACTTTGGGCTTTTTATGAGCTGATATGCTGCACGTTCTCCCCTCTCTATGACCCTTTCCTCTCTTATTTTCATCTCTCAGGTTCTTTCTGTGATTCTCTCCCTGTATCTCCATGCCTCTGTCACAACTCTCTCTCTCAATCTGCCTTTCTCCTTCTATGGTTTCCCATTTTCCTCTTCTTTCTCAATCAGCCTTTGCTGTCTCTTTCTCGTTCTCTGTGTCTGCCTCTATCACGCTTTCATGCACTCAGTCTCTCTCCATCTCTCCGCTTCTGTTGTGTCTCTGTCTCTTTCTGCCTCTCTCTCTTGCTGCTTGTTCTGGAGATGATCTTCCTCTCAATTCTCACACTCAATAAACACACTTACCCTAGCCTTACGAGCCTAAGGGCTCACATTTAATAGTGGAGACTTCAATGTTGTACATCAGGTCTTATGTTACTGTGATGTGAATGCATGTAGATGTACAAGGGTGCACATATTTATTTTGTATGCATTCATATGTAAAAGCATGGTGTAGGAATGGGGTCAATATTGAGAAAGAGACTGAGATTTAAACTGAAATATATGCTCCTTTATTGTGGACTGGAGTCACTAGAATTTTTGGAAGGTGCAGTCAGAATGGTGAAATTACTTCCAGTTCTCTCTCTCTCTGGAATCAACAAATGGATGCTAAACAAAAGGCCTGGTAGCACCTGCTGCTGTACACCCAGAGGGGAGACACAGAGTGATCTTCTCGTTGCTTTGCAAAAATCCAGGGCACCAACTCTCTCTCCCAACAATAGTGATTGGAAAAAAAGCAGACAGCTTGAATGTGGGCTCTTTGTCTAGTTTACTCACTGCCATGGAGTCAATTCTGACTCACAGTGACCCTACAGGACAGAGTAGAACTGCCTCATAGGGTATCCAAGGCTGTAAATCTTTACGGAAGCAGACTGCCACATCCTTCTCCTGCAGAGCGGCTGGTGGGTTCAAATCACTGACCTCTTGGTTCACAGCTGAGCCCTTTAACCACTGTGCCACCAGGGCTCTTTGTCTAGTTTAGTTGCCTGGAAGTCAGTTTTAATGAAGCCAAGGTCACAAGTTCTCTGTGGCGTAATGAATTATTTAATATGGCCTTTCTAGCCACAGTCTTTGTAACTCACACACAATGACTGAGTCGGACTATGCAAATAAGATATATGGAACCTGTGATGTTTGGGATTATGTGTCAGCTTGGCTAGGCCATAATTCCCAATATTGTACGGTTGTCCTCCATTTTATGTGTTGTGGATCTTGACCTCTCTACATGTTGATGAAGCAGGATTGGTGTAGGGTATGTTTTGGGTCAAAGCCTTGCAGAAGGGTGTGATTCGAGTCCTCCCCTTACTAAAGTTACACCCTTTCTTGGGATGTAGCCTGAATCTAAGATATATGTGTGTGTCCTGGCGAGGCTCTCTCTCTCTGCATTTGGATCCTGTTTCCAGTTCATGATCAACTGACCTCCCTGGAGGCCTGCTGTCCGACCTGCCAATTCTGGGATTTGCAGGCCTCCACAGCCCTTGGGCTAGCGTCCTATCATGTGACCTGATTCACTACCTTCTGCAGCCTTGCGAGCCAGCAGCCTATGGTCTGAACTGCCGGTTTGGGTTTGTCAGTCCCTGCAGCCACATGGGTAGGGAGAAGCCTAGGTCTGACCAACAAATTTGGGACTTGCCAGCCTCCACAACCACGTGAACCATTTTCTTTATACAGTCTGTGAATTCTGTGAGACATAGCAGTGAATTAGGGAACCCAAAGACAGGAGGGAGAGGGAATAGCTGATCTTAGAGATGATAGAGTGGTACAGCAGCTTGGAAAAGTTGGACATTTGGGACATCTTCAACCTCCACCTCATAGGAACCAGGCTTTGTGCTGATCCTTATAAAACAAGTTATTCGTATACTCTTTCTCTCTTTTTATTTTCATTTTTTCAAATAAGTTTTAAAAACAACTCAAGTAACGTATGTTCACTGAGAAACAATGAAAAATGTGGATCAACAAAAAAAAAAGGAAAGGAGAAAAAAGAAACAACAAAAAATCACCTACAATACCCAACACTCAGTCATAACCACAGGCAAACATTTTGAGTAATACCTTCCCTAGGTTTTTCATAATTATGTATTTTTTATAAAAGTAGAATTTCATAGTAAACAATAATTCAAGTATATATATATATATATATATAGAGAGAGAGAGAGAGAGAGAGAGAGAGAGAGAGAGAGAGAGCTTCTGTTATGACCCAGGTACATTTCTAGGGCCTTGGGATATATCAGGGAACAACCAAGAGAAAAATTTGTGCCCTCAGGGGCTTATGTTTGTACTAGTTTGCAATCTGTTTTGTTTTGTTTTTCGTCTAGTATTTTGTGGTAAGCTACCCAAGTCTTTTATGTCTTTTACAGCATACAGGTACAAGGTCACCAGTTGTTTATGCCATGTGAAAATCCAGTTTCCCCCAAGAAAATTACAAAGAAAACAGCAAATATTTAATAAGCGACTATGATGTGCAATTAGCTAGAGATGTTGAGAGGGATACCAAAAAGAGTAAGCCAGAGCCTCACCTTCATATACAAGAAAATTGAAAATGGAGTGAAAGAACAAAAATGCAGAAACAGAAGCAATATCATGAGTAACATATTACAAACATCTGTTTTAACAGACCATACTTAAGCATTGCTAGTATTCATAACAACAAAATACAGATGGCAATAACAATAACAGCTAACCCTAATTGATTGCTTACTATACGCCAGATGCTACTTTAAGTACTTTGATATTAATTATCTCCTTTAATCCTCAAGCAACCCTATAAAAATCATTATCCCCATTTTACAGATGAGGAAATTAAGGCATAGAGTTACAAAATTAAGTGCTCAAGTTCATACAGTAGATGTCAAAGCAAGGATTCAAATCAACCACTAAAACACTGTGCTATATTTAAAAGTCAGCCAATTAAGATGCGTCTTGCTCGTGGTCATGTGGACAGCCAGAAAGGATCATTCCCTAGAATACGTCCAATGATAGAAATGTCCCCATCTGACAGAATGGTATACTCGCCTCTGCCTGGAGGGCTAGATGTTGACCCATGTAATTAATCATCACTCTCTTCTCATACAGAGTCTTCCAAAGAATGTTCACCATTGGGGTTACAGTTTCCATTGAGAAACTGACAAAAGCTGTGGGCTTCAGCTATCCATGGTGGAAAAATAAAGCATACTGACACAAAATTGTGCAGACAATCAAAAGGGCCCATAGATCCCAAAACTCATACGTAAACCTTAGGGATATGATTTTTTCTGGAGTCCCTGGTAGTACACATGGTTATTGTGCTAGGCTGCTAACCAAAAGGTTGGAGGTTCAACTCTACCCAGAGGCACTTCAGAAGAAAGGTCTGGCATCTACTTCCAAAAAAATCAGCCACTGCAAACCCTATGGAGCACAGTTCTACTCTGACACTCATGGAGTCACCATGAGTTAGCACCAACTCAGCGGCAAGTGATTAAGAATCTCCTAGGGAGCTTGTAAAACATAAAGGTTCTTGGTCTCTGCCCCTCCATTAGATGAATCAAAACAGGTACCCTAAGGATTCTACTTTGAGAAACACTGCCCTAGGCACCTATGAGATAACCCATGGTTACCCAGTTAAGAATCACTCCATCAGTTCAGAAGGCAGGGCAAATGAGACTGCAGGTGGGTTTCTAAGCCAGGGTAAAAAACATACCCAAAATAGCCCTTTTCTCTTTAATGATTCTAATCAAGAGAGTGTAGTGGGAAGTGCTGACATAATGGGGAAGATCTTTTACTTTTAACCCCTGAAAAGGCCCCAGAGCAGAATGACTGACGGCCCATGATTTTGAGTCCCAACAGCCCCTGCTACTCTGCTTCAAGGCTTCAATCCCTTGGCTCCAGGGCATGACATGATTAACTGGTTTCTGATAACATGGTTCTTATTAGTGCTTTCTTTACAAAGTGGACAAGTTGTTCACACTGTCATTCTAGGGTCATTAGCCAGCAGGAAGAAACCAAACAGCACATCTCACACAACTTCCCGGGATAACAAGACGCCACACATTAATAACCCCAGGGGACCCACTCATGGGTGTGACGGAGGTTAGGGCTTTGATTAAGCTGCACCATGGAGCAGCTTATTATCAAGTGCAGCAAGTCAGTGACCTGATAGCAGGGTGACCGCGAAGCCAGAGCCCTGAGATGTGTCACTCATGTCAAAAGCTCCCCTACCAGCCTCTGCATCAACTTGTGAAGTCCCCTCTAAAGGAACTCAAAAACACCCACACAATGGGGCGGCATGATCTAACAAAAAGAGCTTTGGATCCAGAAGGGTAATAACCAAATCCCAGCTCCTCCACCTTCTAGCTGGGTGATCTTGGGCAAGTTCTTTAACCCCTTAAAGCCTCATTTTCATGGCTTTAGAATGAGGCTAATGATACCAAGTTTGTAAGTGTATTGTGAGGATTAGGTAAAACAATGTAGTGAAATTCTAAAATCTCTATGAAGCTGCTCACTAAATTTGTGGTTAGTTATACTGTTATTGTTAAGAGGGGCTTCTTTGATAATCACTGTGCCTTATCTGGCTACAGAGAGTTTTCCCTAGTGTTCAGCAAAACCCCACCCGCAAAAGTTAGAAAAGGTGACTCAATTACAGTCCTTTAGCATATAAAAATCCATTAGCATCAACAGGCACTCCTCATGAGTCCTCCAGGTTGACTATTGCTGTTCCCAAATGTTGACACTCAAGGTTCCCTTGACTGAGACCACCTTTAGTACTTTTTAAACTAGATTTAATCTGCGTAAGACAAATAGGAGGAAACATGGCTCTAGTGCCTTTTCTTCCCCAACCCTCTGCTGCAATAACCCCAGTCATAAGTAATCTCATCACCAAAGTGCATTAGAAGCAAAATACATAGGCAGATAGGTTATTGTTGGGAACTCACTTCCAGAAAAGTCCCATCATCTCTCTTTAGGTTCATTTTTAATGGGTTTAAACAATTCCATGAGCATGGCTTTCCATGAGGCAACTTGCTCTGAAGCCTAGGACTAATAACTTGAATAGCTGAGCCTAGAACTCAGGAGCTACACACCCAATATACGCACTTTTTCCTGCAATGGCAAACAGAATGGCCACAAGTACACAGACATCAGGCAAATCGTAAAGCTTTGATGCAGCTGTGCTCTATCTTTGGCCTGTGGCAAGGCAACAGTGGGCAAAACCAAGAATCGGTCATATAATACGACAAAATATGTTGACCCTCTTCTTCCACTAACCAATACGCTTAATATCCATGTCTTGGTTTCCCCATCCAAGAAATATAATGATATTTGCCTTTCCTATCTCATAGGACTATGGCGAAAATAAAGCTGAAGTGATAGAAGTAGTTTTCCCATCTTTGAAAACTGAAGAAGTTTGAAAAGGAAAAAGGGCTGTAACAGATCTAAGCGGGTATACCAACATTCAGGAGTGCTATAGGAATAGACACCATATCTTTTATGCACATGTGAAATTTCATGTAGGGTTACCTACAGAATATTCACGTCATTTTTTTCCCACCTACATTTTAGAATAGGCTCTGTTCTTTCGTTCTAAACCTTGCACAGTAAGAATCCACTTTTGTTTCTTGCCAACCGTTTGACTATCACATCCATTCGATCTGAGCAGAGCCCACGCTCCTCAGGAGCGACCCTTACACACTTCCACGTAGCCTGGCTCCGCCTCACACTGACCCCACCTCTTCTCTGCCCTCGCCTTTGGCGACAGCAGGGACTGTTTGGCCAGTATCCCCTCCAGTAGACACAGGTGTATTCCCCACACTTGCTAGCCAGAGATGCAGGACAGTAATTGAGACACACAAAGCAGGACAAATATTTTACATATGTGTAGTGACTTAACATAAGCTGGCAGGAGTCAAATTAATTTATCTTCCAGGCAGCCCAGCCGGTGATATTTTTTACCAAGATCTTAAACAAACAAAAAAAAAAGTTCTTTTGTTAAAACCGTGAGCATGGGAAATGTTAAGGTAAAAATGAAACGATAATGATTTCAGCTGAGATTTAATCTGCAAATAAGGGCAGTCATGTCTTTAAGTGACCATACAAGTTTTTGTTTTCTTATTGGGCTTGGAATATTACCCAAACTCATTACAAGATTGATGTATATATTTTTTTGTTTAAATCATATTTTTGGAATGATTTCCAAGACTGAAAAGTTAGTTACATGTATTTTTCATTTAAAGTGGGCTGATTTCCTAGATATTATAGGAATTTTAACTTCTCTACTCTCAACCGTTATTCATGCCATCCATTCACGCTGAAAATATTCTTATAATATTTCCATCTCTTTCTTAAAATCCACACTACATTTCAAGATTCAGTTGAAGCACTAGCTCTGCAATAAAGCCAGAAGATGCCCAACCCACCTCTGTGCTCCTATATCAACTTGTGCTCTACTGAGAATACTTGTCCTCTGCTGCCTCTTAGGTGGATTCTTTGGATACAAGGCTGAACACTCTTTGAGGGCAGGGATTATCTCTTTGCATCTTTGTACACCACCCCACATATATCCCTATACCAGTGCCTGACCTATATTAGAAGCTCAACAAATATCTGTAGAATCAGAAGTAAATACGACACGTTATGTAAAGTTCTTAACATAGGGCTGACACATGATAACCACTTCTTAAATGTGAGCAATAATTATTCTCATAAATAAATTAGATTATTCTAATTTTGTACCCAAGCCTCTGGAGTTTCTGGGGTCCCTTTTTAAAAAGATTCAGCTATAGTTCCCAGAGTTGAGTTATACTGATCATCTTTTATCCAGTACTGCTGTAACAGAAATACCACAAGTGGATGGAAGCACATTTAACGTCCACTTTCTAGCAACATTCTGTTGCTGGTGCCATATGTATTTCTCCAAGATGAGAGAGACTTTCTCTATAGCTCTCCTCGCTTCCTTCTGAGCCCTCACCAGAATTCCCTTTGACGTCCATAATTCTACCAACGGTCTCTTCAAGGCAATCTAGGCTTTTACTATTAGGCACCTTAAAACTCTTCCAGTCTCTACCCATTACCCAATCCCAAAACTGCTTCCACATTTTAGGTATCTGTTAGAGCAGCACCGTACTCCCTGTATCAAATTCTGTCTTAGGTATCTAGGGCTGCTATAACAGAAATAGCACAAGTGGATGGATTTAATAAACAGGAATTTATTTTCTCACAATTTAGGAGGCTAGAAGTCCAAATTTAGAGCACCGGCTCTAGGGGAAGGCTTTCTCTCTGTCAGCTCTGGAGGAAGTGCCTTGTCTCGTCAGCTTCTGCTTCTTGGTTTCTTGGAGATATCCATGTTTCTTGGCATCTGTCTTACCTCATCTCTGCTTCCTAGCTTGCTTGGTTAATCTCTTATATCCAAAGAGACTGACTCAAGATACACCCTATACGAATCCTGCCTCATTAACATAACAAAGACAATCCATTCTCAAATAGGATTATAACCACAGGCATAAAAACAAAACTAAACCAAATCCATTGCTATCGAGTGGACTCATAGTGACCCTATAGGAGAGAGGAGAACTGCCTCATAGGCTTTCCAAGGCTGTAAGTCTTTACCGAAGCAGACTGCCACATCTTTCTCCCTCAGAGTAGCTGGTAGGTTCAAACTGCCGAGGGCTTAACCACTGCGCAATCAGGTTTCCTCACCACAGACACATAGGTTAAGATTTACAACACATATTTGGGGGGGGGAGGGCACAATTCAATCCATAATATCAATTTATTCTAGAAAATCTCATTAAATATCTAAGGTATGTTTATGTTCCAATCTTAGATTAGGCCTTATTTTTTTTTTTTTGTCCAAAGACAGTAGATTATTAACATGGAGACACAAGACACCTAACGAACCATGTTTTACTGCAAATCCGTATACCTGGATTGAAATGAAAGCCCACTTGGATTTAAAATTTCTGGTTTTCCTATAAATAAGTATGCATATGAGCCATGGGAAGAGGAATAGTCATGTGAAATATGAGGCTTGCTGGCTTACAGGTCAAGGGTATTGGCTATTGTGCCATCTCGACATCCCCAACACTATCAGTGCATTTAAACATAGTAGGTGCACAATATCTCCAGGCTGAGCAAACTATTAAATTAATTTCAACCTGTAAAGGATTCCAGTAGTGCCCAAGTCTATCAGTGTCATTTTACGGAGGATGAAATTGAGGCTACAGAACTTCAACATGCTATGACTACGCATCTAATTTTTGTGCACCTCCAGGACTAGAACCGAGGATTCTTGACTCCCAGTAGGGAACTCTTCCTTCAAACAAAAACAGGAATTCTCATTTACTAAGCACTTACTATGCACCAGGCACTTGGCATACACGATGACAAATCTTCAGGAAAGAACCTACAAGAGGAGTACTATCCCATATTTTAGATGAGGAAACTGGGGCTCCAAGAATATAAGTATCTTGCTCAAGCCCTCCCCTCTCCCCCAGTGCTGGTCAGCAGGGGAGCTAGGATTCAAATTCAAATCCGTCTGCTTCCAAAACCCACTTCCTTCCTCCTGGCATAGCATGTTTGCATTTGTGAATAGCATGAAGCACTGATCAGAAAAGTAATTATGCGGGCTTGCTAGAGAAAGCTAAAATCTTTTATCATTTTACTTACAAAAAAAAAAAAAAAAAACTATATCAAAACGTATCACCAAATCGTGTTCATATCCAATCTTTCTATACAATCATATTTTGCCGTTAACTCATAAAACTAATCTATTACCGAAGAATAACAGATCTGAAAGCTGAATGATTGCAGGTTACCTCGTGCTCAATGAATCACCAGGTGCCGATTCCATGTCTCCTGAAAGATGAAGAGGTGGGTGGGTGAGAGAACAACTAAATCACTACTTAAGGTAAGGAGTGCAATGTGACAGGCACATGTTAAAGTCCTTTCTTCTCTACAGGGAGATGGAGCTTCCAGCTAAGAGTAACCACTCCTCCGACCATCTTCCGAAATCCACCCAAGATAGGAGTTTTTGAAATACAGACTCCAAAAGGCCTGAGTTTTTCTGTTCTACCTGGAAGTCTGTAACACAAGCCATTCTGTGGGCTTTCAGGGTCGGGTCACTCTGGGTTCCATCCCCTCCTTTGCCACTGACTTTCTGCATCCTCTTGGCAAGTCATTTAGCCTTTTGGGGCCTCAGTTTCCTCCTCTGTGTAATGGGGATAATAATACTAGTCACAACAAAATTAAGCGAGATGGTGAACATAAGGCATTTACTGGAAAAGCCTGCCCAGACTAAGACTCAGTTTATTCACTAAGGTTGGATGACAAGCGTCAAGTTCCAGAATACCTAAAGGCAAAGAGGTACATGAAAATCCATCAGACCATCATGCCCTTTAATAAATGCAGCATTAAAAGTAAAATAGTGGGAAAATATAAGTGAAAGCTTCTGTTAACAATTTTTAAAATGCTATTGCCGGTGAGAAAGGGACAAGGTAGTGAACTGAATTACTCAAATTAACTCCAGGATAAAAATACAAAAAAGAACTATTAACAGTTGCCACCTACCTAACAAGTATTTTAAAAGGATTAAAGAGCATAGCACTTAGAAATTCTTTGGAAATAAGGAATAAACATACACACACACATATAGACAAATATGTATTTTAACCCACCAAGATTACTATATAAATTTAGATCAGGGCACAGCATGTCTCAGATGAGTAGGGTAGGAACAATATGTTCTTGCTTACGACACCAATCTCATGACAAATGATTCATACCCAGCACTTTTCATGCCAAAAGACCCCCCCAGGTGTTCCACCAACTCTAGCAACGGTTTCCATCAAGCAGGCTGCAGTATAGAGGAATCACATCACACCCACGGATGAGGCAGGCAGTCATGTCTTTACACAACCGTGTAAGTCCAACAGTGGAGGGGGCAGGAGAGTGAAGGAAAAGAGGTGAGAGAACCATCCAGAATCCCTCAGAAGCTTGACAGACAGCCTATAATTACCATACATTTGCACCTTTAATGCAGGTATTATTGTAACCAGAGGCCCTTCTTAGCAAAGGCTCTCAGCTGAAGGTGGGGCAGGTTGAGGCTGGGAGCTGCCTGTGGCACTGAAGGGGCTGGAGGCAGCTTTATGAGGGAGGACGTCTGTATGTGACAAGGTGAGAGCCCCCGATCCTGTCCTCAGGTGGAGGTGACTGGATTTCCAGCTCTGAGGGAAAGCGGAGTGCTGTGGAATGAGAGTTCCAAACAGGTGTACAGAACTTTGCAGTCAAACTTTACCTTTTTATGTCTACTGTGGCATGAAATTCACTGTAATTAATCTAACACTCATGGCCCCCACTTTAGAGGTAAGAAATTCACAGGGTGATCAACTTGCCAAGGTCACATCACAAATAAAGCAGACCTAGTACTCAGGTCTCTACTGTATTTTTCATGTCACAGAGTTGCCAAAACAGTTTCTTTCTGCCTCCTCTCCCTTTAAAAATATTTTAAATTTTGTGTCTCTTGTGCAGCTGGGCCACATAAGTAGGCTCAGCTTTGTTTTGGAGGACCAGGACAAAGAGGATTTCTCTTTCTCCATAATCTGATGTATATACTGAAAAAACAATTTGTGTGTGAGTGGGAGCAGGGGCGGGGTGTCGTTATAGAATGTGAGACTTCAGAGTAGAAATCTCATTGATATGATTTGAGCGCTTATACCTTCAACATTCACCTCCTTGTTTATTCTCTATACTAACTCAGATTTCCCTGCCCTTCACCCATCCAAGTCCTGATCCCGGTAAGCCCCATTGGGCTTGTAAGGACCATTTAAGGAAAAAAAAAAAAAAGAAGAGAAAAAAGAAAAATTGGCCTGGCAGCGCTTGGCGCCATTTCTCAAACGGAGCTTCAAATCTGCCAAAGATGTACTCTCCTTTTCTCACTCTTTCCAAGATCTTTCAAGCGATGAACTAAAGTAGAGGTCTAAGGGGTGAGTAATATTTTACAGCTCGAATTACATTAAAAGCCAGAAATATTGTGAGTCCAAAGTCCTTTGCTTCTTGATACAACAAGATCTAACATGTTTTATGTGTTTAAAATCTCCCCTTAAAGCCAGAAGCTTTGAGTTAATCACTTAAAGCAGTGAGAAAGTTATTCAATCAGTTTAAGAAGATACAGGTTCAAACTGGAGGCTTAATGTTAGTGGTTATGATATGAAAGATATGATAGTTAAGGTAGGGGATGAGGGCAAATGTCTCTAGAACTTGAATGGAAAGAATTTCTGCTTCAATTATTTGATTAAACCACTTCTGAAAACCATATAAAACCCCAGGCTCTCTCATGAATGCTGAGCTGCAGGGAAAACCCGGCCAACACTCTCACGACAGAGACACCAATACACAATACTATCACCATGACTTTCCTTAATTTATGTCTATGTTCCCAAGAAATCCATAACGACAGACTATTATTTTAAAATGTTCACAACTTTCATTAAAAAAAAAATCTGACCATGAGCACAATACATTAAAGTGGCACTTCTCTGCAAAGGTTCTGGCAATTACATCACAACTGAAAACACGGAAAGGTAGGGCTGCAAAGATTATGCATATTACAAAGAAAACAACCTCAATTTCTCAATTTTCTGATGGAAGCCCCAACTTTTATTATTATTCTTATTGTCTTCATTTTACCCATCCTTGGTTTTAATGTTCTTCTTGTCTGCCTCTGGCAGCCTGGAGAACTTTCTACACTTGTACATTGTCTTCAGCTGTTACCATCAGCGCTGGTTCTTCACTGCTTCAGCTCACAGAAGTTTCTAGGCTCAGTTTAAAGTGGAATGGCTCCCTCAGATTCCGGACATGCAGGCTTTTCCACAAATCTAAGACCTTCCCTGACATGGCCAAAGTGCACAGACTTCTACCCTCACTTGTACCATCAGCCTCTTGTAGTCCAGGGATCACTTTCCTCCCTCCATAAAGGGAGGGCCAAGTCTTTATAAGTGCACACCATTCACTACAGGAGGTCAGGCAACAGGGAAAAACAGGGGTTTGTTGTCACTGGGTTATATATGATCTTCCTGGGACTGATCATGCTAGAGAACAACCGCTTATTCACAGACTGGAAAGCCCTAGCTCTCAAAACACACTCGCTGGTGCTGTTAGAAGATGCTTGAGAGTTCCTGCCCTGAAACTTGCAGCCACTTGGTCCCCAGAAACAGGGAATCCACTAAGGGCACCTACTGTCCATTGCAGTTCTCCTTCCCTGTTGGGAAGTAGGAGGTAGGAGTTCTGCATAAAATATAAAATGAAAAGCCTACAAAAACATCTTCTTGATCAGACTTGAGCTCCCCAGTAAGACTAGCAAGTAAAGGGAAAGTCACTTGAGGGAATGTTAGCCTGTCTGGAAATTTAACCCCTTTATCTCCATGTCCAGAATACTTAACCCCCATCTGCTTAGTCTTCAGCTCCACCCACCAATGTGATCAAACAAACAGGAAATAGGGATTTGAGTGCTCAGTATGAAGCTTTCTTCAGGGTCTGGAGATAATTAGGATGGTGTTAGTTGGGGTCTGGGGTGGAGGTAGGTATCTTGACAGCCAATAATAACTCCTGGCGAATGTGGGCTGCCAAGACTTTAGTTTGCAGCATCCCCTCGGTCCAGAAGCCCCATTCTCCTTCCTTCTCCAACTGCTCATACAGCTGGTTTTAACCCTTTCCACCCTTCACCCCTTGGCCCGCAGTCCCATTTTACTCACGCTGCTGTTGTGGCCAGACCAGTGGACCATGGCTTGGTTGTGTGCTGAGTCGCCTGTCAGCGCAAACGTGGTGCTGGTCAGTCTCAGCTCCTCCATCCGGAAGCGGGTGGCTTTGTCCAGATCCCGCTCCTGAGTCCCAGGCTCCTGCTGCCCGCCGTCCCTTAGCACTCCTCGAGGACTCCTATTCGCGCCTTCTCGGCGTTCAGCCTTCTCCGGGTCCGCTCCACTCCGTCTCCTCCGGCCCGAGCGCGTAGCACCCTCCACGGACAAGCCGGTGCCCCGGGCTCGCTCCAGGGCAAGCGCTCTGTCCCCGGGGGCCACTGTGAACAGGGGGCCCCCAAGGAAGGGTACGGGCATGGCAGGCGCCCTGCCTCGCGGCCCCTGGTAACTAGAGCTCCTTAGGGTCGGGGCCCAGTGCGGAGAGGAGCCAGCGTGCGGCTGGGGACAGCAAGAGCCGCCGCTGCAGGCGCCCGGGGCGCACAGGACCAAGAGCCCCGCGCCGGCGAGGAGCGCGCTCAGCCTGGCTGGGGAGCCGCCGCCGGCGCCAACTTTTCCCATCGCGGAGCTGAGAGGAGCCGAGAGGGGTCCCGGCCCCGAGGTGGCGGAGCGGGCTCTCCGCGGGCCGGCGTGGGGCAGGCGCTCAGGATGCCAGCTCCATGCAAGTTGGGCCGCGGCGGGGCAGGCGGCGGCGGGC